>NC_059083.1:26291726-26591726 GCF_020497125.1 Mauremys mutica
TAGGAGGGGTCTGTACCTCTTGTAAAAGGAATTGCTTGTGAGAGGGGTCCCTGAAGAGGGACAGGTGGGTTGGGTGGGAAGGTGGAGGCGAAATCAAACTGAAAGGTGGTATCCCACTTCCACCGTGGCGCAGAACCCACGCTGGGAGGAAATGAGAGAGGCGGTTGTAGAAGAGTGGGAAAGGATCCAGGGAAACATCTGGCGCGCCTTCCTCATGCGTCCCTTCAAAAGTTCTGTTTTGGCCCCGACCGGTGGTTTTAGTGGGGGCCCTGATTTTGACTCCTTTGGGGCCCGAACTGCCTTCTGGCGATTCCCCGGCCACGTCTTCTGCCGAAGTCCTGTCGTGGGCTAGGTGGGGGGGTAAGTGTAGCGAGCTTGATGGTGGAAGGACCTGTGCTGATCACTGGGGTGTGCATTCCCCCAGTGAGCACATGATTTATTTTTGCAGTACCTTTAGGCTTTGCAGCCCTAGGGTCAGTCTTTTTCCAAAATAAGGCCCCTGGCCTTCAAAGGGCAAGTCATGTATAGTATTTCTAGTACTTCAGGTGGAAGGCCTGACACCAGAAGCAAGGAAATTCAGCTCATCCTGCGCACACCTGAAGCCAGAGTCCCAGGCAGCATAGTCTGCTTACGTCCCAATGAAGCATGAAGGGAGGTTCACGCTACCTTCTTTCCCTCTTCCAATAGGGCAGTAAAACTCCTGGCGGCGTCTTGGGGAACCAGTACCATGAAATTTTCCCATAAAGAACTCCCACGGTAATGTAATAGTAAACGACTCGCGTATAGCTTGCTGGTTTTGCCACCCTACAGTACGTTGGAGGCCTTGGAGTCCCATCCATCAGAATATAATTGTGCGGCCCAACAAGCCCATGCGCCTAGCCTCTTTGGAACTATGGGAGCAAGAGCTTGCTGGCCATGGCGTTCCCTCTTGTTGACTGGTTGCACTACTCACGGGAGCACGGATGAGGGTGCACGTACAGAAATTCGTACCCTTTAGAGGGCACCATGTACTCTCCGCTCTACTCCCCTGGCTGAGAGGGGGGATAGAGTTTTGGGGATTGCCAGAAGGGTATCCAGCATTCGCTTGTATAGGCGAATAGAAATGGCAGGGCCACTCTTGTAGGGGTGTCTGCTGATAAGATGTCCACCACTGTATCCTCAATTTCAGGGACCTCATCCATCAGTATATCAATATATCTGAGCCACCCCCGTCACGGAATGGTCTTGAAGCGTCCCTCAGATCAATATGAGAGGAGGGCCATAGGAGGACGCCCCCACCACCATCTCATCTGGTAGAGGAGGAAGAGGAGAGGCCAGGGACAAGAGGGTCTTGTGGGGGCTCCAGTATCATGAGGGGCGGCGTCAAGCTCAGGTGGGGCCAGGGTTGTCCTGCCGGTGGAACCAAAGCCTCATCCGTACCCATTGGTGGGGGCGGCTTATGGACACTCACGCTCTGGCACCTTGTGTTCTGATGTGGCAGACCGTGGAGCATCTGGGGGAGCACATTGGGCATTTGTGGTATGCCCAAGGTGGTCTCAGAAAGACCACTGATGGGGGCCTTGCTCGTGTCCTTGGCTTCTCCGGGAACACATGGCTGGGCACGTCTGAGTCACTGTCCTGTGCATAGGAAGCGCTACTTTTTAGCAGTGATATTACACCGAGGTGTGTCCTCGACGGCCAAGGGGGTGCTGAGAAGACCTTGAGAAGGAGCCACATCTCGGGTTGGTCTTTCTTTTGTTTGGCAAAGCCGGGGAGCGTATAACCGGAAGCTGTAAATAGGTAACCGCGAACGAGACCGTGACCTAACGATCCATATCTGTGTCAGGGAGGTTCGACCAGGAATCTTGATCCCCCTTCCTCCTAGAATGGCTGCGAGATGAGCGGTGGGCCCGGGAGCTTGAGTGGTACCGAGGTGTACCGGGCAGGCGAATGGGAGGCTGAAGTAGTGGGCCCACGTGAGTAGTGACCAGTATCGCGATGGAGAGTGGTGCCGGGACTGCGAGCAGCATCGGGACCGGGATCGGCGACGGGACCAAGAACGCCAGTGGGACCAAGATCTTGATTGGCGCGTCTCAGTGGTTCCCATGGAGGGCGGCCTCAGCAGGGCAGGGTTGCCAATGGAATGAATGACCCACACTGGTGGTGCTGGGGGCTGAGGCAGCGCGGTCTCCGTCATTGTGATCAATTCCCTCGCTGTGGAAAAGGTCTACGGGGTCGATGGAATAGCGAGCTCGACCACAGCGTGAGCCGAGGAGCTTTCGGGCACCGGATTCGACGGCCCTTGCACGACCGGAATCGATGGTGCCGCGGCGGGTCTTAGTGCTGGGCGATCCAGTTTAGGTAGGATGCTCCGTCTAGCGGTGCGGAAGGTGCTGAAGAAGCAGGAGCCTTATGTTGCTTCCTGGGCGGCGGGGACAGGAAGTGGTGCCGAGCCAACATTGGTCGGTGCCGGGGCACCTTCGCGGTACTGGAGCGATCTGGAGCCAAAGGAGCGCTTCTTACGGATGTGGATTGTTCAGCGCTCATTGCCGAGAGTGCTGGACTAAGAGCTGCCTCCATCAGGAGCTACCTGAGACGAAAGTCCCGCTCCTTCTTCGTCCTCGGCTTGAATGCCTTACAAATGCGGCACTTGTCGGGAAGGTGGGATTTCCTGAGGCACTTAAGGCAGGAGTCATGGGGATCCCCCATTGTCATCGTCTTTTGGCACATCGAGCACGGTTTGAATCCTGGTGACCCGAGCATGGGCCCCAGTACCGGGGTGGAGGGAAGGGGCTAATCCCCAATCCCCCCGCAACTATATACACTAACTATATATACAAACGACTAAAACTAACTACAACTGTAAAAACTTGAACTATATACACAACTATCAATAAAGAACTACGAGTAAGCCAGGGAAGTGGAGATCAGCTAAGCCACACTCCGCTGTTCCAACGATTGTCTCGGGCGGTAAGAAGGAACTGAGGTGCCGTTGGGTTGGCAGGGGTATATATCCGGTGCCATAGCGGCGCCACTCCAGGGGGTGACCCAGCCGACCCACCGAGTGCTGCTAGGGTAAAAATATTCCGATGATCATGCACGCGGCGTGCGCACACCTAATTGGAATCGATATAAGCAAGCACTCAAAGAACATGCCACCCTCCTAAACCAAGAGGTGGCACACCTTCTCAACCTGGGTGCGGTGGAGAGGGTACCAGCGGAATTTCAGGGCAAGGGATTTTAGTCCCAATACTTCCTGATCCCAAAGGTAAAAGGCGGGCTCTGGCCCATCCTCGACCTGTGGAACCTCAACAGGTTTATGGTCTGCTACAAGTTCCGCATGGTATCCCTGACCTCCATCACCCCCCCCCCTTAGACCCAGGGGATTGGTTTGCATCCCTGGACCTCCAGGATGCGTATTTCCACATCCATATTTTTGAGGGTCACAAGTGCTTCCTCCGCTTCCTGGTAGGGTGGGACCATTACCAGTTTGCAGTCCTCCCCTTCGGCCTTTCCACAGCCCCCAGGGTTTTTACTAAATGCATGGCAGTGGTGGCAGCCCACCTCCGGAGGAACAGGCTGCAAATTTTCCCTTATCTGGTCGATTGGCTCCTCAAGGGCAGCTCTCAGTCCCAGGTGCAGGCCCAGATGCAATTCCTGCTGTCCACGTGTGCGGGTCTGGGCCTTGTGGTGAATGAGGCCAAGTCCACGTTGATACCGGCCCAGTGCATACACTTCATAGAGGCTCTGCTAGACTCTGTATAGGCCACAGCCTCTCTTCTCCGGGACAGATTCGAGACACTCAAAAGTCTCGTAGCCTTAGTCACGATCTTCCCCGTGACGACAGCAAGGGCGTGCCTATCAACTCCTGGGTCATATGGCAGCATGCACGTCCGTGGTGCGACATGCCAGACTCAGAATGAGGCCCCTCCAACTCTGGTTGGCCTCCCAGTATTCCCAGTCCCAGGGACAGCCTGGACAAGGTAGTCACGATGCCACCCCACGTGGTGGCCGCGCTGCAATGGTGGTCCCTCCCGAGCAATATGCTAAATGGGATCCCCTTCCAGGACACTCCTCCCTCACTAGACACGGTGTTGGATGCCTCGGACCTGGGCTGGGGAGCCCATATAGGGGACATTCAAACCCAAGGCAGGTGGTAGACCTTGAAATTGTCTCTGCACATATACATAAGGGAGCTCAGGGCAGTAAGCCTGGGGTGCATAGCGTTCAGTTTGCACCTTCGTGGGAAGGTGGTCAGAGTCCTCACGGACAACACGGCCGCAATGTATTACATCAACAGGCAGCGGGACATGCGCTCCTTGGCCCTGTGCCACGAAGCCCTGGACCTCTGGGAGTTTTGTATAGCCCACGATATCTCCCTACGGGCCTTCCACCTACCCGGCGCACGCAACGTGCAAGCCGATCACCTCAGCAGGGTGTTTTCCCACCAGTACGAGCGGTCACTCCACTGGGAGGTCGCCCATCTGCTCTTCGAAGAGTGGGGAGCTCCCCAGGTCGACCTCTTCGCTACCGCCCAGAACAGGTGCTGCCCCCAGTTCTGCTCCAGGGCAGGGGCAGAAAGGGAGGTGATCTCAGACGCATTCCCCCTCCGGTGGTCAGGACAACTGCTCTATGCCTTTCCACCCTTCCCCCGGATAGGCGATGTTCTGCAGAAAATAAGGACAGACAGGTCGAGGGTTATCCTCATAGCCCCGGATTGGGCCCATCAACATTGGTATGGGACCCTTCTGCAGCATTTAGGCGGCCCCCCCCGCGAAGGCTGCCACTTTGTCCGGACCTCCTCTCCCAGGACAGGGGATGCCTTCTCCATCCCAACCTGGCAACGCTCCACCTGACAGCGTGGCTGCACCATGGTTAAACCAGGAGGAGGGAAGATGTTCGGAAAGGATGTACGACGAATCCTGCTGGAGAGCAGAAAGCCATCCACACGGCGGACGTTCCTTGCTAAATGGTCTAGGTTCTCCAGGTGGGCAGGGGAGTGGGGTACCTTCCCATCATCTGCATCCCTATAGCTTATTCTCGATTACCTCCTGTCCCTTAGAACCCAAGGGCTAGCTCCTGCCTCCGTTAGGGTTCATTTAGTGGCCATTTCGGCCTTCCACCCTCCGGTGCAAGGTCAATCAGTGTTCTCCCACCAGATGACCTTCTGCTTTTAAAGGGCCTAGATTGTGCATTCCCATACGCCAGGGTCCCGGTCCCACAATGGGATCTGAACCTAGTGTTATCCCGCCTCGCGGGTCCTCCCTTTGAAACCCTTGGTCACGTGTTGCTGGTCCCACCTATCCTGGAAAGTGGCATTCTTGGTGGCTATCACCTCAGCCCGTCAGGTCTCGGAGCTTAGAGACTTGACCTTGGAACCCCCGTGTATGATTTTCCACAAAGATAAGGTCCAGCTTCGCCCACACCCCGCTTTTCTCCCAAAGGTGGTCTCGGCCTTCCATATGGATCGGGACATTTTCCTACCGGTACTCTGTCCTAAGCCCCATTCCTCCAACGAGGAAGGCCGCCTACACAAGCTAGACGTACGTAGAGTGCTGGCCTTCTACCTGTACCGAACCAGGCTGTTCAGGAAGTCCTTGCAACTATTCGTTGCGTTGGCCAAGCGGATTAGGGGGCAACCAGTTTCCATCCAGCACATTTCCTGCTGGATCACCTTGTGCATACGCACATGTTACGACTTGGCAGGGGTTACCCCACTGCCTATAGTGAAGGTGCATTCTACGAGAGCGCAAGCCTCGTCGGCCGCCTATGTCACCCACATCCCTATCCAGGACATATGTAGGGCTGCTACGTGGTCATCTGTCCACACTTTTTTTCCTCGCACTATGCGATCGTCTCCCAAGCACAGGATGACGCCGGGTTTGGTAGGGTGGTACTCCATCCTGATAACCCTTAAACTCCTACCCACCTACATCAGATATAGCTTGGAGTCACCTACTGTGGAATACACAGGAGCAGTCACTCGAAGAAGAAAGGACAGTTACCTGTTCCGTAACTGGCGTTCTTCGAGATGTGTTGCTCTTGTCTAGTCCACATCCTAGCCTCCTTCCCCTCTGTCAGAGTTGTCTGGCAAGAAGGAACTGAGGATGGGGGGAGTGCGCAGCTCCCCTTATAGTGCTATAGAGGCGCCACTCCAGGGGTCGCAGCAGTGCTCCAAAAATTTCCGGCACCAGTGCACGTGGCAAGCCTACTGTGGAATAGACCGGAGCAACACATCTCAAAGAACACCAGTTACGGAACAGGTAACTGTCCTTTTTAAAGGATGTCTAGACTTCATTCCTGTAGTAACAGAACTGCTGATAGGAAAGCAGGAAGAGAGAGAGGTGTGCGTGTGTGTGTCTTAAATGAATAAAGCTACTTTAAGCGAAATTACTGCTTTGTCCAACCCTGAAGAGCTATGAGATCTTTGCTCACCAATTCTCATAAAACTTGTATTTGTTATGCCTTTTTGGTGACTTTTGTATTATGATCTATTATAAATAAAGTGCATTTCATTGATTGATTTTAAAATGAAATTAGTAACTGGAAAAAATGGCCAGTTTTTTTTAAACCTGTGACAATTATAAGCTACTGTATTCTGTCGTTTACTTTCTAGAATCAAAAGTATATGTAAGTATAATCTAAAATTCTCCTGCAAAATGCCGGCTGTGCAAATCCTTCTGTGGCTGGATCATTCTTGTGTTTTTATTTTAAGTACAAAATAAATATGTATAACAAATTTAAAAGTATGTAATTAGTAATTTGATATGTTGGGTGGTGCCTCTTTTTATGTGTTTGCTCCCCTGATGTTAGAACCTGGCTATACCACTGCTGTAGAGGATCTATGGGGGGGCTCTGGGTGGGGAGGTGCAGAGCACTGTGCAGTTGTGGGAGGGCTGTGGGGTCTTCAGCTAGGGGGGCACTGGCAGTGAGAGAATCTGTGGGGGGGGGTGTTCTGAGTGGGTAGGGGAGTGGTCTGGGAAGGCACTGGGCATGGGGGTTTGTGGGAGTCTCTGACCTGGTCTACACTAGGCGTTTAAATCGGTTTTAGGAGCGTAAAACCGATTTAACGCCACAACCGTCCACACTAGGAGGCACCTTATATCGATTTTAATGGCTCTTTAAACCGGTTTCTGTACTCCTCCCTAACGAGAGGTAGTAACGCTAGTATCGGTATTACCATATCGGATTAGGGTTAGTGTGGGCCGCTGATCGACGGTATTGGCCTCCGGGCGGTATCCCACAGTGCACCACTGACCGCTCTGGACAGCATTCTCAACTCGGATGCACTGGCCAGGTAGACAGGAAAAGCCCTGCGAACTTTTGAAATTCATTTCCTGCTTCCCCAGCGTGGAGATCTCATCAGCACAGGTGACCACGCACAGCTCATCTGCAGTTAACAATGCAGTCTCCTGAGAATTGTAAAAGAGCCCCAGCATGGACTGCATGGGAGGTACTGGATCTGATCGATATCTGGGGAGATAACAGATAACAGTGCTAACAGAACTGCGTTCCAAAAGACGAAATGAAAAAGTATTTGAAAGAATTTCTAAGGCTATGACGGATAAAGGCCACAGCAGGGACTCAGTGCAGTGCAGAGTGAAAGTTAAGGAGCTCAGACAAGCCTACCAGAAAACCAAAGAAGCAAACGGAAGGTCCGGGGCAGGTCGAAAAACATGCCGCTTCTATGCTGAGCTGCATGCAATTTTAGGAGGCTGCGCCACAAGTACCCCACCCCTGATCGTGGATTCCGAGGTGGGGGTTGTAATCTCTGCCATGGCTGAGGATTATGCAGACGGGGAAGATGAAGATGAAGAAGAGGAGGAAGACCTAGCAGAGAGCACACAGCACTCCGTGAGCCCCAGCAGCCAGGAGCTTTTTATCACCCTGATGGAATTACCGTCCTCCCAGCCCTCACAAGCCACTATCCCAGACAATGACGCCATGGAAGGGAGCTCTGGTGAGTGTACCTTTGCAAATAGCAAACATTGTTTTTTAAGCAAGCCTTTTTTAATGATTGATTTGCCCTGAGGACTTGGGATGCATTCGCAGACAGTATAGTTACTTAGAAAAGTTTGTTAATATGTCCGGGGATTGAGAGGAAATCCTCCAGGGACATCTCGATGAAGCGCTCCTGTAGGTACTCCAGAAGCCTTTGCAGAAGGTTTCTGGGCAAGGCAGCCTTGTTCCGCCCACCATGGTAGGACACTTTACCACGCCATGCATGTAGCAAGTAATCAGGTATCATTGCGTGGCAAAGCATAGCAGCGTATGGTCCCGGTGACTGCTGGCATTCAAGAAGCATCCGCTCTTTATCTTGTTCTGTTATCCTCAGCAAAGTGATATCGTTCAGGATAACCTGGTTAAAAATCAGGAATTTAAGTAAGGGGGGTGGCCATTTTTCTACTGGGTTCGTGGACTGCAGCAGCTTAAAAAAAAAACTTTCCTGCACGTAGCGAAGCGGGGGGAGGGGAGGAGTGAAATGCCGATGATCTTTTCTGTGTTTGGTCACCGGCGATCTTCCCCAAGCTACCAGACACACAGTGGGTGGGCGGTGGGGGGGGTGGGAAGGTTGTTGATTAGCAGGGAGCTAGCGTGGTATTAGCCATGCGTTGTGGGGGAGGGGTAAATCACTACAGAAGCCGAAAGACAGTGGCTTACCATGGCCGCATGCAAGCTGAATTCTGATGCCTGGACCTGTGTCTGTGAGATCTGTAACTCCAGAGCTGCAAGCACTCACTATGAAGATGAAAAATGCGACCTTGTAGGGAAATCACATGTGCTAGGTGAATAGTGCTGTTCACTGGGAAAGAGTATAACCATTGTTCTGTAAAATGTATCTTTCTAAATATTTATCTCCCTCATGCAGCTGCCAATTTTTCAACCATCCCTCCTCCATCCCAAAGGCTAGCACAGATAAGGCGGAGGAAAAAGAAGACGCGAGATGAGATGTTCTCGGATATTATGGAAGTTACACGCAATGAAAGAGCTCATCTGAATGAGTGGAAGGACGTGGTTTCAAATTACAGGAAAGAGGCCAGTGAACGTGAGGACAGGAGGGACAACCGAGATAAGAGGTGGCGGCAGGAAGACCGGCAGGAAAATCAGCGGTGGCGGCAGGAAGATCAGTGGTGGCGGGATGCAACTCTGGGGCTGCTGCGTGATCAAACTGACATGCTCCGGCGTCTTGTGGAGCTTCAGGAACGGCAGCAGGATCACAGAGTGCCGCTGCAGCCCCTGTATAACCACCCTCAACCCTCACCATGTTCCACATCCTCCTCACCCAGACGTGTAAGAACGCGTGGGGGGAGGCTCCGTGCACCCGCCCACTCCACCCCCGTGGACAGCCCAACCAGAAGGATGTCGTTACTGTGAATTTTTTTTTAATGGCCTTCTCCATCCCTCCTATCCTCCTCCCAAACCACACCCTTACTTCTCTCCCTCTTTTTATAATGAATCAATAAAGAATTCATGCTTTTTAAATGAGAGTGGCTTTATTTGCATAAGTAAGCTGTACTCGAAGGGGGAGGGGGAGTTGCTTACAGGGACTGAGTCAATCAAGGGGGTTGGGTGTTCATCAACAAACACAGCAGTCACACTGTACCCTGGCCATTGATGAAGCTCGTTTTCAAAGCTTCTCTGATGCGCACCGCTTCCTGGTGTGCTCTTCTAATCTCCCTGGTGTCTGGCTGCGCATAATCAGCAGCCAGGTGATTTGCCTCAGCCTCCCACCCCGCCATAAAAGTCTCCCCCTTACTCTCACAGAGATTGTGGAGAATACAGCAAGCAGTAATAACATAGGGGACATTGGTTTGGCTGAGGTCTGAGCGAGTCAGTAATGTCCGCCAGCGCGCCTTTAAACGGCCAAATGCACATTCCACCACCATTCTGCACTTGCTCAGCCTGTAATTGAACAGATCCTGACCACTGTCCAGGCTGCCTGTGTATGGCTTCATGAGCCATGGCATCAAGGGGTAGGCTGGGTCCCCCAGGATAACGACAGGCATTTCAACATCCCCAACTGTTATTTTCTGGTCTGGGAAGTAATTCCCTTGCTGCAGCCGTTTAAACAGAGTAGTGCTTCTGAAGACGCGAGCGTCATGAACCCTCCCTGGCCATCCCACGTGGATGTTTGTGAAACGTCCCTTGTGATCTACCAGTGCTTGCAGCACCATTGAAAAGTACCCCTTCCGGTTTACATACTGGGTGCCCTGGCGCTGCGGTGCCAAGATAGGGATATGGGTTCCATCTATCGCCCCCCCACAGTTAGGGAATCCCATTGCAGCAAAGCCATCCACTATGGCCTGCACGTTTCCCAGAGTCACAACCTTTCGTAGCAGCAGCTTAGTGATTGCTTTGGCTACTTGCATCACAGCAGCCCCCACAGTTGATTTTCCAACTCCAAATTGATTCCCGACTGACCGGTAGCTGTCTGGCGTTGCAAGCTTCCACAGGGCTATCGCCACTCGCTGCTTCTCTACTGTGAGGGCTGCTCTCATCTTGGTATTATGGCGTTTCAGGGCAGGGGCAAGCAAGTCACAAAGTTCCATGAAAGTGCCCTTACGCATGCGAAAGTTTCGCAGCCACTGGGAATCGTCCCACACCTGCAACACAATGCGGTCCCACCAGTCAGTGCTTGTTTCCCGGGCCCAAAATCGGCGTTCAATGGATAGAATCTGCCCCATTACCATCAGGATCTCCAAAGCGCAGGGGCCCGCGGTTTGAGAGAATTCTGTGTCTACGTCCTCATCACTGTCATCGCCGCGCTGCCGTATCCGCCTCCTCCTCGCCTCGGATTCAAGGTCCTGGTTCACCATAGACTGCACGAGAGTGCGCGAGGTGTTTAAAACATTCACGATTGCGGTATGGAGCTGAGCAGGGTCCATGCTTGCTGTGCTATGGCATCTGCACAGTTCACCAAGCAAAAAAAGGCGCAAAACGGTTGTCTGCTGCTCAGGGAGGGAGGGGTGAGGCTGTACCCAGAACCACCCGCGACAATGACTTTTGCCCCATCAGGCACTGGGATCTCAACCCGGAAATGCCAAGGGGCGGGGGAGGCTGCGGGAACTATGGGATAGCTACGGGATAGCTACCCACAGTGCAACGCTCCAGAAATCGACGCTAGCCTCGGACCATGGACGCACACCACCGATTTAATGTGTTTAGTGTGGCCGCGCGCACTCGATTTTATAAAATCTGTTTTACACAACCGGTTTATGCAAATTCGGAATAGTCCCGTAGTGTAGACGTACCCTCTGGGTGGTGTGGCACTGGGCCTAGAGTCGGAGGGGTGCCGGGCAGGGGCTCTGAGTGGGTGGGGGAGTGATCTGGGAGTGCACTGGGCAGGGGGGTTTGTGGGGGTCTCTGGATGGTGCAGCACTGGGTGAAGGGAGTCAGAGGGGTTCAGGGCAGGGGATTTGTGGGGGTCTCTGGGTGGTGTGGCACTGGGCATAGGGAGTCGGAGGGGTGCTGGGCAGGGGGTTTGTGGGGGTCTCTGGGTGGTGTGGCACTGCGCGTAGGGAGCCAGAGCGGTGGTGTGGCACTGCGCTTAGGGAGCCAGAGGGGTGCTGAGCAGGGGGTAGCATGGTGCAGCATGGGCCCACCCCCAAGGGGAAGAAGCACGATGGCAGTGCAGGGCTGGGCTGGACAGTGTGTGTCTGGCAGCTCCCGGTTTGTAAACAGTGCCCTTGTACTGGGCTGGGTGGAGTGGGGCTGTCCCTGCCGTACCATGACCCATCTCCCATTGCCCTGGGCAGCCCCTCGCTCTGAGGACTCTGCCCCCCTGCCCCATGTCCACATTTCCACAATGGGGGCCCACAAAAGGTTAATCCGGCCCTGTTTGGGGTGCAGGCTCTGGGATGGAGTTGGCGGTGCAGTAGGGTTGCAGGCTATGTAGAGTTTGAGTGACGGGTACAGGCTCTGACCTGGGGCAGGGGATTGGGGTACAGGAGGGGGTACAGACATGTGGGCTCTGGGAGGGAGTTACCAAATCAGCACGTTGTATAAGAGAAAGGAGCTGCAGTGATTTCATAGAGACATAGAAACTGATAGAAGACTCTTTTACATAGTCAAAATCTGAGAGGCAGAGTTTGAGGGAGGGAGGGGGCGTCTGTACAATACTTCCCCACATTCAGTCTCCTGGCTGGAGCAGTAACAGCCCCGCAGCACTTGTATAGGCTAGAGAGGAGCTGCGGTGTCTAAGCTTTGACAGTCTAGGAATTGGGCTGCCGGTGCCTTTAAGGCCCAGCCCCAGGAACCCGCCCCTGCTCTTGGGCTGACACGCGGCGTCCCGGGAGCAGAACGAAAACAGCCTGTGCCCCCCCCAACCCCGACACCCCCAGATCTGCGAGCGCAGCAGGTGGCTCATCCCGAGGGGCCACTGTTCCCCCCCACGCCGTCCCTAAACGGGGGTTTTGTCCCCGCACAGGGTCTGGCAGCGTCTCCCCACCCCCGGGCTTAACCACGGCTCCCACCCCCGACCCCCGATTTTCCCCCTTAGCCCCTCTCCTGCCGCTACCTACAGCAGCTTGACCCCACCAGCCAGTAAATTTCTGCCCCCTGCTCAGACCCTGGCAGCCCCCCCGCTGCGATTTGCCCCCTCGAGCCTTTTAAACCCCCACAAAGAGCAGGCAGCAAATCGTAAGTAGAAGTGAGGGCAGAGAGAGGGCAGTGGCGACAGCAGAGGTTACTGGGCGTGCTCAATTTGGGTGCACATGCTCAGGGCAGCCGAAGTAGGGAATCAGGAGCGGAAGCTGTTTCTGTCATCACACCTGCTCTAACATTTTTGCCGCCCCAAGCAAAAAAAAAAAAAAAAAAAGAGTGCAGCGCCTCCCGGTCCAAGTCCCTACACAGCCCAAGTCCCCGCCCACCCCGCACCGCGTTGCGCTGCCCAAGTCCCCGCGCCCCCCAGCGCTGCCTGGCCAAACCAAAAACAACAAAAACAAACTCCGATCGCCGCCCCCTCCCAAGGTGCTGCCCCAAGCACGTGCTTGGTATGCTGGTGCCTGGAGCCGGCCCTGGGTTTACAGGGCTCTACAGCTCACAATCAAGCCTGAGTACAAAATTTACCACATTCAAAAAAAATCATTAAGGTGAATTTAAGGTTACAGGAACCTACTGCATCAGTGGATTGAGTGAAAGTTCCCTCTCAAAAAGGTTGGAAGGTGTGTGTGTGCGTGCATGCGTGTGCACACACGCACGCACACTAGAATATCAGGAAAGTCAAACTTAAGATTCAATTTACATGAAATTCAAAATATTGATAGTCTGAACACTCACAATTAAGGGGATTAAATTCCTTAAAATGTAACCCTGTAAAAACACTATCTTCTGTGTTTATGCATGGATTATGAGATATCCAACACAGATGTTTCAGTTCTTTTCTTCCCATGTTTTGTTTAGTTTCTAGTGGTGGTGAGTTCAGTGTGTGATTTGGATGGTAACTGACCTGCTATATACACTGCTGATTCCTTTTCTTGATTGAGGACGGTGTTCCTGATGCAACAGGACAAGTTTTGGTTTGAATGTTTTTTCACAACAATCGCACTTTCTGTTTCAAACAGGTCATTATCGCCTCGGGATGTTGTTTCAGAGAGTGATGGTAAATCTCGCCCACTCAGATCTTTCCACAGCACTTCAGGCTCTGGGTACCAACCAGCTGATAGACAAACCACCCGAATCCCTCCATCCTGGTGACCCTCCACAGAGATGAGAGGAGCAGAGCCTAGACCTAAGGGGAAAATACATAAAGGTGTCAATTCCATATGTTAATAAAGCAGAAGGGACAGTTTGTGGATCCCTTACTCACACTAGAAAGCACTAATTCATGTGGGTAGTCAGTAGATGGGATAAATGAATACTGCAATGTCTGAAATCCCAATACTCATACAAAAATATTTAAAATAGTTTCACTGAGTCAGTCATCTCAACACAGGAGCAACTGAGTGCTGACACCTTTGGAAATATTACAATGTAGATAACTGAATAGGATCTGAACTTTAGAAAATCTGATCATTAGTGCATTGGATAGATCTAGTTATTTAAACAAAAATCTAATTGGTTCATGGTGAAAGTGTTAAAGAGCAGGGGAAAAATGCTCAGTCTTGTCTAAGAATGATAAATGCATAATTTCCCCTCCCCACTAGGACACTCTGCACTCCATATCCACCATAGTAATATGATTATGGTATAAGTATGATATAATTATGTTGCATCTTGTACAAGATGTGTCATGTAAGGTGTCAATGGAAAAGTTATGATTGGCTGAATGATTATCCTATGTGTATGTATGTATCATACTTGTATCTGGAGTTATTAATATTGACTATGCATCTGTATTTCAAATGTGCTTGCCCTGAGTAACAGCCACAACTAGCCTTTCAGGTACAACAGTGAAGATGCTAGACAGTGCTAATGGCCCATCAGCAAAAACAGTGGGCCATGGAAAAGTCCTGTTCTCACCGGGGGACACTTCAGACAGACTATGGATAATGGCTGCCATGACTCATCAAGCATTCAGGGGCATGTGACTAGACCCATGATACTGAATTCCATTCTGATATCTGTATTTTCCTACAAACTGGGCTAGGAACTTGGAACAAAGGGGTTCCCGCCATATAAAAGAAACTGTAAAAGGGGGAAGTGACATCACCAATTGGCCTCACTTGCCCCACAACTCAACATCTGGATATACCTCTGGAAGAGCACAGACTTTGAACTGGGGAAGTGATGGTCCCAGGTGGGAAAGGTGGAAACCCTGCCTGTGTATGAAACATCTATAAACTGCTTGTACTATCTAACAGGATGAGGCACTTTTTGATTCAAATCCTGTGTGGTGTATTAGGCTTAGATTGAGTTTTTGTTTATTTGCTTAATAATCAACTTGATCTCTTTGCTATTACTTATAATCACTTAAAATCTATCTTTCTGTAGTTCATAAATCTATTTATATATATATTACCTAAAATAGTGTGGTTTGAGTGGAGTCTCAGCCATTTAACAAAAGGTTTTTGTGTATATTCCTCTCCATATCGAGGGAGGGGCGAAGTGGGTAATTGTAATAATCTTTACTGGTCAGACTTTTGACCAGGGCAGGACGATACAGATCCAGGGTCCTAGGTTGGGGATCTGGGGGGTGTTTTGGCTGAAGCTTCGCTATTGCTGGTTCATGGGTGCCTGGCCAGATGCATTCATGCACAAAGATGGGTGTGGTCCCTGCCTGTGGATGTTGGTGTGAGTTCAAGTGTGGAGGGTTTTGCAGCTTGTCACAACATCACGGTGCAAGAGGGAACCCAGATTGGTGAGACAGAGGGCTCAGCTTTACCTCAGTTCCAAATAGTATCCCAGGGGAACCCATCACACCCACCACCATTATACAGTCTTAGCAAATAAGAATACTGCATTTGATTTTAAGTACACCTGTCAGGAACAACCAACAGTGAACCAATAAGATGGTCAGTCCCATCTTAGCCACACATCCTAGAAATGACTGCAGAGCAACTGGAAGGCCATGTGTGTCCAGAAGTCTTTCCCCTCTTGACTAAAGACCTCTTTGGGGTCAGTCAAGATTGGGTGAGAAAGTGCCTTGGCCATCCTGAAAATGTTTTTAACAACATGGTGGGAAAGTTTCCAACTTTCAAAGTTTCCAGTTTTCCTGGTATGAAAGTGGCTGTTTGCCGAAAGTTAGATACATTGTGTTATTGTGAAATATTTCATAATCAGGGAGTTACACTTGTAATAGGGAAGAATAAAGCCTGCAGACCACACACAGCTAAAACTGACAGGAGCTACTGACCTGCTACTCGCAGTTCCAATACAGTTTCTCCATAAAAAGTATCATCTTGAACAAAACAGAGGTATCGTCCTTCATCAGCCTGTCTGATATTGAGAATCCTCAGGGGAACAATCCCATCTCCAAGTCCGGCTTTCAAAAGCTCTGTCCTTCTGTGATACTCTGGCCTCTGCCCTTCATACTGATCCTTCCCATCAAGATACAGGTGCACAAAGGATGCAAACTCAGATCGGAACCATCTCACCTCCATGTTTGCAGCACTCATGCTGGGGGACAGGTGACAGGGTAACACAGTTTCCTGACCCAGGATGGCAGTGACAGAGTCAGAGGGTCCAATCACTGTGAACTTTGCTGGAAAATGCACCATGAAAGTAACAACAACAAAAAGCAGGTCAGAGGAAAATGGCAATTTGATATGAAGGACACAGCCAAGAGGTTCCATTTCAGACAAACTTTCCAAAAACTTCAGCCAGGGACAAACACCAGCATGGAACATTTCAGCCTGAATGTTTAAGAGAAAACAGCGCTCATGGGCAGCGGGACTGGGGCTCTGTTATGAGAAAACTCAGCCTCAGTGTATGGCACAGGCACACAGCTCTGAGATGGGGCGTGGAGCTGATAACAGACAAGTTCAGCGCATGGCCCAGGCACAGAGCACAGTGGGGAGCTAAGAATTGGTAGGCTCAGTGCATGAGAGAGGCACACAGTGTTGACCCGGGATGGGAAGCTGAAGACAGGTGTATTCAGTCCATGTCACAGTCACACATCAGAGAAACTGAGGCAGAGAAATGGTAATGGACATTTTTGATGTGTAGCTGAGACAAGCTTACTATTTAACAGCCCATTTTCCTGAGTGTTCTCAAATTGACACGCTTACTGACGTTGCCATGACATTTGCTGGGCCTCAGCAGGAATAAGGGTAGGGTTGGTGGGCCATATTTGGTGTTCTTTCAACAAGGTGTTCCTGAGACATGGCCACATTGCTAGAGCTAATTTTTGGACAAGTGTGGTTCAATACTTCGCATGCTCAAGAGACCAAATAACCAAACTTAGTGAACATTATTGTCTAAAGACAAAACAATGCACGACATAAAGGAGCCATATACATCTTCCTCCCAGGAAGCGAGTCTTATCTTGCAGTATACTCACTTTACACAAAAGGTGTGCTAGAAAAATACACCCCAAACCCACTTATACCACAGCTGTTTACAAGTGAAAAAGCACTTTAATAGTCATGTAAGATCCAACCCACCATTTCTGGATATCACATTCCAAACCTGATGGGTGTTGAGGTACATCCCAACCAGTGCTAGGGCACATCTTTCATGGCTTTGATAGGCTTCCTATTTTCTATTGTGAAGGCTAACTTCAGATTTGTAAAGAGTTGCGGGATATTAGATATTGGTGAACAGAATTGTGGGAAAACCATCATACATTCAGTTAACTCAACTTCCCAACTCTCTCTCTCGCTCTCTGTCTCTAATGTATATTATAGGACTACCATGCACATAATGCCTAATAATATGGTGTATACTACACCTAACATATATGTATTAGCGAACAGGCCCAATTTAAAAAAGTCACATGACATCAATATATTCTGGTTCATCTTATGTTTTTGTGCACATCAGTTTCAAACTAGGGCTCTGATCTTTTTTACATCTGAAACCCACTAAGTTATTTTATTTTATTTATTATTGTGATTATTAAACACTTCAGTAAGTGTCCACCCAATGCTTTGGGCATCTTTGACAATCTTTTAAAAATACTTGTGTGAAGAAACAGACCTGGGCACTATTCCAAGAGCAAATAAAATAACCCGGCAGCAACACAATCAGAGCAAAGATTGAATAATGATGGTGCTGATCTTGCTGTTTGATTAAATTCACACACTGTTAGTTCTATTGACTTTGAGTGCAGCATGTTGTTAAGATACTTCAGTGGCCTAAATAAATCCTTTAAGGAACAGCAGACACGGCAGATTCCTACCTGATTCCATCCTGTGAACATAACAAGTAAAGAAGAAAATAATAAACCCAGAGAGAGGGAAGCAGGCTCTGGAGCTGTGGCAGAATGAGAGAACCTTCATCTTCACTGTAACTTGATCTAGAAAACAGGAAGGAGGAAAAAATGATCATAGTGAGTACAATACTGAAAAACATTAAATCATTAAAGTCAAACATTAAAGAGGGCACAGTAAATAAATACATTGTTACGTGAACTCTTTCATATTATGAAGTTAGAACAGACGTTCAATTAAAGTTGAAAAGGTGATTTCTTTACAAGTCTGATTTTTCCCCATCCCTACAAAATCCATGTTAAAAAAAAAAGGTCAGGTCGGTGTAAAAGTTGCTAGAAATTCTACCAATGGAGAAAAAAGATTTAAGGAATTAGAAAGCGTGCGTGTCAGAAAGAGAGATTCTCATTTGTATTTTTTTTACCCATTTATTTTCTTTCGACATATCAGAAGCAAAATGATTCAGTCCCATAAACAAAGTTATAAGTAACATGGAACACAGAGGAAGATGCTTCATAAAATTAGATTTGCAAGAGCTTGTAACTTACTTTACAAAACAGAAATATACAGTAAATTAATTCATAGCAAATCTCCCTTTGAAGGCATTGAGAGCAAGATCAGGTCCAGTTCTCTTGACTAAAACATCAGAGCAAAGAAATAGATTCTTAAATCAAATACCCAGAATAGTCTGGAGTTACATTACACTGAAAGGAGAGGGGAAAATAGCTCATGTATCATTTTGAATATATAGTTCAAATGCAAAGTTTGTATTTAGAGTCAGACACATCTATCCTGGGATTATTAGATCATTTTGCAGTTAATAATTCACACAGGGAATAAATGTCTACTAGGAGATATCAAAGAACAAGGGAGATGGCATTCAAGTGACAGAAGCTCACCTACCTGATACATCCTGGAAATAAGCTTTGGAACAGTTTTGAGCTCTCTCTGGTGTTCCAAGGTTTTCTAAAAGCCTCATCCATTCTCCTCTCGTTAGTTTACATTGTCAGTGACTATTTCAGTGATGAGACTGAAAAAATAATTCTTACTAAGATATTACAGAGACAACGAGTTGAATCCTGGTCTTTCCTTCCGTATTTCTGCCAAAATGATGTTTATTTTTTATTGGACACTGAAGTGTCTCTCTTGATGCCGTCCAAAAGCAAAAGTAGAAAAGGAACTGGAATGCTATGGTGAATTTCAGTCCCTACCACACCCTTGTTCCGGTTTAGAGATAACGATCCTCCCCCAAAGAAGTCCTCCTAGGGTGCCAGTGTTGGTGGCAGCAGAGTCAAATATCCAAGTGCCCCCAATCTGGCTGGAGGCAATGAGAATTTCAGAGAGGCTCAGCTTCTTACTCCTCAAGAACTGCTAAATTCTGTCATAATAAGCATTATATTCTTCATCTCATGCTCCAAAGGGAAACTCTCCTTTTAATTTCTTCAGTAATAAACAGCCTTTGTCCTGCTCCACTGGAGTTTATGGTGAAGGGAGTGTCTTTACTGCTCTAAGGTTGAAGGTTAAAGCCCAACTCATCTCTGTTCACAGGCAGGAGTTAAACAGGGTTCAAACTGTGTTAGTTGATTCTAAGTTCTGATTGGTCAGCAGACCTGGTGCTCTCTTTGTGACAGGATCCCCGGGGCACAATCTGGAACTGGGGTACTGCTGTGCCCCCTTAACTCTCCAACCTAGGGTGTCTCTCACAATGCTTTGCTAGTGACAAGAAACAACCCCCTCCAGGTGCTGTTATCACTCAGCAGAACAGCAGGGGGAGCCCCACACCCAGCTAAATTGTCTGAATGCTCCCAGAGCCAATCATGAATCACACAGAGAAAGGAACCAGCCGATTCACCCCAGGTCCCAGCCTTATTCCCCAGAGTTGTACCATCTTGTCCTGGCCAGAAGCCTGACCAGTGTACGTTCATTACCCAGTCCACGCCCCCCCCCCCCCTTCAATGTGAAGAAGACGTGCATCAGCTTTTGTAAACTGAGCTAAGATTTCCCAGGCACGTCCATCAAAACACACTGTTTTTGGTAACATATAAAATAGATTTATTATCTACAGAAAGATCGATTTTAAGTGCTAGGCATAAAAGGGCAGATTTTTACCAAAGAAAATAAAAGGTAAATGTACAATCTAAATCCTGCACCCCACACTTCCCAAGATGGCAGCTGAGTTTTCTCTAGCAGCAGCAGGATTGGGGAGGAGGGATAGCTCAGTGGTTTAAGCATTGGCCTGCTAAACCCAGGGTTGTGAGTTCAATCCTTGAGGGGCCACTTAGGGATCTGGGGCAAAAATTGGTCCTGCTAGTGAAGGCAGGGGGCTGGACTCGATGACCTTTCAAGGTCCCTTCCAGTTCTAGGAGATTAGTATATCTCCAATTTAAAAAAAAAAAAAGAATTGGCTGCTTTAAATGCTATATTTACAATACCCACCGCCGCCACCACTACCGCCGCAGAGATTGTACCCTGGGCCTGTAGCCCCACAAGTACCAACCCCCTTGAGCCAAGGGAACTACCTCATTGGCTACTTGGGAGTAAGTGGAACCAGCCACTAGGGGGCACCGCACTCCCACAGCCTACCCAATGGTTACACCCATAGATGAGTGAATCCGACTCCCCCCACCAACCCTTCACTAAAAATACATTCAGGATCAACTCCCGCCAGCACAGAAGATGGGCTGGACCCCACTGAATCCCTCTCACATATCATGCAGTCCCCCCGCATATCTGGGTTGGTGGCACCCATTGCAGATACCCATCGCCACAGGTTCTTTTATGCACAATGTAGGCTCCAGCAATAAAACCCAGACACCTTATTCGAGCTCTCAGGCATCTCTCTTGTCTCTCTGCACTAAGCCTTCAGCCACTTGGAATTGCTCACTGCCTTCCCGAATCGGTTTCTAGTTGATATTCTGGGCGTGTCACTGGTAATACCTTTGTCTGATCTTTTGAAGACATTTTGCTGCAGTAACTGGAACTTGGGAGACTTTTTTTTTCTTAAGTTTTTTTGTTTTGTTTGTTTTTTGACTGAATGGCGCACTGGAGAGAGGTGATGGATTGATGGCTCTGGTACCTAGAGTCACCTCTGTTCCTGTAGAACAGGAGAACAGCAGGGCCGGCCAGCCCCCCCATGATTCCCCAATGATGGGCTTCTGTAGATAAATCTCTGATAATTTTCATTTGACTTTACATTGTGCCTCTTCATCTAAACTTGTAGTGGGTCTACCCCCGTGCGACCTCTGTTTTCATGAGACTTTGTATCAAAGCCTCATATAGAAACCTTGAACTGATTAGCCTTGGTATATGGAAACTTTGTATCACAGCCTCATGTAGAAACTTTGCATTGCCCTTGTTATAATGTTATAGCCCCTAAGGATAGAATAAGCTAGAAGAAAAGTGTCTCTTTGCTAAGAATAGACTAAGATTTCCCCCTACCCCTTAATCAATTGTCCTGTTGAATGAACGAGGTGTGAATGAGGAAGGCATGGAAGGCAGCACCTCCAGACAGCTGCAACAGTTGGAGAGGGGATGGAAACCAGACGTAAGGACAATAAAACTTGTCAAGTGGGCTCACGTACTTGTAAAACAATATCATTCTTGTGTTTATATTTTAAGTACAAAATAAATATGTATAACAAATTGAAAAGTAGGTAATTAGTAATTTGATATTTCAGGTGGCACCTTTTTTTGTGTGTTCACTCGCCCTGATGTCAGAACCTGGCTATGCCACTGGTGGCCACCAGGATTATGGCTACGGGAGTGGCCATGCTCCAAGTTTCTGTCCTCTCCTAGGCAGTAAAGAGAACCAGGAGGCGGCGCAGCAAACCTCTGGCCATGGCTCCGCTCACCCTAAGCCGTCTTTGGAGGCCAAACCGGCCTTGTGAAGGCAATCAAGGACGGTGTCTCACATCACAGTCTGGATCCATTCCACCTTACCTTCTTGTCCAAACTATCCCCTTTCTACCATGCATGGTCCCATATCACCTCGGACCGTTGGGTACTCTGCACAGTAGAGAGGGGATCCTCCATAAAGTTCTGTGCCTTCCTGCCCTTCCACCCTCCTTCCCTGTCCCTCTTCAGGGACCTTTCTCACAAGCAACTCCTTATCCAGGAGGTGCAGTCAGTCCTATCTCTAGGGGCAGTGGAGGAGGTCCCTCAGGAGCACAGGGATGAGGGCTTTTATTCATGGCATTTCCTAATTCCAGAAGCCAACGGTGACCTCAGGCCTATCTTGGACCTGCAAGAACTCAACAAGTTCCTGAAGAAACTCAAGTTCCACACGGTCTCTTTGGCCTCCATCATCCCCTTACTGGATCCAGCTGACTGGTGTGCTGCCCTCGACTTGAAGGTCATGAACTTTCATATCGCGATCATTCAACCCCACAGGAAGTCCTCAGGTTCACAGTGGACAACATCCACTACTAATATGCAGTCCTCCCGTTTGGCATGTCAGTAGCACCTCGGGTTTTCACCAAGTGCATGGCAGTCGTCACTGCATTCCTGTGCAGACACCAGATACAGGTGTTTACATACCTCAACGAGTGGCTGATCAAAGGCCGCTCCAGGACTCAGGTGGAAGCGCAAGTCAAATTCATCACAGCCACCTTCGACAACCTGGATCTCCTTTAAACAAGACAAAATCCACTCTGTCCCCTGTCCAGAGGATAGAGTTTATAGTGGCAGTATTGGACTTGACCCAGGCCACGGCATACCTGCCAGCAGTATGGTTTCAGGTACTGACCGATATCATTCGAGACCTCAGACAGTTTCCCACCACCATGGTGAGAAATTGTCTGAAACTCCTGGGACACATGGCTGCCTGTACCTATGTGGTGCAGCGTGCCAGACTCAGGCTTAGACCTCTTCAGTTGTAGCTGGAGTCAGTGTATTGACCAGCCCAGGACAGCTTGGACAGAACTGTGACCCTGCCTTGCCCGGTCCTCGACTCCCTCCTGTGGTGGGTCACCTTCAGGAGGTTTGCTCAGGGGTCCCCGGCGCTGCTCCACAGCCGTCTCTGTCACCTGTGATGGATGTACCAGACTTGGAATGGGGGGCTCATCTGGGGGACCTCAGGACTCAAGGTCTCTGGTCTCAGGCCGACCTGTCTCTCCACATCAATGTCAGAGAGCTGAGAGCGGTACAACAATCATGCCCGACCTTCCGGGCACACCTAATGGGTCATTGTGTATCAGTTATGATGGACAATACAGCAGCAATGTTCTATATCAACAAACCGAGGTAAATGCTCCTCTCCCCTGTGCCGAGAAGCCCCCATGCTGTGGGACTTCTGGGTAGAACGTTCAATACACCTACAAGCTTCATACCTCCCTGGGGTACAGAATGAGCTGGTTGACCACCTCAGCAGGTTGTTCCATGGCCAAGAGTAGTCCCTTTACCCAGACATCACAAATTCAATTTTCCAGGGACGGGAATATCCCCAGATAGACCTAGTTGGTATGCGAAACAATAGGAAGTGCCAGCAGTTCTGATCCTTCCAGAATCACATCCCAGCTCTGCCATGGACACATTCTTTCTCCATTGGGGAGGTTCCCTCCTGTACACATTTCCGCCCATACCGCTAGTTCACAAGGTACTCCTCAAAATCCGGAGGAAATGAGCTCAGGTCATATTGATAGCACCAGCCTGGGCCTATTAGCACTGGTACATCTCTCTCCTAGACAATGTCAATGGAGGCACTGGTCATCGTTGTCAATGGAGGAACTGGTCACTTTTCCCAGAACTTCTCATGCAAGATCACAGTTGGCTTCAGCACATGAACCTCAAGTCCCTTCACCTCAGAGCATGGAAGCTCCATGGTTGCAGGGCCGGTGCAACCACTAGGCAAACTAGGCAGCCGCCTAGGGGGCCAAGATTTGGGGGCGCCGCTGCCAATCAAGACGCTGGCTGCAGATCGCAGACTGTAGGGAAGGAGGACATATATGATAAGAACCACACGCCAAGTGAATTGCTTTCCTGCCATTTAGAAAGCCAGCGAAGGCCTTTGTTTGTAAATCAATACAGATAGGTACATTTACACAGTAATAGCGCCTTTCTCTTGTAGATTGCACAGCAGCCAGAAGCAGACTGCAGCAACTTGCGGTGGGAAGTGTAAGACCCCTGCTGGGGCTGAGCTGTGCTGTCAGTACGGTTTAGCTGGGGTGGTTTGCATGGCGTGCTCGGAGAGTGGGCTGCAGGATTTCCAGGCAGAGGCTCTGCTGCTCCCTGGGGAGAGAAGGGAGGGACACTGCAGCTGGCAGCTCTGCGGGCTCTCTTGTGTGGAGGGGCAGCTAAGCCGCTTTAACCCACCTCCCTGCACCCCAGCTTTCTACCGTCCCGACCCTGCTTTGGCTGAGGGCAGTGCACTGTCTGCCTCACAGACCTGCCTGCCCCACGCCCCCCTGCCAGAGAGAGAGTCCAGCATTCAACTCCCCAACCCGGGCACAGGACGGACTCGTGAAGGCAAAGCAGGCGACAGGTCCCATTGCCCTGTTGCCATTGCACTTGGCCCTCTGCTGCTGCATGCCAGGGACTGGAGAGGAGAGCGCCCATTTCACCTTGCAGCTCTTCGAATCCTACCCCGCCCACCACCCTCCAGTCAAACCCAGATTGCGCCTTCTCCCCCCTCCACACCCAAACCCGGTCTGCTTCCCATCCCCTCCCCAGCCAAACCCGATCCTCCCAATTACCAAACCAGTCTGCTCCCCTTGCACTCCCCAGCTGAACCCAAACCCCAACTGACTGAACCCAGTCTGCTTCCCTTCCCTATCAAACCCAATCCCCTCTCTGACCGAACCCAGTCTGCTTCCCTTCCCCACTTAACCCGATACCCCACTGACTTAACCCGGTCTGCTTCCCTTCCCCACCAAACCCAATTCCTCCTCTGACCGAACCCAGTCTTCTTCCCTTCCCCTCCCCAGCCAAACCCGATCCTCCCAGACAGTGACCGAACCCTGTCTGCATCGTCTGCTCCCCTTGCACTCCCGAACCAAACCTGAACCCCCACTGACTGAACCCAGCCTGCTTCCCTTCCCTATCAAACCCGATCCCCTCTCTGACTGAACCCAGTCTGCTTCCCTTCCACACCAAACTGAACCCCCACTGACTCAACCCGGTCTACTTCCCTTCCCCACCAAACCCAATCCCCAAGTCTGACGGAGTATCTGCCATTCTAATTTTATAAAAACAACAAGGAGTCCAGTGGCACCTTAAAGACTAACAGATTTATTTGGGCATAAGCTTCTGTGGTAAAAAAAAACCCACTTCTTCAGATGCATGGAGTGAAAGTTACAGATGCAGGCATTATATACTGGCACATGAAGAGAAGGGAGCTACCTCACAAGTGGAGAGCCAGTGCTGACAGGGCCAATTCGGTCAGGGTGGATGTGGTCCATTCCCAATAACAGATGAGGAAGTGTCAATTCCGGGAGAGGCAAAGCTGCTTCTGTAATAAGCCAGCCACTCCCAGTCCCTATTCCAGGCCAAATTAATGGGGTTAAATTTGCAAATGAATTTTAGCTCTGCTGTTTCTCTTGGAAGTCTGTTTCTGAAGTTTTTTTGTTCAATTGCATTATTTCTTGAGGCAGAAATATATGTACATATATTTGTAACGAAACCTTTTTGAACTTTGCACAAAAATTGGTGCTAATACTATTATTACACCCCAACCATGAGTTTAAAATAGTGTGGTACCACATCTCATATATATTTTTTAAAGGGTATAAAATTGACTTTTGTTGCAACAAAATAAAAAATAATAATAAAAAAATAGTCACGTGACACACACAACATAGACACAAAAGACACACATGACATACAGGACAAACATACAATTAAAAACAAATGGCGCCAGAATTCTATTCATAACTATACAAAATAACACAACCAAAAATAAAAAGTAAAACGTTATTACCTTTTTTAAAACTTGTAGCATAAATTTGATAAAAAATATATTAATATTTGCCAAATGTATTGTATTAATTTGGTAACAAGGAATTTTGCATTACTTTATATTTAACATTATTTTAAAACTTTGCTATATGGAAATAAGAAAAGCCCATGTTTCAAATATTAGTTAGTGGTTAGGGTTAGAAGCAGAGAGTGCACTTCTGTTGCTTGGCAACCATATCTTCAAGAAAGTTAGGAAGAATTCCAGCCATTGCATTCCTGAAGGGTTAAAATAATTAATTTACTGGATTTAAAGTTTTTACCTTGTTTTCTTTTTGTTTCTTGTTTTGTTCGGTTTTTAATTGCTTTTTCTTTTGGAGGTTTCTGTAAAAACTATAACTTTTAACTTTTAAAACAAAGAGAGAGAGCTGAAGTGAGCAGAGGCGGGGGAAAAGGGGGGTGAAGAGCAACCTAGGAAGGTAGGGAGACCTGAGCCAAGAGAGATTAACTCTATCGGGTATTTGAAAGTACAGGCAGCAACAGCAAGTTTAGCAAACTGGGAAAACATATAAAGGACAAAACTTAACCGGTATGTAAAAATATTTGAGAAAGAAGGTTCTATTTTTAGATATGCACGCGGAGTGTGGTTCTGTGGGTCAAAGCAATTGGGAACCTGCACAGTTGGGAACTGCGCCCCTGGTTTTTATCCTGGCTCTGAGAGGAGAGTGGGGGTAGTTACCTGCTCTTGTAAAACCTGAATTTGTTCCCCCACTGTCTGTTGCTTTTGTGTGCATGCCAAATGGATAGTGGGAGTGCCCTTTTTTGCTGCAGTTAACTCTTTTTGGGCAACTCCATGTGTTAATGCATCAATTCTAGGTGTCAACCCGCTTAATTTCAGTTTTTTACTTTGAAATTCTTTTTTATTCACTCCCCTGCGATCGAGTCGCAGCTCCTGTCTCCTAATGTGCTCTGTGACCTGTTCCATTTTTTCCTTCATTTGATTTACCAATTCAATGAGAGTATTGTTTGCTACTCTTTCCTTCTGTGCACTTACTTGTTCCGTTCTGACAGGCACCAGTCTAGGTTTAACTGGAACCCGGCTTTTATCATAAGGTGGTGGTTGCAATGCAGTGGACCCTGTTTCATATTTTAATTTTACTAGGGCCACCTTTTTCCACTTCTGTCCCCATTCTTTAGGCACCGTAACAGCACCTGAAATGCCTTGAACACCAGGTGACGGCACTTTTTGCTTATGCAGGTTTTCTACAGCTTTCTCCAATTTTTTATTTTCCTGCTTTACTTGCATATTATGAGTCTGGACTGCCTGTTGCCCTGCTGAAAGAGCTTGGGCTTTCCAGTGCTTGACCATTACTTTAGTTCAGGCCTCAGGCCTCAACTGGGCCTTTATCTGGGCCTGCACTTACTACACCTGGGTTAGTGTTTTTGTTGTGTGGTTGCTGGTGAGTATTTGCTTCAGGTTTGGGGGGCTGTCTGTAAGCAAGGACAGGTCTGTCTCCCAAGATCTGTGAGAGTGAGGGGATCATCTTTCAGGATAGATTGTAGATCTTCGATGATGTGCTGGAGAGGTTTTAGTTGAGGGCTGAAGGTAACGGCTAGTGGCATTCTGTTATTTTCTATGTTGTGCCTGTCTTGTAGTAGGTGACTTCTGGGTACTCTTCTGCCTCTGTCAAGCTGTTTTTCACTTCAGCAGGTGGGTATTGTAGTTTTAAGAATGTTTGATAGAGATCTTGTAGGTGTTTGTCTCTGTCTGAGGGATTGGAGCAAATGTGGTTGTATCTTAGAGCTTGGCTGTAGACAATGGATCATGTGCTGTGTCCTGGATGGAAGCTGGAAGCATGTAGGTAAGTGTAATGGTCAGTAGGTTTCCAGTATAGGGTGGTGTTTATGTGACCATCGCTTATCAGCACAGTAGTGTCAATGAAATGGATCGCTTGTGTGGATTCGTCTAGGCTGAGGTTCATGGTGGGATGGAAATTGTTGAAATCATGGTGGAGTTCCTCAAGGGCTTCTTTTCCATGGGTCCGGATGATGAATGTTGGCATACTATGGGCCATGAGGGTAACCAAAGCAGTGCTGCTGACCTGAAGGTGTATATTGTCGAAGAAAAACTCAGTTCTTGCTTTTTGTTTGGGTGCAGCAAAATTAAATATTTTATTTTTTTTTAGTAATTACAATGGAGGGAGAGAGTGCCATAGGACACAGGGTCGCTCTAGTCCTGGACAGGTTTTTTAACTGGTAAACAATTACAGCAAGCCTTTATACCTTTGTTATAGACAATTTTACAGACAGTAAAATTATATACTGTCTGTATTATTTATAGACAATAATACAGACAGTAAAAAGCAACAAATACATTTTGTTTATACATAGCAGAAAGGCTTATTTTATTTGTCTTACTTTTAAGAAAAGCAAGCCTGCATTTTGGTTAGTGATTGCAAGGTCGTAATAACTTTGTACACAGTTCTTGTTCTGTCGCCTTGCACTATTTTTGCTTTTACAAGTCTTACGTTATTAGGGTTACAGTATGGCCTGACTTTTGCTAACTGACTGACACGCATTAAAATCCCCTTTAAATTCTTATTGAAGCTTTTTCTGCTTCCACACTTTTTCTGCTTACACATACACACACATACCAAGGCCTCTTTTTTTTTTTTTTTTTTTAATTACGATGCATTTTTACCTGGTCTGGACCAATACCATGAGGCGGTATGACAACCCCTCTTGAGGCGGTAAAAACCCCTTAGCACCGGTGCATTCTAATGCATTTACCTATGCATTAACTTATGCATTACCTTATGCATTACTTTGTTGGCCAACTTAGCAGTTTTCAATACTGCTATAAACTAACCTTGTTGGGGCCTTTTTTTAATACCACTTTGCATTTGATCTTGCTGCACAGTTAATAAGTTCAGATGGCGTGAGCCCAACAGAGACAGACGTCCTCACGGACAGTCCTTCTCCGATACCCCAATAGAGATTTCAAAAGGTTTCATACCTCTCATGTGGCGCCATGGGGTTCGAAGGGGAATGATCCGTATTAGCCGTCTGTGGGTCCGTGGGCGTTGCCATCCCGGACGAGCCCCCAAATTGTCGAAGAAAAACTCAGTTCTTGCTTTTTGTTTGGGTGCAGCAAAATCAAATACTTTATTATTTCTCTAGTAATTACAATGGAGGGAGAGAGTGCCATAGGACACAGAGTCGCCCTAGTCCTGGACAGGTCTCTCAACTGGTAAACAATCACAGCAAGCCTTTATACCTTTGTTACAGACAATTTCTAGCAATAATACAGACAGTAAAAAGCAACAAATACATTTTGTTTATACATAGCAGAAAGGCTTATCTTATTTGTCTCACTCCTAAGAAAAGCAAGCCTGCATTTTGGTTAGTGATTGCAAGGTCGTAATAACTTTGTACACAGTTCTTGTCCTGTCGCCTCGCACTATTTTTGCTCCTACAAGTCTCACGTCATTAGGGTTACAGTATGGCCTGACTCTTGCTAACTGACTGACACGCATTAAAATCCCCTTCAAATCCTTATTGAAGCTTTCCCTGCTTCCACAATATTGTCCCCAAATGTGAAATAGTTGTGGGTGAGGACAAAGTCGCAAAGTTCAAAGTTTAGCATGTAACTAGTTCACAAAACTGGGGGGGTGGGTGTTGGAGAAATTCGGGGGGGGGGGATAGGGAAATCACTGCCCGGGCCTCTCTGGACCTCTGAGAGGGCCTGGGCAGTGGGGAGGAGCTGCTCCAGGCCAAAGACTATGAAGGAGGAGGTGGCATCGCGTGAGGTAGCCCCTCCCCAGGCCTGAGAGAAGAGAGGCAGTAGCTGGATTGGAAGGAAAGCTATCCCCAACTCATGAAGAAAATTAATCCAAAAAATCCTCCCCTCTCTCTGACCCATACACACCTAACTGAAAAAAAATAAATCACAATAGGGTCAAAAAAGGTAAGTAATTGACTTAAAATCAATATTTAAAAAAATACATTTTTGAGTTCCTATTTGTTGCCCTTTGGTTTCTGAGTCCTCGGGTCACTCTGATCATAATCTGAAACTTTCCCCTGCAACTGTAAAAGCTAGAAATTTATTTTTACTTTAAATGAAATCTGAGATTCTCACAAACTCATAACTAGAGCATTAGGGCTTTCAGAAAATTACTAGCAACAAAGAATCCTGTGGCACCTTATAGACTAACAGACGCCACTTGCATCCGAAGAAGTGGGTATTCACCCACGAAAGCTCATGCTGCAAAACGTCTGTTAGTCTATAAGGTGCCACAGGATTCTTTGTTGCTTTTACAGATCCAGACTAACACGGCTACCCCTCTGATACTTGACAGAAAATTACTGAATACTGCGAGACAAAATAAAAATCACAAAAAAATTATGAGAGATGCCAACACTGCAGTTGGTCAAAAATGTTTAAACAAAAATGGCTTTTAGACTTTTTTTAAAAAACTGATTTTTTCCTATTATTTTAATGCTTCTAAGTTTTCAATGAAATGATGCTACATGAAAAAAAAATTCAAATTGATTCAAAATGAGAAACCCTATTCATGGAATAAAAACATTCACCCATCTCTTACCCTGTTTCAAAGGAGAAAAGGGAACAAAAATGAAAACTGGAAAAAAAAGAGAAATAATATCTAATTTTTTGTTCAATAATATGTGATTCAAATTTGAAAAATAAGCAAACTGTTTCAAAGAAAAATATAATTTCCCAACAATGCTGCCATTTTCAAATAGCTGCACTCCTATAGGTTTCTTCGTGATATTGCCCCTTGAATGGCTTTTCACACAGGAGGAGATAATCTGTTACACAATGTATACAGTTCCCTTTTTAGTATGGCCTGAAGTCCCCACTCAGTGACACTCTTGAACACAGGATCAACATTAGACACATGCTTAATTCTCACTATGTTCAGAAGGAGAAAATGAGCCAGGTTTCTATTTCGATTGATTCTGAGCATAATTTTATTTTTTACAAGAACAAAAGGATTCACCCCACCCCCCAGTCAAGAGGCAGAAAACTGCAATGTCAGCATAGGGAGAAAACTAGACTGATGGCAGCTGGGCTTGGTGCAGTAAGTTTCCTGTATTCAAAACATAGGAAGTTACAAATCTCCCCAAGAACAGTGTTGGGCCCCCTGTTCTTGAATAAAATTCAGCAAAAGAAAGAAATGACTAATTCCACAAGCTGTAAAAGTCTCATGTTACATTGCTATGAAAACAAACTGCAACGTATTTGACAGTAGTTGTACTGTAAAGTTTCCATAAAGAGAAAAACAAATGATCACAGGATTATTTACTCCTAGTGTTTTGAATAATCTGTCCCCGCAATAAATATCGGTTATTAGACGCTATAAAGAGCCCTTTTGAAGCAAAATTCACCCACCTGGTTGGGTCTTCTGAGAAGTTTAAAATCTGGGTGTGGCCAGACTTCACCCCTTTGGCTGGGACCGTTACATGTTCATTGACTAGTCCCGTTTCTCACGCACAGGGGCGGCTCTACAAATTTGGCCGCCCCAAGCAATCATGCCCGGGAGGCGCCCCCGAGCCGGGAGCAGTGGACCTCCCGCGGGCATGACTGCGGAGGGTCCGCTGGTCGCGCGACTCGGCTTGAGCTGCCGCAGGCACGCCTGCGGGAGGTCCAGCCGAGCCGCGGGACCACCGAACCGTCCTCCACTGGAGCCGCCGGCCGAGCATCCCCTCCGCAGTCATGCCTGCGGCAGGTCCGCCGGCCCAGCCTGCCGCGCCCCCGGGAAACGGCCGCCCCAGGCGGGTGCTTACCCCCCTGGGCTCTGGAGCCGGCCCTGCTCACGCACGTTGCTCAGCTAATTCTGGCGATCAAAGAGCTTCAATTCTGTCTGCTGGCTTTTCCGTAGAACGGTGTGGGACAAGAAATGTGGGTTTGTTCCGAATCGATGAACCTGCGCTCGGCCCGCAGCATTCGCCCGGGGAAAGTGAAAGTAACACTGTCAATTGCCTCATTGCAAACCCTGTCACGTGGGGAGGGTCGAGTCTTCTCTTAAAGAAACAGCCCCGGGACTGCTGCACCGTGACTGTGTGGGAAACCGGAACTTTATGTTAATAAAAGGGGCTTTGGTGATGACGGTGGTGTTTAGGTGGGGGGGTGTTTGCCATTTACTTTATTAGATTCAGCAAAAGCAGGAAGAAGATTCTCTATGAAATCATGACTGGATTCAAAGCAGTCAGCAGAATCCTACGGGTATAAAGGGCAGAGGGAAGGGCAGTGGCTTCAGCAGATGTACCGAGCATGCTCAGATGAGCTGCTCAGGATGCTCAGTTCGCCGTAAATAGCACATTTCTACGGGAGCAGTGTCATTCCTGGGCATGGTAAGGGGAATCCCGGAGGGGCTGTCAGGGGGCGGGTTGGTTGAGTGGGGGAGGGTTGGATGAGTGGGAAGTTTGGGGGGGCTGTCAGGGGTCAGGGAGGGTTGGATGGGTTCGGGGGGGGGGGTTGTCAGGGCGGGGAGAGGGTTGATTTGTCATTTCTTTGTTTTGCTGAATTTTACTCAATGACAGTGGGCCCAATACTGTTCCAGGGGGAGATTTGTAGCTTCCTGCATTTTGAATTCTGGAAATTTACTGCACCAAACCCAGCTGCCATCAGTCTAGTTTTCTCCCTGTGCTGACATTGCAGTTTTCTGCCTCTTGACTGGAGGGTGGGGTGAATCCTTTTGTTTTTGTAAAAAATAAAATTATGCTCAGAATCAATTGAAACAGAAAACTGCCTCCTTTTCTCCTCTGAACACAGTGGGAATTAAGCATGTGCGTAATATTGATCCTGTGTTCAAGAGTGTCACTGAGTAAGGACTTCAGGCCATACTAAAAAAGGGAAATTTTATACATTGTATAACAGATTATCTCCTAGTGTGTGAAGAGCCATTTATGGGGCAATATCATGAAGAAACCTATAGGAGTGCAGCTATTTAAAAATGGCAGTATTGTTGGGAAATTGTTTTTGTTCTGTTTAAAACAGTTTGCTTATTTTTTAATTTTTTATTACGTATTATTGCACAAAATATTAGATTTTAGTTTTTCTTTTTTACAGTTTTCCTTTTTTCTCCCTTTTCTCCTTTGAGACGGGATAAGGGATGGATGAATAAAATGTTTTTATTCCATTTGATTAGGGTTTCTTATTTTGAATCAATTTGAAATATTTTTTTAATTTAGCATCATTTTGTGGAAAAATTAGAAACACTAAAATAGTAGGAAAAATTTGTTTATAAAAGCCATATTCTATTGAAAAATCATTTTTGTTTAAGTATTTTTGACCAGGTTCAGTATTGTCAACTCTCAGAGTTATTTGTGATTTTTTTGTGATTTTTATTTTGTCTCTCAGTATTCGGTACTTTTCTGAAAGCCCTAATATTCTAGTTTTGAGTTTATGTGAGTTTATTTTTTACTTGATTTCATTTAAAGTAAAAAATAATTTTCTAGCCTTTATAGTTGAAGGGGAAAGTTTAAAATTGAGTGTACCCTCAAGGCTGAGCAACCAAATGGCAAAAAATAGGAACTCAGAATGTACACCTCTACCTTGATATAACGCTGTCCTTGGGAGCCAAAAACTCTTACTGCTTTATAGGTGAAACCGTGTTATATTGAACTTGCTTTGATCCACCGGAGTGCGCAATCCTGCCCCCCTACTGATTTTAAAGTCAATAACAATTTTTTTTACCCAATTTGTGATTATTTTTTTAAATGTGTGGGGGGGATGGCATTTTTTGTATCAATTTTCATAAAGTAACGTGGGGGGGAGGGATAGCTGAGTGGTATGAGCATTGGCTTGCTAAACCTAGGGTTGTGAGTTCAATCCTTAAAATGTGAGGATTGGTCCTGCTTTGAGCAGGGGGTTGGACTAGATGACCTCCTCAGGTCCCTTCCAATTCTAATATGAAATATTCTAAAGCACAAAAAAAAAACCACCCCACAAAAATGTACAGCTTGTATATGTTCTCATAATTAAGCAATTATGCAGTTTTACAGCTAATCAAAGCTACAAGACCAGACAATCATAGGCACAGGAAGGGGGGGGTGCAGTGTCCTCAGGTTTTATGTGGGGCTCCACTCCTGGTCCCAGGGCTCAAATCTTGGCTCTGCACATGGGGATCCACTCCTGCCCACCACTAGCTGTGGCCCAGCCTCAGTCCCTTTACCACAGTCTGTGCCCCACCTTTCTGGAGATACAGTCCTGCTCCCAGCCCCAGCTCTGAGGGGAGGGTGTGTGGGGTGTGAACAGGGGTAAAGGGGGCATGAGGTAAAAATTTTGGGGGCACTTTCACTGGCTTTCAGCACCCCCACTGTAAAAACTGTTCAAGTGCCACTGCAGACAACACAAGATCACACAATACCACACACACCTAACACATTAGGGTGGTGACACTGACTTTTGAATACTGTGTTTGGTAGTGCTGCTGCTTTGTTTTTGAAAGGCATGAACAAATTTCAGTTTTCTGCAATAATTCATCCAATCTACACAAACCCAACGTATCATCCCTATTAATTTAATTCATCAAAGTGCTGTAGTTCTTTGGCAATAAGGGTCTGAAGGAAATGTCAGACTCTCAGGGTGGATGAAAATTGATCTTTAAAAAATGATTTAAAAAATCAGAGGCTTTTCTTTCACTTGGCATTTTTTAATTTAAATACTGGTTTATATTTCAGATTAAAATTATGACAGCTGATGCTAAGGCATATATATATATATAATATTCAAGCAGTATATGTTTGCTTCAAAAGTTTTAAAGAAAATCAGATCAATGAAGTGGTGGCAGTCACTGTCTAAGCACCTGGAAGTGGAATTTGTTGAAGGGCTCACCCAGCTTTTGACAGCAATAGCCTGTTCTGCAGGTACAAAGAAAATATTTTATTCATTTCAATGTACCCAACTAGCTCAATTCAATGACTCGTCCATTCAAAATTGAGAAACCAGTTGGGAGTTGAAAAATCAGGAAAGTTTGTTTTCCACTCTGAAATGGTCATTAAAAACAAGGTGTGAGAGGATGAGATCTACCAGCTCTAAAATCTTGAAGGACACGGTGACCAGAAACGATCAGTTCACTAATTACAGATAATAGTTCCTTTTTTCTAACAAATCAGATTTGAATGCAAAACATGTTTTAGGAAAGTATTTTTCTCTTCCCTATCCTGTTGTCCAGATCAAGTTACAGTGAAGATGAAGGTTCTTTCATTCTGTCCTAACTCCGCAGTGAGCGCCTCTCTACCTAATTTGATCATTTTCTTCATTACTTATCACATTCACAAGCTGGAATCAGGTAGGAATCCCACTGGTCCTGCTGCTGCTTGTAGGATTTGTTTCATGGTAGTGATTTATAAATCATGCCTATTCCACTCCTTTGAACAAAACTGAAAAAAACTAAACCAAACCCAAAGAAAAAAAACCCCCAAAAAATACCCAAACCCACCCTACAACAAATTTCAGATTGGCAGTTGTCACAGAGTGTGCGGGGAGACTAGGCCTGGCACCCCCGGCTTCCTGCAATTCACCATGACTGTCAGTCAGCCAGCCAGCCAGTGAAACAGAAGGTTTATTTAGATGACAGGAACACAGTCCAAAACAGGTCTTCCCGGTACAGACAACAGGAACCCCTTTAGGTAGGTCCCTCTGGGGTCCCCAGGGAAGCCACAGCCCGGTTGGGGCACCCCTCTCCATTTCCCAGCGAGCTCCAAACTGAAACTTCCTCCAGCCTCTCACTCTGCCTCCCCCCAGCTCCTTCCCCAGCCTTTGTGTCCTTTGTCCAGTGTCCCAGGCAGAGGTGTTACCAGGCCTCGAACCACCCTCCTGGGTTCTCAGGTTACATGCTCAGGTATCCTGCTTTCCCCAATGCAGGCAGCCCCAGCAAAACTCCCCTGCAACCTTCCCAGGTCAATACTCCCCACTCAGCATTCACATAACACATCAAGAACATTCCCACTTCATCACAGCTCATTATCAGTAAATAAGTCTCCACTTCCTCCTCAACCTTTCTGGAGAAGTAATTCTCCACCTGCTGCATATGAAGCAACTCAGTTTCTCTATCTAGGTACTTATATCATTGTATCTGAGTGTGAGGCTGTATGGAATGTGGGTGACCATTGATACCAATATTACAAAATCACAATGAATCTTATACAAGATATGCCACAGGAAGTAATTATGTCACTCTACCCTGCGCTGATTAGGCCTCAACTGGAGTCTTGTGCCCAGTTCTGGGTGCCACATTTCAGAAAAGATATGGACAAATTGGAGCGAGTCTAGAGAAGAGCAACAAGGATGATTAGGGGTCTGGAAAACATTTCTTATGAGGGAAGATGAAAGAACTGGGTTTGCTTAGTCTGGAAAAGAGAAGGGGACATGATAACAGTTTTCAAATACCTGAAAGATTGTTATAAGGAGGAGGGAGAAAAATTGTTCTCCTTAGGGTTAGGGTTACAGGTCTGTGTCATCTTTGTATGGTGAGATATAAATATGTGCAGTATATTTGTGCCTCAAACTTGTGCTGTGCATTTGGGTGACACCCCCAGACAGACCGGCATCAGCACTATCCAGCCTGCTGTAGAGTGAACCACTGAGAGAAGCCTGAGACTCTGAGTCAGCAGGACATATAGACAAGTATCAGGGGGTAGCTATGTTAGTTTGTATCCACACAAAAAAATGAGGAGTCCGGTGGTACCTTAAAGACTAACAGATTTATTTGGGAAAACCTTATGTCCAAAATAAATCTTAGTCTTTAAGGTGCCATTGGACTTCTTGTTGTTCTTCAGGACATGTAGGGACATGCATAGGTGCCGACTTCTACTGGTGCTGGTGGGTGCTTGACCCCGCCCCTCCTCCCCACCCCATTCCAACCCCTTCCCCAAATCCCCACCCCAGACCCACCTCTTCCCTGCCTCCTCCCCTGAGCATGCCATGTTCCCACTCCTCCCTCCTCCCTCCCAGCGCTAAGGTTATTTGGCAACGGCAAGCGCTGGGAGGTAGGCAGAGGAGTTGTTGTGGGGCGGGAAGTTTGGCTACCAGTGGGTGCTAATTTTTCTCTATGGGTGCTCCAACCCCAGATCACCCACAGAGTCAGCCCCTATGGGGACATGCCAATAGACAGGGGACTCCAAGTACCTTTTCATGCCCATGTGCTGTGTTTGGGACAAAGGATGTACATGCCATGTGGCAAAGGATATAAAAAGGCAGCTGCATCTTCTCCATTTTGTCTGCAATCCTGCTTCTCACCTCTGGAGTAACTTCCCTACAAACTGAAGCTTTGAACAAAGGACTGATAGACCCATCCAAGCTTTAGATGTGTTCCAGAGGGACTTTGCAAGCTAGCAAATTCACCAGTGCTGCTAAGAATCTGATATATCGATTCTGAAGTCTCTCTCTCTCTCTCTCTCTGTATATATGTGTGTATATGAAAGTATCTGACTACTTTGACCATTTAGCAACTCTCTTCTTTTTAGTTCCTTTTCTTTTCTAATAAAACCTTTAGATTTAGATACTAAAGGATGGGCTAGCAGCATGGTATTTTGGGTAAGATTCAAACTGGTATTGATCTGGTAATGTGTCTCGTCCTTTGGGGAATTAAAATAACATTTTGTAAAGTGAATAGAGTTTTAAGTAACTTCTCACTGTACTGAACCTATTCGCTGATTGGGAGCCAGAGACTGGAATGCAGTAAAGGGGACTGTGTGATTTCTTTTCTTGATAACCAGTATGGGGGATCAGGAGCACAGTTTTGACTGGTTGGTGAATCTAACTATAGTGTAAACCACCAGTTTTGGGAGAATCTTCTCTCCTTTTTGCATCTTTCCCTGATGTTGGCATTTCCACTGTGGGCTGCCCTACACACCTCTGGTCATGCTGAGCATCCTACTTCACATGCTTGCTCCCTCTGTGACCCAGTCCTTTCTCAAACACCAAGGCCACTGGCCTAAAGCTGAAGTGATTTGGGGTCAGTGAGGCCAACGCAAGTGAGTCCCAGAGTTGAAGACCCTGTACTGAAAATGTCCTGGGAGTGACCCCGTCTCACTAAAAACAGGTGGAGGGGGGCAAAGGAGGAAAACTCAGGAACCTCCACTCAATGAAAATGGTGTCCTCATACGACGTGATAGGTGGTCTCCAAAGAAGCTGGGTCTCAAAACATTAGGGTGAAATTCTAGGTGATCTCTGTTGGCTTCAGTGGAGTCAGGATTTCATCTTTTCACCCTTCTCATATTAAAACAAATGCTGAGAATCACATCAGAAATATAGTGAAGGCCGGGACAGATCACAGAGCTCAGGTATACAGTGTATATACTCAGGTCACCCTGTCCGTTCACGGGGCACTGAAATGGCTCTGTGGCATGTCAGATTAATATAAGGGGAGTTACCAGTGACACCTATACCTGAGCTGGACTGTCACTTTTTTTAATGTAACTCTCTCCTCCCCCGCTTTCAGTTGTTTGTTATTGTGCCAAATTTTCAGTGTTCAGGCTGGAAATTTGATTGCCAGGTGTCTGCCTCATGCTGAATTTTTGGAAACTTTGAACCTATTGAACCCTCTAAGCTGCTTCTCTTTTTGCTTTGGTGTATTTCACAGCCCAGTTCAATGTGACCGGTCCTGGTCACCCTGTCACTGCTGTTGTGGGTGAGGCCACTGTGTTACCCTGTCACCTGTCCGCCAGGATAAGCGCTGTGAACATGGAGGTGAGATGGTTCCGATCAGAGTTCCTTTCATTTGTGCACCTGTATCAGCATGGGAAGGATCAATACGGGAACCAGATGCCAGACTATCGTGGAAGGACAGAGCTTTTGAAAGCTGGCATCACGGATGGGAATGTTTCCTTGCAGATTCTTAATATCAGACACTCAGATGAAGGACATTACAAATGTTTTGTTCAAGATGGTTCTTTTTATGAAGAAGCCCCATTGGAACTGAAGATAGCAGGTCAGCTGCTCTTGTCTGTATTATGTTAGTCTGGGCTGCAGTTTTTGTTCTTTTCTACTGCAACAACAGTGACTAGCACCTTGTGAATTATTTTAGAGTAACACAGTGTGACTAGATTTCAGCACATGACCATGATCATACACTTTGGAAAATATGCTGAAAACTTTCCCAACGTTTTATTAAAGACATTCTCGGAATGGTCAAGAGATTTCCTTACCCAAAAGATGTTTTTGGCTGACTTGAAAAGGAGGGAGAGAAAGGAGGGAAAAGACGTCTAGACAAATATGGGCCTGGTTTATACTAGAAAAGTAGGTCAGCTTAACTATGTCACTCAGGGATGTGAAAAATACACACTCCATGACTGACAAAACTAAGCTGACCTAAGTCCCCATGCAGGTAGTGCTGGGTCAACAGAACAATTTTTCTGTCAACCCAGCTACTGCCTCTCAGAGACGTGTATTACCAATGACCCCAGGAGAAGTCCTGCCGTTGGTGTAAGCAGTGTCTCCACTGAAGCACCACAGCGGTGAAGCTGTGCTGCTGTAGCCTTTCAAGTGTGGACAGCCTGTGGTCTTCCAAATCCTCTGCAGTCATTCTGAGGCGTGGCTAAGGTGGGACTGCCAGGTTTATAGGGCCTTCTGACATAGTCACTACTGGTAGTTAGTTGGGGGTACAGTCAAAATCAATTGTAGCTTTCTGATTGGCTCAGGCCACATAAAGATGGTGGTGAGGGAGGGAGACATTATGTATTTACCGCTAGTGGATGAGTCTGAGCGTTTGTCCCCTGCTGCTCTGACAGAGACACCATGGAGCCAGTTAGACTTATGTATTTGTTTAAAAATAGAACAAACAAAATGTCTATCCAATATACTAAAAACTGGCTTTCTGAAAAATTCATATCCCACTAGGTATTTAAATGAAGTGACTAGATTTCCAAATGTGTTCAGTGCTCCATTGCTCTTGGGTGGAGAGGACAATATCTCTCACTTACTCAGTGAAATTATTTTAATTATTCACATCTTTTCCGGTGTCCATGGGTATTGTGAATTCAGAAATTCCAGTGTTCATTTCTCCCTTCTACATGAGCAAGTGATCTCTAGGGGAGTAAGGGATCCACAATCTGTCACTCATCCTTTTAGCTCTGTTAAGTAACTCATTGACTTATCACACGTATATAATTTTCTTCTAGCTTTGGGCTCCAATCCTCTCATCTCTGTGGAGAGCCACCAGGATGGAGGGATCTGGGTGGTTTGTCAATCATCTGGGTGGTACCCAGAGCCCAAGGTTCTGTGGAGAGATCGCAGTGGGCAAGAATTACCATCACTCTCTGAAGCAAAATCCCTAGGCGATAGTGGCCTGTTTGAAACAGAAAATTCTATTATTATAAAAGAACATTCAAATCGGTACCTGTCCTGTTGGATCAGGAACACCGTTCTCAATCAAGAAAAGGAATCAACAGTTTATATAGCAGGTCAGTTACCAGCTAAACCCACACGCTTAAATCACCTTAATCAGAAACAAAACAAAACATAGGAAACAAAGAACTCAAGCATCCGTTGTGCATATTTTGTAACCTACATAAAAACAAGGAAGTTCAAAAACTGGTACCTTAACAGGTTACAACTCAGGCAATCTCCCTTAATTTTGAAGATTCAGAGTTATCAGAGTTTTGGGTTTCATGTAAATCTTAACTCCGATATTCCTGAAACTCTTACTTAAAAAAAAGTGTGATTTTTGAGAAGAAATATTCACCAAACCTTTAAAGAGTTTGTTCCTAAAAACTTAACTTCACCACAATGATTTTATGACTGTAGCAATTTTTACACTATGGTTTGTTTGCTACCTTTTCAATAAGTGAAATGTCACCAAATTATGGGGGCTTGTTTCCGTTGACATTCAATGGGAGTTGTGCTCATAACTCACTTTGCCTTTGTTTACACACACAAGCTGCACTGATTATCTACTGAGTTATTGATGAAACCCCTTGTCTGAATGCGCTTATTTCAGTTTCAGAGTGTCCTATGTTTTTAGCTTAAGTCAGTTCCTTACTGATTTATACTAAATGGATAAAGGACACTATTCAGCTGATTTACAATTTAAAGTTTTGTCAACCAGTTTAGTTAAATTGGGGCAGTCCTGTTACGTGTTCAGCTGTGGAATCAGTGTAACAATAACTGCATGAGCATTACACCAGTTTCACTAAACCAGTGCACAAATCCTTAGGCATGTTTGAAATGCCCACCCTGGCTAGATGATTTAAATGCTGTAAATACAAGAATGGCAAAAGAAGATGAATCAATTTTCAGCACTTAATGTTTGGATTAATTGCGATTATAATTCATTGAAATAATTGGGGAAAATATTAGTGACTCACTAAAATACTCTTGCAATTTCTGAATGTTGCTGAACAGTGAGGTGCAAATTGTTTGCTGCCATAACTCCACTGAAGTCAGGGCAGTTTTGTGAGCAGAGAATTTGCCCCTGAACTCAATGAAGCTCTGAATACTATGAATCAAACCAGGCCTGTTCATTCACAGGATAATCAGTGCTAAAGCTGTGTTGGTTGGAGCAATTTTTACAATCAGGTTTTGGTCTTTTGTGTAGCATAGAGGAGGTCATGTTTTCACTTTATCTCACATACGTCCTACTGGGGACTATTTATGTAGTTACGTGCAATAGAGAAAAATTTGACATTGTTCCTGCTTCCAAACTAATGCAAATCCTGTGGGGTTTATTTTTCAGATTTCTTTTTCCCGAGGGTGAATCCATGGATGGTGGCTCTGAGTGTGATTCTCCCGGTTTTGTTTGGTTTCATTGGCCTCACTGTTCATCTATTTAAAATAAAAGGTAAATGTCACAGGGGAAAATGTTAGCGAAATTAACAAGAATTTTCTTCTAATAAATGAAAAAAGGGAAGAATGAAATTTTACACTAGGCCAAGCAGAGGAAGCACAGACCTGCACTGCGCTCCTCTCAGCAGCACAGGGAAGGAAACGTTACTAAGGTTCCCATTTGCTGCAGGAGGCAGTGATCTGCACCAGCCCTTTACAGGCACAGAATATTTCTGCCCCCGAACTGCCTCAGTTAAGCTGAATGGAGCATTTGGGGAAGGGGTGGAGGGAAGACTGAGCCAAAACCTTCTCCCCTCCTCGCTCTTTTCTGACCACTTCCCACCCAGCTGAGCAGTTATTCCCTCCTCAGTCCCCATGGACTTTGGGAATTAGTTAATGTCTCTTTCCCTCCTCTGATCAGTAAATATTTTGTACACAGTTGGGTCCCCATAACGACTGTGTGTGATTTTATTTTGGGAGCAGTTGTCTGTGATTTCATTTAACGTTAAAAAGAAATTGGAATGAGACAAAGCCTGGCAAATTTCACCCCAATAGGTAATATTAAAATATATACACAGTAGAAAAGAAAAGAGGGGTCTGAATAGACATGAGCTCTGAGCCTGAACCTGAGTTCTGACAGTGGTGAGGAACAATAAGTCAGAGATGGAGAAGGGAAAACTTTTTCTTCTGGTGTTGAGAATATGAAACCCATCAAAGGCTCATGAATTGTATAATCACTGGGCAACTTTCACGAAATGCAGACAACTGTATAACCAAGGCAAAAATGCTCCTAATAAGAATTTATATTTATTTCTGTTTATTTTTAATGGAAGGGGATATAGAAATCTGTAAATGTCATGCTCTTTCCTCCAACAAGTAAAACTTTTCTACAAATTTGTCTCCTCATAAGGGTATTTCTTTATGAATTTTTTGGGTGCAGTTTTTTAACCAGAAAAAGTTGAAAGTCCAGATACTGCATCACTAACATCAGTTAGAGATTTGCCATTGACTTCAGTGAGTGTAGGATTAAGCACTGAATGCACAAGTCATATCGCTAAAACAATAATGCTGATAATTTGAGGGCCAGAAATTCCAGTCTGCACCGCCAGAGCTGCAAGCAAAGCAAATGGGAATTGGAGAGATAATACAAGGAAGCAGGACTGGGCTCTAATGTCTAGATTCTTAAATAGGTATATGGTCAGCTATCACTGAAATCAGTGGGAGTTAGGCTCCTAAATGCCTTGAAAAATCAGACCCAAATTCCATAAGGAATTGAAAACTTTCAGAATTGTAAATCCTTGAAAATAGTCAGTTACTGTCGGACACTTAACTCTAGTGTGGCCACATGGTTAGTAAAACATGAATGAAATGTTTGGTATTTAGGGGCCAGGCATTCATATAATGAAAACACGCCTTTAAATCTCTATTAACTGAAAATATTCTTAAATAACTTGTATTTACATCTGTTTCTTTATTTCATTTCTTTAGAGAAACATCTTGGAGAAATCAGTAAAGTTTAATTTTTCTCCACATAGAACCTTTTCCATTAAGTTGTTTGCTGTTTTATTATTTATGATGATTATTATTAAAGAGATCAATTTGAAAATCACATGAATTATCAGTGATAATGTATTGATAATTATTCAGTATGTGGGTAAGAGGAAATCAGAAAGAAAATGTTCTTTGAAATGTATCTTCTCTGAGGATGAAATCCACATGGTGCTGGAAGCACCATGACATGGGGGAACCATGTGGCCTCAAATGTCCTCTTGCCTCATCTGACAAGTAAATAATTTGGTCCAACGTGGATCTTGTGTGTAATTATATCTGAGGATGAGTTCATTTTTTTTCATTTAATGTTAAAAGGAAATTGGGATGAGATTAAGCCTGATAAATTTCACCCCAACAGGTAATATGAAAAGTTATACACAATGTTCAACTTTCACAAAACTCAGACAACCATATAGCCAAGAGAAAAATGCTCCTAATCATATTTTATATTTATTTCTGTTTTCAGGGAAACGTGATACAGAAATCGGTAAGTGTTGTGCCCTTTTCTCCAACAAGGAAAACTTTGTATTAATTTGTCTCCTCATGTTTTATTTTTTAAATGAGAAAAACATGAATGCCCTGATGCTCCACTGCTACCGTCGATTAGAGCTGTGCCTTTGATTTCAACATGTGTAGGATCGAACACTAAATGCACAAGTCACATCCCTAGCAGAATAATGTTGATAATTTTAGGACCTGGTATTACATTCCATGCACACCGAACGCTCCCAGCAAAGCGAATGGGAACATGTAATATGCAAGGAAGCGGGATTGGGCTCTAAGGGCAGCTTTCTAAAGGTATTTGGACACCTAATGCCAATTGAAATCAATGGGAGTTAGGGCCAGATTTTTAAAGGTATTTAGGTTTCTAACTCCCATGTCTTATGATCCTAGTTAGCTGACATAGGTCAATTGCGGGTATTCAGTTGCTGTGTAGCCACATCCTATGGGACTTCACAGGTGCTCTGTGCCCTGCCTGTGGGTTGGAAAGCAACTCTTCTCCCGAGACCTCAGTGATTTCCCTGCCCATAGTCTGAGTCAATGGGTTTGTGAGGGACAGGCTCCATGATGGGAGACTGGGGCTGATTCCATCCTAGAAGAGAAGCACTTAATTAGTGTGTTTGTTTCTGATTCTGTGTTACCTAGATGATCTTCAAAGAGAACTTGGTAAGTGTTTTCTGTTTCTTGAATGCAGCCTTTTCCGTGGTGTTGAAACTACCTCTGGATCTATCAATCTCTTGCCCTTCTGCCAGGTGGAGTCGGCAGCAACACGGGCTGGGTTCAATGTCAAGGGTTCCTCTTAGCAACACAAAACAGAAAAACCTTGAGATCCAACCCAATAATCTGGGAAAATGTAACTCCTGGGCCTCTTTAAGGCTCTAGAGTGGCCCCTTTAAAGCTTATAGCGGCACCACTCTACCACTACAGCTGCCCTGCAATCGGGTCTCCCGTGTAGCCACTCTGTGCTAACCTCCCACCAGCATAATTCAACCACCCCCAACGAGCGGCACTAGCTACGTCACTGGGAGTGTCTCCCACTGACACAGCACTGTCCACACTGGTGCTTTTGTCCATGAAACGTATGTAGGTTAGGCACGTGCTTTATTCACACCCCGACTGACAAAAGTTTTACTGACAAAAGTGCTGGTGTAGACACAGGATAAGAGACAAAACTTCCCACTCACCCGCCCCGAGTCTGGGTGTAACAAAAGAAAACTTATATTACAAGGCAAAGGGCTCCCAGCATTGTTTTGGGAAAACACCACGGCCATGATTCCAAAGCATGTAACCCTGAGCAACCCCCCACCCCGCAGTACATTGGGCAGTGTCCTTTGCCTCAGTTTCCCACGTGGCCATGTGAAAATCCAATGAGTGAATGACCTGTAACACACCACTGCCTCTCCCACCACTGCAGCCCACTCACAGTTGGTTGTTCTTAATCAGCCAAGACCCAGAGTTCAGAGGCGCCCTCACATGGCTTCACCTCCCACCCCTGAAAGGTGTGTGGGTCGGGGGGGGCACTGAGCAAGGCAGCTGCTGCTGCCTCCACCTCTGCAACTGTTTTGCTGCTGCTGCTATCGCTGTCACCGCTGGCTCTAGGTGCCAACAGCCCCGGAGCACCCACAGGGAAAAATTAGCAGGTGCTCTGGACCCACCCACAGCCAAGCTCCCCCCTTCCCCCAGTGCATCTCTCCCACTGGCAGCCTCGCTGACCAACTCTTCCCCCTCCCAGTGCCTCCTGCCTGTCACAAAACAGCTGTTTCACGGCACTCAGGGTGCTCTGGGAAGGAGGAGGTGGAGCAGGGATGCGGCACACTTTGGGGGGGAGGAGGTGGGGAAGAGGCAGGGTGGGGGCCTGGGACTTCGGGAAAGGGGTGGAATGGGCACAGCAGGGGTGGGAAGAGGTGGGAGAGGGGTTTGGGGGAGGAGGGTGGAATGGGAGTGGGGACTGGGGCGGAGCAGGGAGTCAAGCTCCCACCAGCCAGAGGGGAAGTCTGCACCTATGCCACTGACTGCTCACTGCCTCCCATCCCTGAAAAAGGGTGAGACACATCGAGCGACGCCTCTGGAACTGGCTCACTGCGGCTGCTGTCTCTGCCACCGCTGGCTGATGCCTCTGCCACTGGTTCTGCTGGTTTTTCTGGCGCTGTTACCTCTGCCACCGCTCAGCTCCACTGCTGTTCTCACGGCTGCTGCTGGCCCCCCACTGCCACTTCAGCAATGGTGCGTTCTGAGGTTCCACAACCTCCCAGGGATTCCAGCAGGCCGTGGCTGCTGCTGCGTCTCCATGTTGTTCACTGCAGCCCTGTCCCCACACTAGGTCTACGACTTGGCCCCTAGACCCAGGGCCGTAGCAACAAAGAACGTGGCCCCCTCCGAACATATGTCCGGAGCCCCTTACAATGCAGAAACTGGAATGCGGTATTTATTTTATACAATATACAGGGTTCATATTATGTATATATAGGCCTACAGTGTACATGTATTCCGTATTTACGCAAAGCGCATCTTTCGAGCCTTGTTCTCCACTAATTGGTTAATCAATGCATCACAGTCCAGAGATCTGGCAATCTTGTTTTCGACTGAGATAACTGCAAGCGCAGAAAGCCTGTCATCTGTCATGGTTGAGCGCAGGATATTCTTGATCAGTTTCATTCTGCTGAAGCTCCTTTCAGCACCGGCGACAGTAACTGGTGTGGTCAGAAGAATTCTGATGCAAATGCAAAGATTCGGATATATCTCCTGAAGGCTGTTCTTGTATATGTACGTTAAAAAATTGTTTGCCGTGACAATTTTCTCGATGACATAAATAAAACGATTCATTTCCTTTATGAGTTCGTTGGCATCAATGTCTCCCATTTTTCTTTCAAAATTTTTGCTGTGATTCTCCAGTTCATTTTCCCTGTGACACTGCTTCAGGGTGTTAGCGTTGTACAGAAATCCAAACAACTTATACCACTCCACAAGTTGGTCAAATCGCGACGAAACAGAAGATATGGCCTGATCAGTGAGAACAAGAAAGAACTGCGATTTGAATTTTTCTTCGGCAGAAAGACGACTCAAATCATCAGCACATTCGTAATCAAACATTCTCTTCTTATGTCGCACCCTGGTTTCTGGAAACACCTGCTCAATACCCATATGCTCTGCTATTTCACGTGCATTTGTGACCACAGAGTTATATCCTATATTTCGATAGTCTTCCAAAAACTTCATTGTAGCACCAACTTCTGCCTGCAGTACGTCAATTGACACATCTGGTGACTGAATTAATTTGCTGGTTTTATTGACGTGAAATAGTATATCATACCACGTGTACACAGTCAGAACAAAAGGCCACGTAGTAACATGGTCTAAAAGCGCACCGACTTCTGTTGCTGTATTGCCATCTTTTCGAGCGCATATTCTCGCAAAGATGACAAAGCATTGCACAATTCTTCAAGGTGATAACGCAATGGCTTCACAGCATCAATTCTCGACTCCCAACGAGTGTCCGATAACCCTTTAACAGATATTGGCATATGTTCTTGAAGTATATCCCGATGTGAAGGTGAAGAAGAAAAGATAACGTATATTCCGTTAATCAGACTGAAAAAGTCAACAGCACATTTCGATGACTTTGCCGCGTCTGAGATCACAAGATTCCAAGTGTGAGCTCCACATGGTACATACAAGGCACGGTCATTTATTTCTAGCATGCGGGCTTGAACGCTTTTATTCTTTCCTCTCATATTTGCGCCGTTATCATAAGCTTGGCCTCTCATGTCAGCAATGTCTGTTCCTAAATTGTTTGCCTTTTCAAGAAACGCTTCCAATAAGCCCTCGCCAATTGTATCATGAACATTAAGAAAACCAACAAACGCTTCACGAATATTGACACTATCTTCATCTTTGCATTCAACAAAGCATAACACCACAGACATCTGTTCTTCATGTGACACGTCAGGAGTACAGTCCAAAATAACTGAATAATATTTTGCTTTTTTAAGCTGTGCTATGTTGGCCTCTTGAATGTTACTGGCAACAAGTTGAATCAGCTCATTTTGGATCTGTGGACTGAGGTACTGAACATGTGTCTCTGCCTTCTTAATCCTCTGTAAAAGTTCGCTGAGGACAGTATCATACTTTGCAAGCAATTCAAACAGTCCCAAAAAGTTGCCATTCGAAGGATCGCCGAGCTTTTCATTACTTCCTCGAAATGCCAAGTTTCTTTTGGACAAGAAAATAATGCCATCAACCATGGGTTTGACAACATTTCTCCAGAAATCTCTTTCTTTCAGAAAAGCCTGCAATTCGAGTTGGTCAATAGATATACGGTTTACTGTGCCTGACCGAAGGTCAAACCATTTCACCATACACTCTTGATGACCTTTGCCTGTTTCATGCTGCGGAAGTCTTTTTGACAGTGCTTTCCAAGCAGATGTTCCACGACGTAGCGGTATGTCGCCAGTGCCAAATAATTTATAACAAAAACAAAAAATGGCATCTTTCTGAACTGAGTACATTAACCATGAACGTCTTATTTTCTCGCCATTTGCCATGGTTTGATAGAAATGAGTACTTGTGAACCTCCGTCTTTCCTCGTTAAATGGAAATTCGTAACTTTCATTCTGCTGCGGTGGGCCACGTGCAACAATGTCACACACTTGCCTGTCCGATATTATAGACGGCCAATCTCCTGGATCATCAGTCAGTGGTTCAGATTCAGATACTTCTTTCCCGTCAGCAGCTGGAATATCTGTCACAGTTTGTTTGGTAGAACAACTGGCTTCACCTTCGACCTCACTTGAAGCACTTCTGGATACTTCTGGATACGATTCGTCGCTGCTAGCACTGTCCATTTCATGTGCCTGTACCTGTACATTGGATTGCAGCGCAAAATACGTTGACAACTTTGGAATTTTCTCAAGTTCCTTCTCGGCATCTTTGCTGCCTTTCGTTTACTAGCTCCACTCTTATACATTCTCTTAAACATCACAAAGCACGCTTCTGCATTGGAAACGATAAAAAATTAAACAACTAAATTAACAACATTTAGCCGCCGACTGCCATTATGAACGCAAATACACATTCTTTGAATGGGTCCAACTAAAATTCGAAACTGACCGACAGACAACTGATGTAGCCAATAGCATTATGATGTATCATAATGACTTCACGGTTTTGTCAATAAAACCGACATGGATTGTGCAATAGCGTCAATAAACATCACTTACTAGTTATACCTTACATTTTTTTTTGCCACTTTTAGGGGCCCCCTTCCTTGCGGGGCACCCTCTGGTCGGAGGGTACAGCGGGCGCTCACTACACCTCTGCCTAGACCTGCTCATCAGCGGTTTCAGCTCTAGCAATCACTCAGCTGAAACAAGGGCTCTCCATGGAGTCCAATCAGCTCTGGCTTTAAACATGGGAGAGGGGAGGGTGGGTCAAATGGTATCTAGGGCTCTCGAAGGGGAATTCATAGCATCAGGCAGGAACACCTGTCCCCTCCCGCTCTGATTTTCACTGGGTTTTGGCATCTCTATCCCCTGCTTAGCCAGTGAGCTTTACTTTAGGGTGTCACTGTGACATACCCAGGGTACAATCCAGACTAAGGGGTGGCTGTGTCACCCCCGCCCTGCAACCTGGGTGCCCCATACAATGCTCTGCCTCTGTAGCCTCCTATCTGGACAGCTCACAAATAGCCTCCACTGGGGCTGGATTCTGTAATTGATTTGCAGATTAAAACCAAGGCCTTAAACTGGCATCAGAAGGGGACTCGGAGCCGGTGAAGGGACTGGAACATGGGCCTGATGTGTCACTGTGGCCTAAGGCTGGCAGCTGCATTAGGTACCAGCTGGAGCCTTCACACTCAGCTGTGGATTCAGTGATCTGCAGTAACCCAGCCTGGCGGTGCCAGAGCCTGGGATCACTGTGGCCAGACCCTTGCCCACAGGAAGATGCAGAGTTTCCTAGTGAGCTGAGATGTTTAGACACTGATGCTACCTGGTCAGCTCGGCCTAGTGAAGGATCACGTAGGACCCGAGTCTTTGCACCTCAACTATGGTGAATGGGGCTATACAAATTCAATGGAATGAAGGGGAGAGTCTCATCTAGCTCTTCAAAATGTGTCCCTGCTTCTCAATCACTTTGCTCTTGTCTGGGTTCTGCTTAAGCCAGCTGCTCTTCATCCCAGAGCCCTGGTGTTGCTGCATTTGCTCAGCTGAGTTCTCATCCCTCTCTGTGTTTGGTTTCAGACTGGAGAAGAAACATCGTCTTCCCAGGTAACTAAGCTCCTATTGCATCAATATCCAAAGCTCCCCCTGCCCTGAGATTTCCATTCCATTTTTCTCATACAGTTAACGTTTTACCCTAGCTCTTTGGGGCAGGGACGGCTCTGTAGTAAGGTGAAAAGACTCATAGGTTTATGTGGCCAACAGTGTGATTTTGAGTACCTAAGGAGTTCTTTTGTGCACACTGGAAGCTCAGTGGATTCTCAGCTAGATGCTGTTAGAGTCCCTGATGGGGCTGGAGGCTCTGGGAGGGTAGGTGGACAAAGGGCTGGGCCAGGGCAGGTTAATGTCTAGGCTGCTTGTTTCAATTTTCAGAAGCCCTAACAGGGCTGCATGTGCCCAGACATTTGCTGCTGCTACTACTCTAGCCGTGGCACAGGTACATGGCAGCCAGCAGGAGTTAGCACATTCACTGCACAGACACCCATTGGTCACACACAGAGATACAGAGACCGCATCACACACTGACTGTAGCCCTCCAAACACACGGCAGGATCCAAGCTGCATGGGAAGCGAGTAAGGGCCCAGAGAGAGCCAGTATGGGCTCTGGAATTCCTTGGGGAAGATGGGGCAGGAGAGGAGTGGTATGGGGAGGGAGTGGGAGAGGAATAGAGGGATGCACAGGGGATTGCGGGAGTGGTCCCCATGGAGAATGATTCTTCTTCCTGGGGGCCACATTTGAGGTTGGCTAGTCAAGTCCTGTGAAGACTATGAGGCGGTTCAGAGGGACCTACCCCCCCAGCTATGTGAAAGGGAAACATGGTGGGATATGAAGTGCACTGGTGATAAATGAATGTACCACAGAGGGAAAAAATTGAAAAACTCATTCACATTACAGGGTTTGAAAATAAGTGCATCAGCAGCTCACTAAAGCAACCGGGAATTCACAGTGACCAGCTTGACAAAACCCTCTGCTCACTGTGCAGCTCTGGGGAAAAGGTCAAACAAAATATGAGAATCCATAAAAATGGGATGGTGAATGACATGGAAATATTATACAGCCATTAGGTAAATCAGTGGTTTGCCCTCATCTGGAGCACTGTGTTGAGTACTTCTCACCCCATCTCAGAAAGGATATCGAAGAAGAAAAGGGGGCTCAGAGAGAGGCAATGAGAATCAGCATGAGGAGAGATTGAAAAAATTGGGACATTTACCTTTAAAAGAGAGGACTGAGAGGGGACATGATACAAATACAGAATATTGCACAAATCCCCTGAACAGAATATGATTTAGGCTGCAATGTTGAAGACTTGAGAGTTAGTTAATGCCGGTTTTATGTTTGCCTGTGCACCCTTTATTCTCACCCCTTGTGCATCCATCCCGGCCAGTGAAAGAATGAGGCAGGGGTCCTGTGGCAAAAACAGTGTGTGATCATGTAACTGGCGATTGTATGATAATACACACACACAGAGAGGACACTGGCTAATGGTCCAACCCGAGGGACACAATATGTTGCCACAGAACACAACAGGAGGGAAGCGAGAGTGGAGAAAGGAGCTTTACAGGCAGTAACTGGTACAGACACTGGGAACTGGTGGGCATCATTTCAATTATTCTAGCTCCTCATGTACCTCTGGCCTGTGGTCTTTGCAATCAGTGTGTGATGGGGCCGATAAAGCATCGGGCTGAACCAATGGGTGTCTGTGTGTATGTTAACGTGTCTACTGAGTTAGTACGGTCTTTGCCAGTGTCAGACAGGAAGATGAACCATCCAGCTTTGGAAATTAACAGGACAGCAGAGGGATGTGAGCCAAAGAAATGGACACACGTTATTTGCATTTGCTCATTTTTGCATCACAAACCACATGCTTGCCAGAGAGTTTCTTTATCTTTTGTGCGTGCTAAGAATCAGTGCACTAAGAGAGAGAGACATCTATGCCAGCCACCTACCCAACTCCTAAACTGAACAGCACAGACTGGGTGGGACAGATTGGTCAGTGAAGGAGGTAAAAGCCTGAAAAGTGGGTCAGGGTCAGTAGACTGGGGAAGGGTAACACGGGCATGAGTTTGGTGGTGGGGAGAGAAGACTGGACTTAAACTCTCAGGCTTCTTTGGAAAATGGGGCCTAGGAACTCTGGATTTTGAAAATTGTACCAAAAGCCAACAAGTTCATGCTCATTCTCTATCTTTAGTTAAGGAGGGTGACCCTGACCCCAGCGACTGTCTGCAGGGACAAAAACCTGCTCCAGACAGTGGACAACTTGGAAGGGAAAATATCAAATCTTCTCCTATACCCCAGCTGCCCTCTGGCCTTTATATCATATTCACAGGAGCCAAAAGAAAACCCTTTTCTCCCACTCAGGGCTGAAGAGGCAAAAGGGGCAACTGCCCTGGGGCCTGGAGATTATTAAGGGCCTCTGACCGCCATGGCTGTGGCTAGAGTCCCAGGCCCTTTACATCACTGCCAGAGTCCTGGGCCGCGGGCCGGTCAGCACTGCAGGGTTGGGCGAGGGAAACTATCCCTCAATTCTGTTTTTCTGAATTATTCTCAGTTCAGCCCTGCTCCCGTCCCTTTCAAAATTCCCCTCCGTGCCTCAGGCCTCCCATTGAATTCCAGGGGAGACTGGCCAGCAACATGAATGGCAGCCGGACCAGGTCTTTGGTAGCAGGCTGGCAATGTCACTTCAGAGTGTCAGGAGGGAAAGTCTAATTCATGATTATTAATAATTATAAAAGTGATAGAAATTCTCCTAAGGAAAAAAGAGTCTGTTAAAATTGTAGCCACTGACAGAGAAATGCTCACACGTGTATTTGGGGATTGTTTACTTTATGCTGAACTCTAGAACGTATCTTTTTCGCAGTGTAACATTTTATACACATAAGGAGCCACTCAGTCACTCCCAGAAGGCTGGACATTTCCAGACTGTCGGGTTTGGTTTGAGCCACCCTGTGCCACCCCATCCTCATTGGCGTGATGGTGCGTGTGAGGTCATGCCGCATTTTTCAGAGATAGAGGGGGCGGAGTGATGTCCCCCATCCAGCACTGGACAAAATCACATCCATTTTAGACCCGGTGCTGGACATCGGATAAACCTCTCAAACAGAGGCCTGTCCATTAAAATCCCGGACGAGTGGCCTCCCTCTCTACAACACTAATTTCTGTTAATGTGCTTGTTCAGATGAGCTCTTATCTCTGATTCTGTGTTTCCAGGGCTGGGAAGTTCTGCGCCACCTGTACAAGAAGGTAACTGAAGTTCAGATTCTATCAATGTGCCAGTCTCAGCAGCAGTTAGAACGTTTTGCTGCTTTCCCCTGACTGTGGCCATGGGAGGGGAGTTCGTTGCTCAGGGCAGAGCTCACAAGCATCCTGCATTTCCCAGCACATCGGGACGGGAGGGAAGTTGTGTAGCCATGGCCTGAGTACAGCAGTAAATCCAGACACTATTAGAGAGAGAAACAAAGATATTTCAAATGACAAAATGGGGAGGTGAGGAAATAAAATATGCAAAGTCATGAGAACCCTGGTGCTAGAGTACAGGGAGAGCCCAGGGGGAAAGTCATGAGAGTACAAAGAGGGAGACACAGCGGGATTGGGAAGAGCCCAGAAGGCTGAGGGATGGGATGGCGTTTGGAAGGGTCTGGAAGGCAGGCAGTGCCTGGCAGGAACAGGAGGGTGGGGAGAGCATCAGGCTGTCAGCTGAATGGGGCTGGTGCGGAGGCAGTAGGAGTGGGGGCAGGTGGAAGGGCCTGGAGGTTTGGTGATGGTGGCTGCTTGGAGGGAACAGGCAGGTGAGTTGCTGTTTTCACATTCACAGCAAATTCTGTATAACCTTCCACGTGCTGCTGCCACCCTGGGCCTCCCCTGCCCCTCCTCCTCATCCAATATGGTTTTCTCTCCCCTCTGGGATCCCTTCCTTCATGTCTCCATTCATCTCTCTGCTTGCTCTCCCTCCTTCTCCTCCCGCTCCTTCTCCCCCAACACTCTCCTTGCTCTCACGTAGGCTGAGGGCACAGGGCTTGGATGTATCTGTTCTCTCCGCCCAGCGATGATCTCTCTCATCTGGGAATATGGGGTTTAAGATGGGAAACTGCAGAGAGAGGTGAGGCGGGTCAGTGAGCACTGAGCAGAGGGAGCTCAGTTTCTCACCACTCTATGCCCCCCCCGGCACCTGGGGCTCTAGTCCCCTCCCTGGAGAGATGTGCAGCAGGACCTGAAAGAGCCTGAGTCCCAGACCTGGCACAAGTGACCCTTTTGCTGCAGGGCCCATCTCTGCCAGGGGCGTGACTCTCCCCTGCACTGTGCTGACATCTCAGAGCTGCTCCCCATTCAGAGCTGATGGGTAAATCCTGCGGGAAGGAGATTCTGAGTCACTCCCCAGCTGGGGCAGATTCTGTCACTGACACCATCAAACCCTCCCCCAGGGCTGAGCTCTGCCCCTAACGCTCTGATTCTCTCTCCAGTGAATGTGACTCTGGATCCAGATACAGCTTATCCCCACCTCGTCCTGTCTGAGGATCGGAAAAGTGTGAGACGGGGAGACACACGGCAGGATCTGCCTGACAACCCTGAGAGATTTGACACTGAGCCCTGTGTGCTGGGCTGTGAGGGATTCACCTCGGGGAGACATTGCTGGGAGGTGGAGGTGGGGGATGGGCGATTCTGGGCTGTAGGAGTGGCCAGAGAGTCTGTGGGGAGGAAGGGATGGATCAGCTTTAGCCCTGAGGGGGGGATCTGGGCTGTGGGGCGATGTAGGTGGTGGGGGGGTGAGTTCCAGGCTCTCACCTCCCCTGTGACCCCCCTGCCCCTGAGCCAGGTCCCCAGCAGGATCCGGGTTTGTCTGGACTGTGACCGGGGGCAGGTGACATTTATCGATGCTGGTGACGAGGCCCCGATCTTCACTTTCCCGCCGGGCTCCGTCCCTGGGGAGAGAATCCGACCCTGGCTCCAGGTGCTGGGGCCGGGATCCCAGCTCAGACTGTGTCCCTGAGACATGCAGCAGAGGCAGGAATCGGAAATCAGCCTCTCTAGCCTCATGGACCCCAGTCTCTATGATCTTGGAGGACTGCTGTCCAGCCAGAACCTGGCTCCTCATCTGTTTGGCCTCTGGAAGCTCCTCCCCCTCTTTGCAGCCCAGGGAGGAAGGGGGAGGGGTAAGACCCTGGAGCTGCAGGAGGGGAAGAGGAGCTGATGTGGGGGGCTGGGCAGGGGGCAGAACTAACAGCTGGGCTGGGCACAGGCAGGGGTAGGGGTGGCAGGGACACAGAATGAATCAATCAGGGTTTGGGGGGTTGGGGAGAAGCAGCAGCAGGGAGCGTTTTGTACAGATCTGTGTCCTTAGATCTCAATGAGCTCCCAGCCCAGGATCAGCACAAGGGGAAGGGGTAAGATTAGGGGCGGCTGTAGGCATTTCACCGTCCCAAGCACAGCAGGCTTGGCGTGCTGGGGACTGGAGCCGCCCCTGGATAAGATCAGGGAAGGAAGAGCACAGCCGAGGGGGATGATCTGTGACAGGGAGGGAAAGAACCAGGGATGGAAGGTGAGGACTAGAACAATAATAAATAGAAAAGGACAGTGTGAAAGGAAAGGGAACGTGAGCGGGATGGGGAGATTTATTACATGTTACTGAAAGTGAGATTGTAACTCATTAATTCCCTGTATTAATTCCTGGCCACTGGTGCTAGTTTAGTGCCATTAAGAAAACTGTTCTCAGTAGCTGGGGATCTCCTTGCCGTGCTGTGGTTATTAAGGCTCCTTCTCAGCTCCTTTTACTTTGCTACTTTCCAGCTACTTACTGTAAATAAAACATTACAAACAATTCTTCTTCTTTGTTCCACTTTACTGTCCCAGCTGCAGGTGCTGGGGGCAGCATCATGGGATTTGCTTTCCAACTTGGTTGTGTCCCCCCAGCACCCACAGGGAATATTGCACCCAGGGCCGGCTCCAGGCACCAGCGAAGGAAACAGGTGCCTGAGGCGGCCAATAGAAAGTGGCTGCAGTGCATCAGTTGTCAGGCCAGCACGTCCAGATCAGCGGCAACAGCTTTATCTGTTCACTTCAGAGTTTGGCAGCAATTCGGCGGTGGGTCTTTCACTCGCTGTCTTCCTCTTCGGCAGCAGCTCAATCGGGTTCTTCCTTTTTTCTTTTTTTTTTTTCGCCACTCGGGGAGGCAAAAAAGCTGGAGCCAGCACTGAGTGCACCTCTAGGAAGAGAGTTTGGGTTTTACTGTGTGATGTGTCACTAACCAGCCTGTGCTCTGTCTCTGTCCTGTGCACACCCATGTCAATCAGGAATTGTTCAGCTGTGCTCTGCAGAGAGGTGACTGGTTGCACAGGGTGCAATCCATGAAGGGACTTGGGTGTTGTAATGATGCGCATCACTGTGAATAACTTTTAGGCAGCGAGAAAATCACAGGGACAGCCAGGGGCGGCTCTAGACTTTTCGCCACCCCAAGCACGGTGGCATGCAGCAGGGGGCGCTCTGCAGGTCGCCGGTCCTGCAGCTCCGGTGGACACCTGCGGAGGGTCCTCTGGTCCCGCGGCTCCACCGAAGCCGCGGGACCAGCAGACCATCTGTAGGCATGCCGCCGAAGGCAACCTGCCTGCCACCATCCCGGCGACCAGCAGAGCGCCCCCCCCACGGCATGCCGCCCCAAGCACACGCTTGGCATGCTGGGGCCTGGACCCATCCCTGGGGACAGCTGCACTGTGACCCTCTGAGCTGAGTCAGGGATCTAAACTCCCTAGACAATGCCAATCTATGGGTAACACAGGCACCTTAGTAGGCGGGGAGCCATGTAAGCTAGCCAATGGGAGATGCCAACATGTCTGAAATATTAAATTCAAAGACATGAATGGGGAGGGCTCCCCCTCAGGGCTGTCACATCCCTTCCCCTTTGGTGGTAGGAGTCTCTTTCCTAGATGCTTCTCCTGGTTTCTGTGTTAGGGAGAGGCTCTCCCTCCAGTGCTGCCACCTCCTGCTCCCTTTGCCTTGAGTTGGGAAGAGGTCTTCCTGGGCTGGGGAGAGACTTCTACATCTTCCACCATCCTCTGTGGCTAGGAGAGAGCAGCTGGTAACTTTAACCCCCCAACCTGCTGTGTTCGGCCCCTCCCCCACCCTCTTCCCACAAGACACTCCCCCATCTGCTCATCACATCCCTCCTCACACCCCCATTCCCAGGTGACCCGTCCACCAGTTTTGCTGCATCCTTCCTCACCCCTCTTTCCCTTTGAGACCCTTCCCCCCCATCCCTTCTCAACTCCCACCCTCACAGGGGCAGAAGAGAAGGGATACGGCGAGTCACGGTGGCTGAGCAGGGAGGGGGTAGGGCCTGGAATGGAGCAGGGAGGGAATGTGGGTGCAAGAAGTGAGACAGGGAACTAGGCTCCCCCAGGGGAAGCTTCGCCCACTGCCATGTTAAGGCAGTTTTAGTGCTTGAGGGGTTCACATTTGATACCTGGCAGTGAAATCTAAATACTGAACTCACCACCAGGGTGGGGTTTGTGCCCTGCTTTGTAACTGCTCTGAGGTTGGTCCTCACGTTCCTCAGCTACTGTAGACCAGGGGTTTTCAAAGTCTGGGTCATGGCTGGTTAGGGAAAGCCACTGGAAAGATGCTTTGTTTAACTGAGCATCCACAGGCACCACCATTCGCAGCACACACTGGCTGTGGTTCGTTGTTCCCCTTCATCTGCCAATCCGCCCTGGAGGAAAATTCCTTCCCAATTCCAAATATGGCGATCAGCTAAACCCTGAGCATGTGGGCAAGACTCACCAGCCAGACACCCAGGAAAGAATTCTCTGTAGTAACTTAGGGCTTGGCTACACTTACAAGTTGCAGCGCTGGGAGTTACAGCGCTGGTCATGCAGCTGTGTAGGGCCAGCGCTGCAGTGTGGCCACACTGACAGCTACCAGCGCTGCAGTGTGGCCACACTTGCAGCACTTTCCAGCGCTGTATTGAGAGGTGCATTGTGGGCAGCTATCCCACAGAGCACCTCGTCCCGTTTTGGCGCCGTTTTGGCGCTGAGTATTGTGGGAAGGGGAAGGAAGTGTGTGGGTCATTCCGCTTCCTGTTCCAACGCCCCGTGGTGCATCGCTTCACATCCCAGCATTCTGTCTTTCTGGCAACGTTTGGCGCCATTGTGAGTGTATTTCTGCTCTGTGTGTGAATCGCGATTTCTGTGGGAAATGGAGCCCGAGCTGCTGAGGACTGTGCTGATGACTGTCGCTAGCACAACACGTTTGGCAGTCGAGCTATTCCTTCAGCTCCAAAGTGACAGTGAGGAGTCTGACGATGATATCGATATCGATTCTCCTGCCGCGTGTGACACCAAAGTGCTTGTGGCATTCACAGAAATGCTCAGCACCATTGAACGCCGCTTTTGGGCTCGGGAAACAAGCACTGAGTGGTGGGATCACATCGTCATGGAAGTCTGGGATGACGAGCAGTGGCTGCAGAACTTTCGTATGAGAAAAGCCACTTTCATGGGACTGTGTGCTGAGCTCGCCCCCACTCTGCGGCGCAAGGACACAAGATTGAGAGCTGCCCTGACGGTGGAAAAGCGGGTGGCTATTGCAATCTGGAAGCTGGCAACTCCAGACAGCTACCGGTCGGTCGGGAACCAGTTTGGTGTGGGAAAGTCGACCATGGGAATCGTTTTGATGCAAGTTTGCAAGGCAATTAATCGCATGCTGCTAAGAAAGACCGTGACTCTGGGGAGCGTGCAGGACATTGTGGATGGCTTTGCACAAATGGGTTTCCCTAACTGTGGAGGGGCGATAGATGGGACGCATATTCCTATTCTGGCCCCCCCCCACCTGGCATCAGAGTACGTTAATCGTAAGGGGTATTTCTCCATGGTTCTCCAGGCGCTTGTGGATCACCGCGGGCGTTTCATTGACATTTACACAGGCTGGCCTGGAAAGGTGCATGATGCACGCATCTTTCGGAACAGTGGCCTGTTCAGGAAGATGCAGGCAGGGACTTTTTTCCCAGACAGGAAGATCACAGTAGGGGATGTCGAAATGCCCACTGTGATCCTTGGAGACCCCGCGTACCCGTTACTGCCTTGGCTCATGAAACCCTATACAGGGAAGCTTGACAGGAGCAAGGACCGGTTCAACTACAGGCTGAGCCGGTGCAGAATGACTGTGGAGTGTGCTTTTGGGCGTTTAAAAGCCCGCTGGAGATGTCTGTATGGGAAGCTAGACTTGGGGGAAAGCAGCATCCCCGCGGTTATATGCGCTTGCTGTACCCTCCATAATATTTGTGAAGGGAAGGGTGAAACATTCAGTGAGGCATGGACCACCGAGGTTCAAGTCCTGGAGGCTGAATATGCACAGCCAGAGAGCAGGGCTAATAGAGAGGCCCAGCACAGGGCTACAAGGATTAGGGATGCCTTGAGGGAAGAATTTGAGGCTGAAAGCCAACAGTAATGTTTGCTGCCTTGCATGGGAGTGAATTGCACTGTTTACACTGTTATTCTATTATCCCTAAAATGATTTGCAGTGCCTCTTTCTTTACTGGGCTAAGGTATCTTTCACTATCTGCTATAATAAAGACTGTTTTCAAAGCCAAGAATTGTTTTATTGAAAAGAAAAAAACTTCCTTGACAGACAGACAGACAGACACACAACATTTCATGAACACAAGAGGGCAGGGGTGTGGGTTGGTGAACTGTACAGTCACAAGTTTGCATATGTCCTGTCTGGAGTGCTGTTTAACGAATCCTGCACTTCAGGGTGCATATACTGCATGGTGATGGGGGTTGAATGCAGAGGGTAAGGGTGGTAGGTATCAGGGCTGGTTGGTGAACGTACAGGTGTTGGAGGCAGCTGGTGGTGGTAAGAACCTGGATGCTGGGGAAAGGTGGTTTGAGCTGACATTGGGGCACAAGGCAAAAAGGACGGGGCGGGTGGGGGAGTAGCACGGTAGTGCTCTGCTTGCATGGCAACGAGTGACTCTATAGAGTCCGCTTGGCGCTCCAGGATGCTTAGCAGCCGCTCCGTGCTTTTCCTCTTGGCCACTGCATTTCTCTTGCGGATCCTGCTCTCCTTCTCTCTCCAGTCCTTCAATTCTTTTCTCTCTGTAGCAGAGTGATGAAGAACAGTTTTCAGCATGTCCTCTTTGCTCTTGCGGGGATTTTTTCTCAAATTTTGAAGCCTCTGTGATGTTGAACATCTGGGCAGTCCAGTACTCAAGGTCACTGTAGAAACACAGAAATGACAACATTTAACACGAGCAGCATTGTATCCACTATCTCCAGACATGAATTGTTACACTGACTTTAGCATTCTTTTCCCCACACGCATAACACAACAGAAGCCACGAAATGGTGAGTGAGGGGTGCTTATAGAAGTGGGGCTTGAGTGATAGAGGGGAGCTGGTTGCTTCGGGTAATCTGGAGTGCTAGAGGGGTTGAGTGAAGATGCAGGGGTGATCTTATCTCCCTATCTCTTCACTAAAGAGTCTCCCAACATTTTTCACAGGACTTAATCCTGGAAGATGTTTCCCTACTGCGAGTCACTAGGGAACAGCGGGAGGCTCTTTTAGAGCAATGTGGATTCCGCCCGGGACCCTATGCGGCGTGCCTGTGTTCAGAAATGGTCCCCCCACCACTGGCAGCAGAGTGGCGCGGACGCGTCACCGTCACTGGGACAAGGGACACAGTGGCTCTGCCTATAAACCTGCGCAGGCATATTGCCCACGCTCTGGATGAAGCTTTTGCTGAGATAACTGAAGCAGATTACCGCGACGTGATAGACCACATCAACGGGCTATTCCACATCTAGAGGCTGGCATGCATGCAGCCATAACCCCCCTTCCTCTCCAGAAACATTTCCACCCAGAAAATAAAAGCCGCTTACCGGTAACCCGCTCCTCTGCTTGTCCTTCTGCAACTGCTGGCTGCTGCGATTGGGTACTTTCCTCCTGGCTTGAGAAGAGCTCCTGGCTGCATGCCTCAAGGGACTCTGGGGTGTCTTCCCCCATCCCAGTAGCTTCACTCGCGGTTTCCTCTCCCCCCCCCGCCGCCTCCTCCGCCTGTCCCCCAGCCTGCTCAGAAGTGTCCATCGTTATCCTGGGATTGGCAGTGGGGTCACCCCCAAGTATCTCGTCCATCTCCCTGTAAAAACGGCAGGTCGTGGGGGCAGTTCCGGATCGTCGATTCCCCTCTCGGGCTTTGTAATAGGCACTCCGCAGCTCTTTAACTTTCACCCTGCATTGTAGTGCGTCCCGATCATGGCCCCTATCCAGCATGGCCCTTCCTGCAATTCACCAGTGCTCCATGCTGGGGCTCGTTTGCCGCGTGGAGGCATGGTCACCTGTAACTGATTAACTGATTGCACTCCACACCTGGCTGCAGCAAACAGGAAGGAGATTTTTAAATTTCCCGGGGCATTTAAAGAGCGGGTCACCTGAGGCAAGAGCAGTAGAGTGCAAACTGATGTGCAGAGTGGCTGCACAGGAATTCTGGGATAACTCCTTATTCCCTGGAGGACAATTAAAGCGCTGGTGAGTGTCCACACCTGCTGAGCAGCGCTGGATCACCAGCGCTGCACTCCTTATACCCCTGCCGGGATGGGTTTTCAGCCAGCACTGCAACCAGGGAGTTGCAGCGCTGGTTGTGCCCTGCAAGTGTGGACGGGGTGTTGTTGCAGCGCTGGAAAGCCTCCACCAGCGCTGCAACTTGTAAGTGTAGCCAAGCCCTTAGAGAAGGAGCCTTAATAACCACAGCATGGAAAGGAGATTCCACAGCTACTGAGAACAGTTTTCTTAATGGCACTGCAACAGTACAGTTGCTCAGAAATTAATATAGGGAATTAATAAGTTATAGTCTCTTTCAGTAAGATGTCATAAATCTCTCGGTCCCTCTTACGCTCCATTTTCTTCTCACTTTTCTTTTATACTGTCCTTTTCTACTCATCATTTTTCTAGCCCTCACTTCCCACCCCTGTTTATTTTCTTGTGTCTCTCCCACTCTCCTCTCCTGCCTATCACAGATCATCCCCCATGGCTGTTCCATTCTTTCCTGATTTTATCCCTTCCCCTCTTGCTGCCCCTGAGCTGGTTCCCTGCCAGGGATATTTTCCTGTCACTCTTCTCATTTCTGTTTTTCACCATTTCTTCTGGACTCTCCCTTTATTCTTGTTTTATTTCCATTCACATTTTTCTTCTTGCTTCTTTTAATTCTCTCTGGTTAAACCCACCCTGTCCCTGCCTCCCCCAGTGCTGCCAACCTCAGGAGTTTAAAAAGAATCATGAGACTGACCCAATGATCATTTTTTAAAGGTTATATAATGGGTTTTTGGTCAATCTGTGCCCATCTTCCCCTCCCACCCATGTGAGACAATTACAGGGTTACCAGCTATCCTGTAGTTATAGGGGAAGGTGACTTGGGCCCCTGCGGCAGGAGCTCTGGCTGGGAGACCCCAGTGAGATCTAATCCCACAGATCTGTACAAACACTCCCTGCTGCTGCTTCTCCCCAACCCCCCAAACCCTGATTGATTCACGCTGTGTCCCTGCCACCCCCACCCCTGCCTGTCCCCAGCCCAGCCCCCACCTCTGCCTCTCAGGGCCCCTCTGCCCCTCCTGCAGCCCCAGGGGTTCTTCCCCCTCCTCCTCCCATCCCTGGTGCTGCAAGCAAGGGGGAGGGGCTTCCACAGGTCATAGAAATGAGAAGCCAGGGGCTGGGTAGACAGGAGTCCTCCAAGGTCATAGAGACCAGGGTGTGTGAGGCTAGAAAGGCTGATTTCCGGATCCCCAGTGGGATATTCCTGCAGTCCCCACTCTCAGGGACATACTCTGAGTGGGGATCCCCACCACACCCCAAACCAGGGTCGGATTCTCACCCCAGGGACGGAGCCCAGCGGGAAAGTGAAGATCGGGGCTCGTCACCAGCATCGATAAATGTCACCTGCCCCCGGTCACAGTCCAGACAAACTCGGATCCTGCTGTGGACCCGGCTCAGGGTCAGGAGGGTCACAGGGGAGGTGAGAGCCCAGAACTGACCCCCCCACCATCCTACAGCCCAGATCCCCCCCTCAGGGTTACGTCTGATCCCTCCCTTCCTTCCCACAGACTCTCTGGCCACCCCCACAGCCCAGTGTCGTCCATCCACCACCTCCACCTCCCAGCAATGTCTCCCCGAGGTGAATCCCTCACAGCCCAGCATACAGGGCTCAGTGTCAAATCTCTCAGGGGTGTTGAGCAGTTGCTGCCGTGTGTGTCCCCGTTTCACACTTTTCCCATCCTCAGACAGGACGAGGTTGGGATGAGCCGTGTCTGGATCCAGAGTCACATTCACTGGGGAGAGAGAATCAGAGCGTTAGGGGAAGAAATCAGGCCGGGGGGAGGCTGGGATAGGACTGTCTTTACCAAGAGGTGAATTGAGGTGGTCGCCTCAGGTGCCAGACTGGGGGTGGGGGGAGGGGGCGCCACTAGGACCCAGAGTGTAGAAAATTGTGTCTGCTGCTGGTGCATATGTACTCTCTCTGCTCTAGATGCACAGAGATGGTGGAGTGCTGTGCTGGAGGAAGGAGGACACAAGAGACATAACAGGCAGGGAAGAGAAAAGGGGAAAGGAAATAACAGAAAGCAGCATGAGCTGCAGGGAGAGAGAGGAGGAGGAGCCTCTTATGTACCTCTCGAGCACCCCCAGGAGCCTGACTGATTAACACCAGCTTCTCAGTGACAGGGAGCTTCCTGTTTCCTGCTGCTTCCCTGAAGCCACCTGAGGAGAACAGGCAGTCAACTGAAGTAGTAGGAGCCAGTTAGGCCCTTAAGATGCTGATATCTTCCCTCACTCAGGCCCTGCTACCAGCCTGCTTATTTGTCCCCTTCAATTGAGTGTTGAGAGCCACTCTAGCTGGCACAGAACAGCTGTCATGAGTGAAAGAAGAAAATGTCCCTCTGGGGCAGCATTCAGAAAAAGAAAGAAAGCAAAGGAAGCTTTTCTATCTAAGCAGGAAGGAACTCTCTTGAGATACATAGACACAAATGTTCACGGTGAGCCTTCCGGCCCCAGTGAGGATGTGAGTGGTGTTGCAAACTCTTCCAGTCTAATATTCCAGCCACATTGGGTTCTATGGGAACAAAGGACTGGAAAAAATCTGGCTAGAAATCTGGCATGCCATGAGAAGGCAGCAAATCACCAGAGAGCATTCCATAGGTGGAAAGAGCTTGAGACGAGACTACTGTTAAAGGCCACCATAGATGATCAGCATTAAGAGAAGATTGCATCAGAGTCTCTTTACTGGCCAAATGTTCTGAAAAGGCTCATGCCATTGTGAGAATGCTTTCTACCCAAAACCTAGCACTGCGTGGCACTTCAGATCGGCTGTATGTGCCAAACAATGAAAAATTCCTTAAAATTGTGGAGCTGATGTCTGAGTTTGATGCTGTACTCCAGGAGCATCTCAGAAGAGTCACCACCCAAGAAATGTACACACCCCACTACTTTGGAAAAACAATTCAAAATGAGATCATACAGTTACTGGCAACAAAAGTCAAACAGAAGATTGTGGCAGATCTGAAGTCAGCAAGATATTACTCTGTTCTTCTGGACTGCACACCTGACATCAGCCATATGGAACAAATTACTTTAATGGTGCGTTTTATAGAACCTAGTAAAAATGTCCCTACAGTGGTGACTATCAGAGAACATCTTCTAGAATTTATTGACATTGATGATACTACAGGACTGGTATGACAAATGTGCTTCTTTAAAACTGGAAGATATGGGAATTGTGATAGCTGACATGAGAGGTCAGGGCTACGATAATGGTGCCAACATGAGAGGAAAGAACAGAGGAGTGCAAACATGGATCGGAGAGTTAAACCCTCGAGATTTTTTTGTCCCAGCTCTCATTCATTGAACTTGGTGGTGAGTGATGCAGCATCAGCTTCATCAATGGCAAATTTTGAAGAAACATCTGGGAACATCCTCTCTGACACTGAAATCACTCAGTGCCACATGATGGGAAAGTCGAGTGGAGGCGATAAAGCCTATCAAACACCAAATTGGGAAGATAGATGATGCCACAGTTGCCATTATGGAGGATAATGCTATGACAGGAACTGTTCATGGGAGAACCGTGGCAGAGGGAAATGGAACCACCAGAAACATACATAACTTCACATTTCTGTGTGGCTTAGTGTTGTGGCATGACATACTGTTTGAAATAAATGTAAGCAAGAGACTCCAAGGTGTTGACCTTGATATATCTGGAGCAATGGAACAACTGCACAAAGCAAACTCATACCTACAGTCTTACCGGTCAGATGAGGAATTTCAAAACGTTCTCAAGAGTGCACAGAAGTTGGCAGAGGAACTTCACACTGAAGCTATTTTCCCACCCATTCAAGAATACAAGAGTCACCGAAGAAGACATTTTGATGACAAGACATGGAATAATCCCATAAGAGACCCACAAACAACAATTCAAAGTTGAATTATTTTACCAGGTGCTAGACTATGCAATGCAGCCAGTTGAAGAATGTTTCATGCAGCTCAAGGAACACAGCAGTATATTTGGGATATTGTATGATATTCCAAAACTCCTCACTATATCTGAAGACCTACACCAGCAATGCAGGGCACTAGAGACAGTGTTGACGCATGATGACATGTGCGATATTGATGCAAGTGATTTAGATGATGAACTGAAAGCCATTTCAAGATACATTTCAGCAGGATCAACTCCAAAGGCTGTTTTGGAATAAATGTGCAGAAATAAGATGATCACCCTCTTTCCAAATGCTTTTGTTGCTCTGCTCATACTTCTAATACTTTTTTTTAACAGTTGCCAGTGGAGAACACCGCTTCTCCAAGCTGAAGTTAATAAAACACATCTACGCTCCACAGGAGAGGCTGGTCGGTCTTGCAACCATCTCAATAGAGCATGAGCTGGCCCAGACTGGCCCTTCAGCAGGAAGCAGTTCAAATCTTTGCAACCAAGAAGGCACGGAAAGCACCACTTTGATTATTCACACAGATAAAAATGCCAGTGTTAACTTTCAAATGTCTGAACAGCAAATGTAACTTTTCTTGTCTGCATAGTAAAGTGTTACTTAAAATTTTTGAACAAGGCATTTTAAGTTGTTAGTTCTCCTTTATTGGGGTAGGTAGCAGAGCAGTACCATGAGAGGAGTAGAACAGGAAGAAGGCAGAACTGAGACCTTTCAAAGTTTTGGCCCAAGCGAGAGGGCATAGGGGCGTCATTTGAGCTCCCCATCTCAGATGCCAAAATATTGTGGGCCAGCCCTGATCTAAAGAACCGAGGAAGGCGGATGCCTGCTGGAAGAAATGCAGTCGCTCCAGGCTGGATGTCTGGGCATAGACGTTGAGAAGATGCAATGTCAGCCCTTTCACTCGAGCCAGGAGGTGCAGCAGGTGACCTGGCATGACCTCGGTAATCCCCAGCACCTAGGGCTGTAGGTGCGGGGAGAACAGGATTACTACCCCGGCCTGATGAGCTGAGAGGTGGCCAAAGTAGATTCTGTCCCCTCACTGCAGCCGGCCATAGGCTGGGACCATTTCTCCCACTCCCCAGCAGCCCTGTCCTGGCTGGGACAGGCCTGGATCCCAGGGAGCTGCCTCTGTCCTGGGCACCTGAGACTGAGCAGAGATGTCACTGCAGTTCCTCAGTCTGTGTAATGAGACCCACTTCATTAGTTTTTCATTTGCTTGCTGAGGCTTCAGCTCCCTGCTTCCTCTGCTGGGGCTGCTCCATTCCCAGCATCAGAGACACAGCCAGGAAGGTTTTGGTGAGGAGGAAGCAGAGGAGGCAGGTACCAGCTTTGAACCCCAGAGGGAAGCTCCCTCCCCTAAATGCAGCCTCCACTCCCCAGCCAGAGTAGGAAGAGCCAATTAAGAAAAGAGAGTAGGAAATGGCATTGGGTGGGATAGCCCCATCCCCAGCCCAGAGAGAAGGGAGGAGCTGACAGCTTCACAGGGAGAGCGTCTCCCCAATCCAGGAAGCAGTGAGCAGCTCCAATGGGAGAGCCCACCCCTGCCCAGAGGACAGGCAAGATGTTGGAGAAGAGTGACGGGAAGACCCCCTGTACCGGGGTAAAGCAGAGGGATATGTCAGCCCTCAGGGCAGAGAGCTCTGTTCACAGGCTGCTCAGTGAGAGATTTTCTGTTCAGCAGCCTGGGCATGAACTCAGCACTAAGGTTGGTGTCAGGAGTGTTTGTGTGATTTCAGCGTGGGAGCTCCTCACTGTTCAGTGTGTTGTTTCTAGGGCCATGTGTGTCATGGTCAGTATTGCTTTGGTTGATAACTGTAGCTACAATCTTATGAAGACGTTTTCTGATAATTTAAAGACAATCTCCAGCGGCAATCTCACCCTGTCTGAATGTTCCTAGGGATCCTCCTCTTTTTGTCTCTAGTGCAGACGGCAGAGTGGCTGGAGGGGGGAAGGAGAAAGGAGATGAGATTTTACGCTTTCATATTTATAACTCTCAACTCATAGAACTTTATTTTAATTATGAAAGAGAAACATTCAGATATTTAATATAAAAAGGTCTGAAACTATCTCTTTCCTCTCTCATTCAGGCATCTCCCAGGAATGGAACCAACATCCTTGCAGCCTCACAACTATCCCAGGACACACAATCTCTAAGAGAGATTTACTTTTCCCTCATCATCCCCTCCCACCCTTCAGACTCTAATTGGTTTGTCTCATTCACTTACGGCCTTTTATCATAACCTAGACCCAGATCATACAAAGACTTTGGCATAAAAGTAACTTTACCCATTTTGGTCCCTTTGACACTAACGGGATGTTGAGAGTTTCCTAAATCCTGGCTCTAATTGTGAGCTGTTGGGTCTGTTTACTCAGCGTCTCTACAGAGAGCAGCATGACGGGGCCTCATCCTCCATAGGCAGAAATAGAAATAACAGTAAAACCATTTTATCAAAGTAGGAATTGAGGCAGGGGAAGGTTGGCTCAATGGGCCAGATTCACCCCTGTACCAGCGAAAGGAGAGAGGGGAGGGGCCATTTGTGACTCTGTTGTTCAGTGGCTGCAGGGGCTGGTGCAGACCTTGGCACAGGCTGAGGAAGTTCTGAACCAGCCAGAGCTACATCCCTGTGACAATGGCCCCCTTGTGTCTTGCCCAGTGTGCAGAGTGTCAGAGGCCCAGCTTTACACTGCCCACCTCCCTCTGTCTGTCATCCACCCCCCTCCCTCTTCCACCCGCCCTCACCACCCCCACCCCATTCCCAGCCCTCTCAGGAACAAGCCTTGTGCCTGCAGCTGCTGGGGAGGAGGCACAAGAGGCTCCTGTGCTGGAGGGATCCCTCACCATGGGGGAGGGGATTTCTCCTTCCCTGCAGCCCATTTGGCCCAAACTAGCTGCCTTATGGGACCAGAGCCCAGTGATGGGCTGGATCCAGCTCTAACAAATGGCTTTTCATTTAGGGTCTAGATTTTGGGTGCTGAGCTTTAGGCCCCTGGGGCCTGATTCTCAGAGGGGTTGGGCATCTGCAGCTCCACTGACTCCACCTCCAGCTGTGGAGGCTACATGGCTGTGGCGCACCTGCCCTGCAGCTCTCTAGTGGGGAGAGAGAAACCCAGGTGCCCCCAATTAGGCCATTTTGGGGTATTTGGGACTGAATGTTGTGACCTTTGGTAAATCATGAATTCATGTGAAAAGTCCTGATGCCTGGGCCCCTGCTACCTCTGCTCCATTTGTCTGCTTTCCGCTAGTTATTAAGTTAAGTACTGAGAATTGGTACAAGGGTAATTTCCTATGCAGCAATTTGGACGGACCGAGATTGTGTGTTTGTACTGACTACTTGACTTTGGCCTGGTGAGCAGTTTGCTGGACATAAGGGAAATGTTGCCTTAAGGACGTTGTTATTAAGTGATGTGTCCATCAGTTGCTCTGTGGGACAAAGACGTTTTGACCACACGATGTGCTTAAGGACAACAGACACCCAAAACGTACAGGGCAGGAGCAATTAGCAAAGTCCAAAACCCCTATGCCGAGAACAGGATCAAAGTGCCCAATACTTAATCAGTGGCAATAAACCAATCACAAAAGAGAACAATAACATGAAAATAGCTTGTATAGCAAAAGCCCTGCCAATTAAAAAGTTCATGAATGTTTATTGTATGAGTTATATAAGATATTTAATATTTATACCAGTCCAAGATGATTGAAAAATCTAATAAATATATAATTTGGATCTGTAAAGAGGAATCTGAACTTCACAGGAAATTCCCTGTGACCCACCTATGCCGCAGAAGAAGGTAACTGGCCATTGCTTCTTTCAATATGTCTGTAATTTTTTACTTTAATAGTAATTGCAATGGCAAGGCATGTTTGTGGTACAAATAAAGGTTTGAATTAATCAACTGGAGTGTCTTGGACCCCAAGTATGTAGCATTCTCACTCAACAATTAAATAGATCCATCATCTAATTATCAACCAATTGGCTAGACCCATTCTATTCCCACAGTCTCAGCGGCACATCCCAATTTCCCCTCCTAGGTCCCTTCTCAGTACCTTTGAAATTCCTCAGAGTCTCCATGAGAGCAACAGTTTTCTGGGAGAAATCACTGAGTCTTAATTCTAACTTAGGAGAAATCTCCTCTGGCTGCTGGAACTTCCCCTTCGCAGACCTAGAGAGAAACAATTCCACATGGTTATATTTCATTTATTGACTCATTATAAATTCTTGCTAGTGAATCTCTGTTCTCATGGGTCTGGAATTAGAATTCCTCTACTTCTCCCAGTCTCAGTGCAAGGCCGTGACAGTGAAACCTTCCCCCCAAAAGGTCCCATTATTATTATTCAGCTCTGGCCTCGAGAGACCAGCTCTGGTGACAAAAGGGGAAATGAGTCTCCATGGCCAATTAAATCCTTGGCCTCCATGCTCTGAGGGAGAGGAGCTTCCCAGGCGAAGTGTAGAAATCTCTCCACTAGGAACTAGACTGAAACATCAACTCCCCCCTCCCCAGCTCATTCCACACAGGTCTCCAAACAGCCTTCAGGTGGAGAAGAGTCTTGACCACTGCTGCCCTGGGCTGAATAGGGACCTGTGCCCCAGCAGTGACAGGCCCATATTCCATCCCTACAATCCTGATGCAGCCAGTCCCCCAGGGACATGACATCTCTAGGAAATACTTGAGGTCAGTCCTTCCCAATGAATGGAGAATTCTAGAGTGTTCTAAAAAAGGGTGAGAACCTCAAGATGAAGTTGATCAGAGAAATTTGTATCCAAAATATGACCCTCCCCACACATTTGCCTGTAGAGCCCTGGGGAGAAGTGGTGGTAACAGGGCTGGTGCTACCATTTAGGCCAACTAGGCGGTTGCCTAGGGTGCCAACATTTGGGGGCGCCAAAAAGCCGCGCCCCCAATATTTTTTTAAAGCCTTTCAGTGGCTGCTGCGCTGGAAGGGAGAGAGAGTCTGAGCCGCCGGCAGCTCGCCCAGGGGTTCCCCCGGGTCAGGGCACCACCGCCGGCAGCCCAGGGGTTCCCCTGGGTCAGCACGCCACCGGCAGCCCAAGGATTCGGGCTGCTGGCGGTGCACTGACCCAGGGGAACCCCTGGGCTGCCTGCTGGTGGCTCAGACTCCTTCTCCCTCCCAGCGCAGCGGCCACCCCATCCCATATGATTCTTTTCATTGCCGGCAGGGGTGCCGGCGGCTGGGCAGAGCTCCACAGCTCTGCTTAGTGCACGTGGCACGAGCCCGGTGACGGGCACAACAGCAGGGCTTCTGGAGCAGAGGTGAGCTGGGGTGGGGAGGTGCCAGAGGGCTCCTGGGGGGGAGGGAGCTGCCATGGGGGGCGCCTCAGGGCGGGGGCGGAGTGTCATGGGGGGGCGGAGCTGCTGCAGGGCTTGGGGGAGGGCGGCACAAGGTGGTAGTTTCGCCTAGGGCACGAAACTTCCTTGCACTGGCCCTGGGTGGTAACATCATCTCCAAGCTCTTTCCCAACATTGCGAAGGGTGAGGGGGAGTGAGCGAGAGCCACGTACCTGCTGAAGGTGCTTCTGACATCCTAGAGGAGAGAAATAGAGAGAGGGAATTTCAGTCCCACCTAACACACTTAGAATTCTAGAAGAGATTTAGCAACGATAGGAAAAAGAGGCTGTGATCTCGCCCAGGACTATGCATTTGCTGAGGCTTTTCCATCTTTTACATCAAAGTTTCTGTAACATTTCAAAAATAGTAGTAATTCACATCTCTGCAATACACATTGAGTTACATGGTGATCATTGACTGCTGGACTACCGTGCCCATGTTTTAGTAGCAGACTTGTCCCTGTGTTGGGATCTGGAGTATTTCTAACTCAGTCTCACCTGCAACGATTCAGTCACTGGCTTCTGATACTTCCCCTCCATCTCACTGATTAAGTTACTGAGACGGGAAATTTCCTCAGATACTTGACTGACATTTTCATTCTGTATCTTCACTATCTCCTTGTCCAGCTTCTCCAGCTGGGCCAGCAGGAGTCGCTCTTGTTCCTCCAGGAACTGCCGCAGTTGCTGAAATTCAGACACAATCTTCTGCCTCTCGGTTTGTGTATTTCTCTGTGAAGGAAAATAGGGAAAGGGCTGGTCAGGGACATGGGTGGAGCCTGGGGTCCTTTCATAGAGCGCTGAGTGTGTAGGAAGGAGAATGTTTTTCCAAATTCTAAGTCATCTGACTCTGAACAATATCCTGTGCTTACTAGAGAGAGAATTATCTCACACCATTCCATTTGGCCCCAGAATCTCATAAAGGGACGTTCCCATGTCTGAGATGGTCTGGATAGTGCGTTATCAATGGCTTTGGAGATGGAGATCCTAAGCAGCGGGTGGTGAAAATAAGAAAATACTAAGGACTGTAAAACAACACATCTGGACAACACCCTCAGGCATAAAAGGTGAATGACAGGAATGGAGAGATTGTCAGAGCACAAGGGGACTGTAAGCCAGAAATGAGCAGAGGGATAATTGTTCAGTCAAGAAACGAAGACTTCACAGCCAGGGACACATGTCTCTATTTAAGCTGGAACTTAAAACAGTAAACAAAGAGGATTCCTCAAGATATAACTGAACATCCCCCAAACTCTGAGCCTAACAGACAATGAAAACTGTGAAACTGAGGCGTGTGTGTGTAACAGTGGGGATTTGTTTTAGTGCACTGGATTTTCTAATTCAACATTCTGTTATTTCATTGATGTAAATTGTTTCCTATGAAGAGAGTGTAATTAAGCCAACAGTAGTAAATATACAATAGATAAGAATAATAATTACAGTAATTTATTGCAGTCGGTTTCAACCTGTGGTCGGTACAGAAAATAGATTTCCAAAGAGGTCTCTGTACCCAAATTCAAAATTATCAAATGCAAAAAGGTTGAAACCCACTGGTTTATGGTGTAGGCCTAAGTGGTAATTCCTGCTAAAACAACTAATTTTAATTTACTTGTGATTATTCCCCACTTAACGGATTTCTGCTTTACCCGCCCCAACTGATTGAGATAAAACATAATTGGGCCTCTAGATTGCCCCTGCCTCTCGTTATTGCTCTGATTCAGAATGCCCTTTATCCAGCTCATTACAAATGCAGGTTAATAATGACAGGCCCCTACCAGATAGTCCAGGCTTCTCTTCTCTCCGCTCACTTTAAATCCCAGGAGCTTTTCCCTTTCTTCCCTCAGCATCTTCAAACGGGCTTGAATCTTTTCCTGAAGAAACAGAAACTGAGTTGAGTGGTGTTATTTTTATTGTTAGGTGTGAGAGTGTGGGTTGGAGCTTTTCCAACACAAATGGACACTCTACTGATGAGTGGAAAACCCAGTAGGTTTACAATAACAGAGATACCAAGGAATTGAAGTCATATTAATGGATGCTGGGAGTGTTTCATTGTTTGACCTTTTCCCCCCATTGATTTATACCAACATGACACTGGTGTCACATCCTTGGATTTTTCTTTCACTGTGAAATATTCTGTTTTTGAGGAGGCTAAACAAACAAAGTGATACAAATCCCAGAAAACTCCAGGGCTTGAAATATGGACTGGGATTCTCAAAGGGGCCCAATTTCCACTGATTTTCAGCCCTGGACCCCTGGGGACTGGACTGGGTGGATAGAATTGGCTTGGGCACTAGGGCTAACCACATTAGATGTTTTCATTGTTGTCAAGAACAGTCGGGGTTTGCCCTAGTTCTGTCCTTGGCCCTTACAGAGGCAGGGCTGCCTGGGTGCCTCTTCCCCAGCTCAGCTCCCAGAAGCAGTGAGTTTCAGAGATTTCAAAATGCCGCACTGTGGGAAAGCAGTGTGAGGATTAGTGGAACCAGTTTGGCTGGTTCTTAGTTTTGCTGCAACCCAGTCTAATCCCCATGGTACTTGGCATGGACCTGTGCTGTCAGGGGCCATTTTGTGTGTGGACTCAAGGTGCTTGGAATCCACACAGCGTTTAGCCCAGTGATCTCCTCTAGTGCAGGCCAGCAGCATCTGAGTTTAACCCCTCGTGGAGCAGCACAGGAGTTCAGAATCCCAGTGCGAAACATCATCTCCCTGCAGGGCCTGCCACCTTTATCAAGGCATCTTTCCCTCTAATGGCCTTTCTTAATTATTGCTTAGTCAGGACACGGCTATATCTGTTTACTCCAAGGTCTGGGTGATGCAGGTTTGGCAGAAAATGTTCCCACTCTCCAGAGTGACAGGTGCTCTGAAATACTCCAGACAGGTAGGACAAATAGGTTCATGCTGGAATTTTTCCACAGGATCCCTCTGTGGAGAGCTGGACTCAGCCCTGCGGGACAGGAGCTACCAGTCCTGTCCCCACAGGGCTGCCCCTCCGCACCAAGCCCACAATCCATCTACGACTTCCCACAGCTTATTGGCGGGTCACAAGCCACCATTTGGGAAATAGCACCCAAGGGGGTCTCAGCTCACTAACCCTAATTCTGAAGTTTCTTCCAGGAGAGAGGGAGACTGGGCCATGGATTCCCGCTCATGCCTGCTACCACTCCATCACCTAAAACATTCCCCATAGAAAAGTACAGGCACCTAAGTCTGCACCATGGAAAATGGACAGCTTTGAAATATGGAATCGTGACCACCCATGATGACATATTGCGATTGCCAGTGTATACAAACACCACCCTCTTTATGTGTCCCCCACTCCCAGCCCCGGTTCTTTCTTTATCCACCTGCTGAATGTCGTCTTCATTCGACTGTGACTGTGGGCTCTTTGCCTGACTTGGGACTCGAGACGTATGTGTACCTGGTAGTGTGGGCCCCTTCTGAGGGCACTAAACACCACTTTGACCCCTCCTCTCTCCACTGTGCAATAACAGAACTAACTTTGACTCCACTAGTAGTCTTGTAACATGCTGCAGAGCTGAAATCTCTGATACCTGGGTCTAAGCATTAGACCTACCTTGGGCTAGTGGTACACCAGCACTGAGGCTCCCCTGCTACCAGCTAAACTCACTGAGCACTGAAGTTACTAAGAGTTGAGATCACTGAGAGCTGTGTTAAGTTGGGGAGGCTGAAGACAAGTTGGTGAGTGGCTAGCAGGACGGCTAGCGGAGAGGCACGGGAGAGCGGAGCGGACAGCAGGACGGCTAGTGGATTAGGTCCTGCTTTGAGCAGGGGTTGGACTAGGTGACCCCCTGAGGTCCCTTCCAACCCTGACATTCTATGATTCTATCTCTGTATAGTGCCTGGCACAACAGGGCCCTAATCTCTCCCTGGGGCCCAGAGATGCCACTGCAATAGAAATCAGTACATTCTATTGATTATAAATTATTATTGTCATTATTAATGTCAAGATGGAAATCTTTATGAGCATATGGTTTCCACACTGAAATCTATGACCAAAATCTCCAAATTGAAATCTGCAGGCCTAGGACTCTCTCCCTGTGGCCTCAGGAGATGTGGAAGAGGAACAATGCTGGTCACAGGGTGTCTGGCCCTATAAAGAGAGAGGGGTCTCAGCCCCACCTGTGATAAACCAGTTCTCCTCCCCAGGCGAGGACAACGAAGGAGTGGTGATCACGGCTGGGTGTGACATAGCCAGTTCTCCTCCCCAGGCGAGGACAATGAAGGAGCAGTGATCAGGGGAGAGGGGGGTATCATGTAATCCAACCAGGCCTGGGGTAAGTAAAACAGAGGCCTATGGAAAGCCAGAGGGAGAAAGCCTTGGATTTTCTTCAGGGTGGTAAGGCCGAACTCCAGACTAGAAAACCTGGGAGTCACTGCTGGGAGAGCAGGGGTGTTACTGGCCACAGAAACGCCTGTGTGGATTCTGTCTTCCCCGAGTGTGTCATGTTCTCCCTCCTCCCCCGTCTCTCCCAGTGCCTGCCACCATGAATCAGCTGTTTCATGGCAAGAAGCACTGGGAAGGAGTGGGGAGAAGCGGAGCCGCAACATGCTCCAGGGAGGAGGTGGAAGAGGAGTGGAGGTGAGCTGAGGTGGGTGCAGAGCACTCACCAATTTTTCCCCATGGGTGCTCCAGTCCCGGAACACCCACGGAGTCAGCACCTATGGTTGCAGGATGGGGGCTCCATTCCTGTGCCCCCCCCAAAGTTTCATGAGGATGGGACTCCCTTCCTGTCTGTGTGAGGAGCTCTTCAGGAAAAGGTTGAAGAGGATGAGTGCCAACAGAACAGCCCCAGCTACATCCTACTGCTCCCTCAGCCACCAGGAGAGGTGGAGCACGGACATGGTGTTTATAGCTTTGGGAGGTGGTGGAAGTGGGGAAGGGCAGACAGAGAAGGGTGGGGTCCTTCAGTGCTCAGGACTTTGTGTATGGGGAGCAGGAGGGGGGGTGCAGGTTCATCAGTCCCCTTCACTCCAACGTGTCAGCCTTAGGATGTTTATGGAGGGCCACACTTCTCCACCTGCATGAGCCTTGGGAGGATTCCCAGTTGCTGGGTAACCTACTTAGGTCTGAAATCACTCGTTCCTCTCCAGTGGAGCTCACTGAGTGGCTGTCTGGGACTAACGGAAACTCTAATGCTGGGGGAAGGTGAGTTCCGCAAGGCTCTGGTTATAAAAATAACAATAGGTTATTTTCCTACCTTGAATTCTTCGGCAGCTTCCTCTGCAGGAATGACAGTGTGATCTCTGTGCTCCTTGGATCTGTCACACACCAGGCAGATGGGGATTTCATCCTCTTTGCAGAACAGTTTTAGAGGCTCTTTGTGTTTCTCACACAGTCTCTCTGGTTCTGGTTCCCTCCCTGAGGACAACCTGAGTTCTCTGGCTGCTTCCACAACATTCCTGAGCTGCCTGTTCAGCCTGAGGTTCCTCTGGGGAAAAGTCACTCTGCACTGAGGGCAGGAGACGTCGCTAGCAAATCCCTCCCAGCACTGGGTGATGCAGGCTCTGCAGAAATTGTGATCACAGTCTAGAGACACCGGATCTTTAAAATACTCCAGACAGATGGAACAGGTCAGTTCATCCTGGAGCGTTTTTGCTGGATTCGCAGCAGCCATGACCTCTAGTGCAGGAAAGAGACAAGAGAGGAGTTTAGTTTCACTTTCTTTTTCTCAGAGATTGGCTGATTAAACTTTATACCATTAGATGTTTCCTTTCTGGGTGTGGTCTCATGTGATTTCTTCTCTGCGGACTGTAAAGAGCCCTTGAATGAAGTGTGATGAGTCTAAATTGTCACCAGCTCCTCCAAAACATGTGCCAGGCCCCAAACTTTGGACTAGTCACTTGGCTCAAAAAGGGGTAACAAGCGACTGGGGTTTCCACTCCCTGACATGAGGATATCGTGGAGCAGCTTGGCATTGAGGGTGAGAATCACAGCTGCTGACTCCTACTGCCTGTTCCCTACCTGGCCTTCAGGCTCCTTAAGACCCATGTCTCTCTGGTGCTTGTGTAACCCACTGGGGTGTGTGTGGAGCTGGTACAGTTACAAAGGGTTGAATATTTAGCATAAGCTGGGGCAGCCTGTGCTTTTAGCTCTAGGGGTCCCTGGTTCAGTGCTGGGTGTGCTGGCCAAGAGAGCAGCCGTCACCCCTGTTCTTAGCCTGGCGGCTCCTGCTTCTGTTTCCCTGCACAGTCTCCCCAGCTCCCGAGGACTCCTGGCTCTCTGCAGATGGTAGTGAGTGTGAGGGTACGTCTACACTACGGGATTATTCCAATTTTACATAAACCGGTTTAGTAAAACAGATTGTATAAAATCGAGTGCACGCGGCCACACAAAGCACATTAATTCGGTGGTGTGCGTCCATGGTCCGAGGCTAGCATCGATTTCTGGAGCATTGCACTGTGGGTAGCTATTCCATAGCTATCCCATAGTTCCCGCAGTCTCTCCCGCCCCTTGGAATTCTGGGTTGAGATCCCAGTGCCTGATGGGGCAAAAATCATTGTCGCGGGTGGTTCTGGGTAAATGTCGTCAGTCATTCCTTCCTCCGGGAAAGCAACGGCAGACAATCATTTCGCGCCCTTTTTCTCTGGATTGCCCTGGCAGACGCCATAGCATGGCAACCATGGAGCCTGTTTTGCCGTTTGTCACTGTCACCGTATGTGTACTGGATGCCGCTGACAGAGGCGATTCAGCAGCGCTACACAGCAGCATTCATTTGCTTTTGCAAAATAGCAGAGATGATTACCAGTCATATTGTACTGTCTGCCATTGTAAATTAGCAATGAGATGATGGTTATCAGTTGCTCTGTACTATCTGCGGCTATCATGGGTGCCCCTGGCTGAGATTGGCCAGGGGTGCAAAAGACAAAAATGGGAATGATTCCCTGAGTCAATTTCTCCTTTATGGTATCTAAAAATAGAATCAGTCCTGCCTAGAATGTGGGGCAAGTGTACTAGAGAACCAGTGTATCAGAGAACCAGAGAGCACTGCCGCTCTGTGTCAGATTCTGCAGGAATGATGAGCTGCATGCCATTCACCGGGGGTGCCCCTGCAACAACCCCACCTGTTGATTCCCTCCTCCCCCAGCCTTCCTGGGCTACTGTTGCAGTGTCCCCCCATTTGTGTGATGAAGTAATAAAGAATGCAGGAATAAGAAACAGTGACTTGTTAGTGAGATAAAATGAGGGGAAGGCAGCCTCCAGCTGCTATGATAGTCCAGACAGGATATTAAGCAGTGTGGGGGAGAGGAGCCCAGCATCCTGCTGCTATGATAGTCCAGGCAGTACAGAATCTTTTCTTTACACATGAAGGGCGGGGGCTGATGGAGCTCAGCCCCCTATTGCTACAATGAAGATGGTTACCAGCCGTTCTGTACCATCTACTGGGAATGATCAGGAGTTTTTTACCCAGGCGCCCCCGGCCAACCTCACCTGAGGCCAGCCAGGAGCACTCACGGGCTGATGATGAGGACAGATACCAGTCATACTGCACCATCTGCCACCAGTGAGGGGGAAAGAGGATACTGCAATTGAGTGCCACAGCATCGCGTCTACCAGCAGCATTCAGCAGACATAGGGTGATATTTAAAAGAGTCAAGAGACAATTTTTTTCCCTTTTACTTCTGTGGGTGGGTGAGGTGGGTAAATTGACGAGCTATGCCCTGAACCACCGCGGACAATGTGTTTGACCCTACAGCCATTTGGATTCTTTGGCTTTCCGTTATGCTTGTCACACAGCAGTGCGCTGAGTCCCTGCTATGGCGTCTGGAGATTTTTTTAAAATGCTTTAGAATTTCGTCTTCTGTAACGGAGCTCTGATAGAACAGATTTGCCTGCCCTTACAGCGATCACATCCATACAGTCCATGCTGGAGCTCTTTTGGGATTTTGATTTTGGACTGCATCACCACCCGTGCTGATCAGAGCGCCACGCTGGGCAAGCAGGAAATGATATTCAAAAGTTCGCGGGGCTTTTCCTGTCTACCTGGCCACTGCATCCGAGTTCAGATTGCTGTCCAGAGCGGTCAGTGGTGCACTGTGGGATACCGCCTGGAGGCCAATACCGTCAATTTGCGGCCACACTAACCCTAATCCGATATGGTAATACCGATATTAGCGCTACTCCTCTCGTTAGGGAGGAGTACAGAAACCGGTTTAAAGAGCCCTTTATATCGATATAAAGGGCCTCTTAGTGTGGACGGGTGTGGCATTAAATTGGTTTAACGCTCCTAAAACCAGTTTAAATGCATAGTGTAGATCAGGCCTGAGGGGAGCTGGAGCTGGGGATCCTGCGCTGTACAGGGGATGGGCTAACCAGAGATCTCCTGTCCCCAAGGCTCTCAGGCCACTTGTCCAGCCTGGCTGCAGGAGGGGATCTGGGGACAGACAGAGGGGGCCTGGAAGAGTCCGGGGATCAGGGCCGTCCTTAGGATTTATGGTGCCCTAGGCAGGATTATTAAACTGGTGCCCCTGTGCCTGTCTTGCTCTTAGCAACACAAATATAAGCTTACACTATTGGAAAACTTGCCACATGCATGTTATTAAAACCAGTTTAACTTAATTAAGCACACCACTGTAGTGCTGATGGACTAGCACTAAAGAAGTAGCACTATAGAAAAAATTCTGATTTGACAGAATGATGCAAATAATGTAATTTTTTTAATTTGTCAACATTTTATTGGAAATTTCTGTGAAGAGGTATTGAAACAAGGATTAGTTCTTAATTAAAAACAATCTTTCTGGATTTTTTGGCTGCAAAATCAGTAATAATGTAATTGTATGACAAAGACAAAGTGTCAAGTATCAGAGGGGTAGCCGTGTTAGTCTGGTTCTGTAGAAGCAGCAAAGAATCCTGTGGCACCTTATAGACTAACAGATGTTTTGCAGCATGAGCTTTCGTGGGTGAAGTGGGTATTCACCCACGAAAGCTCATGCTGCAAAGACAAAGTGATGTCTTGTTTGATTACAAGAATAGCAAGACCAGTCAAGTGTTCCTGACTCCTTGTAGAGTGGAGATAGTTTTTAATGAGCTTTAGTTTTGAAAAACTCCGTTCTCCTGATGCTACTGTTACAGGAATTGTCAGTAGAATACGAGTGGCAATGTACACATTAGGATATATGTCAACAAGTTTGCTGGTATGAGTAAACTGTACAATGTCCATTATCAATTTTGCATGTGGCAACATTGATGACAGTGTACTCAATTCTTCGTACAGTTCAAGGCCATTTAAATCAAAATGATCACCATGCTTCAGGAGGCTCTCTAGATCAGGGGTCCACAACGTGGTGCCTGCGGGTGCCATGGCGCCTGTAGGGGCCTCTCAGTGCACCTGTGTACTGGCTGGCGGATGAGCATCCACCGAAATGCCGCCAAAATTCAGCGGCATTTCGGCGGCGACGCCTCCGGATGATGCTGCTTGCCGCCGATAAGCAGTGTCATCCAGAGGCGGCGCCACTGAAATGCCGCCGAATTTCGGCGGATGCTCATCCACTGCCACGGTAAAAGGTTGGGGACCACTGCTCTAGGTTCTTGCACTTTGTCATTAGTTGTTCTTGTTTTCCTGTTTCATTGAATTTAGTCCTGCTCAGCCCGCTACCAGCTAAGTGAATGGAACCCCAGGCCGACAGCGGGTTGAGTGGCTCAGCCAGGGTATCAGCCTCCAGCCTGCTCAGCCCGCTGCCAGCCTGGGGTTCCTTGGGGGTCCCCAGGCAAGCAGTGGGTGCTGAGTGGGGCCGGCGGCCGGGACCCCGGGTGGCAATGGGGCAGCAGCCAGAACCCCAGAGCAGCGGCGGGCTGAGCTGCTCAGCCCACTGCTGCGTGCCATCGAAAATCAGCTCACATGCCACCTTTGGCACGTGTGCCATAGGTTGCCGACCCCTGCTCTATACATTAGTAAGGAGATGAGCATATTACAGTTGTTGGAGGGCTCTATTTAGCAGTAACAGGGCTATAGGAAAGTCAGTCAACATTTTTTGTTTCCCTGATGAAAACTGGCCCACTCCCTTCCCCATACCAAACTTGTCACAAATATTTGTCAACAACTTAATTTTCAGTTTTTGGCTAAGATATTGATTTTTTAAAACAAAAATATTGAAATTTATTTCAGGGTTGTTAGCAAGCTCTTTTGGCAAACAAAGTTGTTAAATGACAATCTAAATGGCAACGCGGTACTGCTTTCATGCTTGGCTCACTCCCCAGCCTGCTGGTCCAACAGCTGCAGTAGAGGAGGAGATAGGTGGAAAACTGCAGGACCCCAAAATCCACCTCTTGGGGTGCAGAGTGGCAACAGCAGCAGCAAACCCTCATCTCCGATCATACGCCAATGGGCACCACTGCCAGCCCAACGACCATGGTGAAGTTAGCACAGCATCTGATCTCAGGGACGGGCATAGGCGGCAGGTTCGTATAATTTTTGGTGGGACCCAAAATGGTGGTCTCCCCCCCCCGCTCTCACCCTGTAAGCTGATATAAAATGAAGCTACAATGCGTCAGCACCACAAGATTACAAGGGTCAATTAAAAGTGGAAAGTCAGAAGCAGCACTTGCCTGCTTCAATATACAGTATTATATTTTGTTGCACCTGTTGTGACAAAGTGGGAATGTTCTTAATGTTTTCTCTGAATATTGTGTGGGTGCCTCAGTTTCCCCTGCAAAATGCCAACTGACGGTGTTGGGGACAAAGAGATCAGGTGGCCTCCTTGTCCGGAAGAGACACAAAGGCCAGATGAGGGAGTGTCAGTTTGGAGCTGGCTGGGGAAATCGGGAGAGGCCCAGAACTTGGGTCTGGGCTCCCCACCCCCCAAGATGGACCTGACTGAGGCGTCCTGTTTTCTGTACCTACAAGCTCTGTTTTAGACTGTATCCCTGTCATCTAATAAACCTTCTGTTTTACTGTCTGGCTGAGAGTCACATCTGACTGCGGAGTTGGGGTGCAGGGACCTCTGGTTGCCCCAGGACCTGCCTGGGCAGACTCGCTGCGGAAAGCGCACGGTGTGGAAGGGCATGCTGAATGCTCTGAGGTCAGACCCAGGAAGGTGTAAGCTTCTTGCCCTGGAGACAGTATGCTCAGAGAGGAGGCTCCCCCAGAGTCCTGACTGGCTTTGTATGGAGTTGTTCCAAAGCATCCCAGCATCCCCTTCCACACCATGCGCTTCCCGGAAGTCTGCACAGGCACTGACACTCCCTCCTCTGGCCTTTGTCTCTTTTCCAGGCATTAGGAGGCCACCTGATCTCTTTGTTCTCCAACACCTTCAGTTGGCACCTTGCAGGAGAGTGGCCCAGACCATCAGTTGCCTGGAGACAGGGTGTCGGCCATTCTCTGTGCAGACGGCATCACACTGGCCCTCTAGGGCTTTACAACAATCACACCCCCTTATCCCACCATCTAGAGCCTTAAGAAATACATTGGGGAAACTGAGGCACACAGACAGTATTCAGAGAAAACACCTGTATATGACCAGTTACATACTTTGAAGGGTGTAAAATAATCAAATATTGTGCTAAATACAATGATACTCCAAACTGACCATCAAATTTAAGTTGCACGTTTTTCCCCTCAGGTGAGGGTTCTGGGGTGGGGCTGGGGATGAGGGGTTCACAGTGCAGGAGCGTGCTCGGTGCTGGGGGTGCAGGCTTTGGGGTGAGGCAGGGCTGAGGATGAGGAACTTGGGGTGCAGACAGGCTGCCCCAGGGCTAGGGCCAGAGAGGACTCCCCATCACCACCACTGGCAGCAGCAAGCTCCAGGGGAGGGACCCCTCCTCTCCCCCCCCCCGCCCCCCAGAGCACACTCACTCTGCACCACAGTCACTGCACATGTTCCTAGGCTCCCTCTCAGGTCCAGAAATCTCACTCACCTCCCCTATGATGGGTACTAGGGGGTGGGGGTTGCCATCACAGGTGGCCTTCCATGTTGCTGCCCCTCACCATAACTTCACTGTGGATGGGGCTGCCCCTTGCCCAGCATGGGGCAGAAGTGGGGTCTGCACGGTGATGGCTATGGGGCAGGGGAGCAGGGTGTCATAAAATTCACCCAAGCCCCAGCTGCTCAGGTAGGTCTATGAATCCCCTCCCCCATCTGCCCTGTGGTGGGTGGGTGCTGGAGGGGAGGGGCACTGCCTTCACATATGGCTTCCTGCCTCCCTGACCCCTGCTGCAGGCTGCAGCCTGCTGCCCCTCACCGTAGCTTCACTGGGGGACGGTGGGAGGGGATGGCATGGGGCTGCCCCTTCCCCAGCGTTGGGCAGGAGTGGGGGCTGGGGCTAGGGGGGGAATCATAGGGTCAAACACTCACGGAAGCCCCAGCAGCTGCTCAGGTGAGGTCAGTCTCCGAGTCCTGGCCGGAAGTCCCCTTTGCGTCTCCTCCAGGTAGGGGGAGGGGAGGGCTGCCAAACATGGCACAGCCCCCTCCACTCCGCTCCCCTCCCCCAGCCGGTGCTCCAGCAAGCAACAGCAGCTTGCACTGCTGTGTTATATTAGCCCTTAGGCAGCAGCCGGCAGCAGCAGAGGCAAGGGAGAGAGACATGCTGTCTGGTCTGCATTCAGGCAGGGAAGCTCTGGGGCGGGGAGGGGAAGGGGGAAGCTCCAGCCCTGGTGGCGGTGGTGGCGGCAGCGGCGGGGGGGGGGGCGCTCCAAGCAGGGGAGAAAACATTGGTGGAGCAGAGCCCCTGCTTGGGAATATTCCTGGGGCTAAAGCCCCAGGGAGCCCATATAAGTTGGCGCCTATGGGGACGGGGCACCCCTGGAGCCACAGCAGGTCATCCTGCCTTGTGCAGCTCTCCCTGGATGAGATGGATCACTGCCAGCCGAGGGGAGAGACGTGCTTCCCACCTAGGGTGACCAGATCCAGATGTCCTAATTTTTTAGGGCCAGTCCCAATATTTGGGGCTTTTTCTTATATAGGTACCAATTACCCCCATCTAGGGTGACCAGACAGCAAATGTGAAAAATCGGGATGGGGGCAGGGGAAGAGGAGCCTATATAAGAAAAAGACCCAAAAATCGGGACTGTCCCTATAAAATCGGGACATCTGGTCACCCTACAGGTGAGTTCCTTCCCCCACCCCTTCCCAGAGACTCCAGCAGCCAATCCCCTCCCTCAGACTGTGCTGCATTCGACTCTCTCTAGGACCCAGCAGCCCAGCTCTTACATGCTTCACTGCTTCCCGTCTGTCCGGGCTCACAGCAGCAGCAGAGCGGTGCCCCCAGACCTAGTGTTGCCCTAGGCAGCTGCCTGTTCTGCCTATGGCTAAGGACGGCCCTGCCGGGGATCAGCCACCTGGGAGCAGAAATGGAAATCCAGCTGTGGTGAGAAAGGAGAGTTTGCCAGGGATGTGGCTGGTCACAGGTGCTGCCATACAGTTGGATACAATTTTGAAGACTCTTTAATGCAGTGCACTTGGGAATTCCTACATTCTTGCAGCTGGATGGTGTGAGCTAGGCGAACTAGGCAGTGGCCTAGGGCAGTAAGTGGTTGGGGGCACCCAGGGCTGTCCTTAGGCATAGGCAGCTGGGTAGGGCGCCTGAAAATTTGTGGCACCAGTGGGTCTTAGTGTTTGGTTTTTTTTTTTTACACAATCTGCTTTATTGATTCTCTGTACAAAAACATTGCAACTTAATTCACTGATTTATTTAACACAGTCTCACCCACATGGGCACGTTGTCCAGCTTAGTGTCCACCCTTCGGTTTCCCTATCCTTGTTCTGACCCTTCCTGCAGGCTCTGAGTCTTCCTGGGAAGGGGGACTAGTAGTTAAAAGACAAAAAGTCTCCAGCCTGCCAGACCTATTAGCACAACACTGCTTGCATCCGAAGCAGGGGCGGCTCTATAAATTAGGCTCCGTCCGAGCCGCGGGACCAGCGCACCCGCCGCAGGCATGCCTGCGGGAGCTCAACCGGAGCCCGCGGGAAGAGGGGACCCGCCACAGTCATGCCTGCGGCAGGTCCGCTCGTCCGGGGCTCCGGTGGACCTCCCGCAGGCATGACTGCGGGAGGTCCGCCAGAGCCAAATGCCGCCCCCCTGGGAAAGGGCCGCCCCACGCGCCTGCTTGGCGCGCTGGGGTCTGGAGCCGGCCCTGATCCGAAGAAGTGGGTATTCACCCACGAAAGCTCATGCTGCAAAACGTCTGTTAGTCTATAAGGTGCCACAGGATTCTTTGCTGCTTCTACAGAACCAGACTAACACGGCTACCCCTCTGATACTTAGCACAACACTGCAACTATTAAAGAGCCATTCAAGGGGTAATGAAGCCATTTAACAGGCATTTGCCAAGCCCCAGGTATATAGTGTAGGTTTCTGAATGTACTGACAAAAACAGTTGTGCAGGACTGTAATATTTACTCAGAACATGTCAGTCTACAGGACCGTCATTTAAAATTTGCTTTAAAAAAATATTTCATTAGTGAGTTGGTGAAGATTATAAAATCACATCTCTAAAAAATCCTTGCATAGATTTTTAGATGCACAATCATCTTTAGCCTTAAATGCTTGAATCTTCAGACATATGATTTTTAAAATAAATTCTTCAAAAGACCCCCCTTAGCTAAAATACACATTTTAATTATTATAGTAAAAAAACTTACTTCCGGCTTTCTGTCCTTTCTGTCCATCCATTTCTCCCTTCACCCCCTCTACCCCCCTGCCCCCCCCCCCCACTGAAGGAAGCAACTGCCCTTTGCTTCCAGATAGCTGGACAAAGAGTTTCCGTTTCTTTACTTTTGACTATCTGATGAACTAGTTTTAAGCAAAATCAGTACCTTAGTGAGATATAAAATCCTTTGTTATGCCTAAAATCTTTGGAAACATATTTTTTAAAGTTGGTGAAATTTCATAAACATGTGCATTGTTATGGAGATCACACACAGTAAATTACTGTTCCCTTTTTCTAAAAGCAATGAACATTGTTATGAACACACTAAACCTCTGTGACTGATTAATTTAAAATAATGTCTGTTTCAGTGAGCTAAACATGTAGTCATCTGGAATGAGTACGTTTAAGAGTACATTTAAAATATAAAATCAGCTTAGAAATACTGATTAAGAAAATGTAAAACAGAGAAGAGCTGTATCACGTATTCCATACCATTTAATGTTGTATTCAGCAAAACAGCTGACTTGCCCTTACTACAAAGTTTTTGCAAATAAATGTCTGACAAACTTCAGGGCAGATCAAAAAACCTGTGACTGACATTTTTTATTCCCAAGTTTAGTGCTTTTAATTAGGTACCTTCTGCACATCCATTCTGCAGAGGGAGAGGGTACAGGGGTCTCTGCAGGGAACTGTGACTCTCTGTCACCGTGAGGCGGGCTGGGTGTCTCATTATCCTTTGCTGCCTTGAGCCTCCCTCACCCTGCTGGGCTGCGAGCTCGGGCTGCCATGGGGCATAGGGGCACCAGTTTAATAATACTGCATAGGGCCCCATAAATCCTAAGGACGGCCCTGGGGGCACCAAAAAGCGGTGCCCTGGCTCGGCAGGGCAGAGCCGCCTTCCAGAGGCACCGGAGAGCCAGAGCGTAGGCTTGCGGGGGCGGCGAGCCCCAGCCATGGAGGAGCCGGCGCGGCGCACAGGACAGGAGCCCTGCAAAGGCGCGGAGCCCTGAGCCTGCTCCGGGAGGGGCAGCGGCTCACACTCCCAGGAGCAGCAGAGCCCGAGTATGGTGAAGGGGGAGCTTGGGGGGGGGCGCACAGGGGCCTTTGCCCACATGCATCTGCTGCAGGAGCCCCCAAAATGGCGGCTCCTCCCTGCCGAGCCGCTGCAGTGGCCCAAGCCCAGAAAAGCCAGTGAGTGGACTCGGGGTGGGGGCCGCCGGGGTGGGGAGGGCTCATGGGGGGGCTGTGCCCCCTCCAGGGGACTTCAGGGGGCGGGGAGGGGGGAACCTGGTCTGGGGAGCAGCCCCTGGGCACAGCTGGGCCCTGGGGTTTATAAAGGCTTATTGGGATTTGCCCCTCAATGAACTGATGTTACAGGGGGGTGGGGCGCAAGGTGGAAGTTTCGCCTAGGGCGCTCTCTCTTGTGTGGATTGCCTGATGGGTAACAAGGCCTGACCTCCATATGAAGCTTTTTCCGCAATCCAGGCACTTGTGGGGTCTGTCTCCCGTGTGGAGTGCCTGATGTTGAACAAGGTTTGACCTGTGTATGAAACTTTTCCCACAGTCCAAGCACTTGTGGGGTCTCTCTCCTTTGTGGATTTTCTGATGTTTAAGAAGGGCTGACCGGTTTCGGAATCTTTTCCCACAGTCCACACTCCAATAGGGTCTCTCTCCTGTGTGAACTGCTTGATGGTTAAGATGTGACCTCCGTATGAATTTTTTTCCACAGTCTAAGCACTTATGGGGTCTCTCTCCTGTGTGGCTTAGCTGGAGGTATCTATAATGTTTTTCTTCTGTTATTAAGGTCTGCACGGTTAGAGAGGATTTTCCCAGGGGCCAAGCATTGAAGGAGTTTCTCTCCAATATGGATTGTCTGATATGTAACAAGCTGTTGACTCAGAATGAATCCTTTCCCACACTGCAGGCAGTGGCAGGGTTTCTCTTCTTGTCTCCTCCTGCACATTTAATGGATTCATCAACTTTCTTCGTTGGGTGGTTTTCCAGCAGCCTCTCTGACCTGTGCCAATTTCCCCAGGTTTCTCCTTCTTCCACACACTGGAAAAAATTCCCTGCAGCTCTTCCCACAAATGTCCCCTGTGGTTCCACTTCACCAGGAGCTTCCTGATGATGATTCCCCTCCTCGTTCTCACTGTCTCTCTCAGCACCTGCTGGGAGAGGGACAATCCAGACAGGAGTCATTGTGCTGGGAGAAAAGAGGAATAGCACCGAGGGAAAACCCAACACAACATAGTTTCAAAGACTCAAGCAATAGGATTCTGCCTCCACATCCCATCCAAACACTCACAGGGAAGGAAAATTGAGACGGAAACTCCTGCAGCTAACAGGACGGGTGGAAAGCCGTGAGCGATATCTGCTGACTCCAGCCCTGCTCTTGGTGAGATGAGGAAGAACTGAGGGTGGTTCCTCACACCATATTTGGGGATTCTCAACTTTTTCTTTCATTTCCCAGATGCTTTGTGTGTCAGTCCTCACCTGTACGTGTGCCTCTTGAGATCTCTCTTTCCTCGCAGGCTTGGAGATCAGGCACCCACAACTCTTCCCCTCGTTCCAGCCAGGTGATCAGATCAGATTTGGGAATGGGACCTCCTGCTCATGCGATAAAACCAGACCAGATCAGGGTGCATGGATTATTGAGAGAGTGTCTGTCACAAAGGACATTATGTGAGTGGAACTTCTCCCTGTGCTCTTCTGGGTGATCATAGAACCCAAGAGGTCGGGAACATGGTCACTGAGCCCCCTTGGGAGAAGCAGACGTCTGGGGAGGTGCGGGGAATTGTTACGCCCTCACTAGGAGTTCCCAGGATCCGTGCTCTTTGGGGGCTTTGCTGACACACACATAGCTCTGGAGTTCAACCCCTGCCTATTTCTAAACCTGCAGAGCCCAGAAGGAAGATGCGCAGGGATTCTATTTACAACTGAAAAACAACACAGACAGGACAATGAATGAATTTTGTCCTCCTGAAAGCTGGGGGGAAGGGGATGAACTAGCATGTCCATTAGGTTGTGACACCGAATCCCACTGAAGGGGGTACAAAGATGCAAGCCTTTCTCACATGGCAGCTCTGCATTATGGAACCCATTCGCCTCTGATCTAACTGACCAGGGAAGAACCTGACCAGATTAAGACACACAGACCCCATGGCTTCTAATAACCAAAGGAATGGGAATCCCTTACACAGGGAGTAAAGGACCACAGTTAGTCAATTCTTTTTTGTCAAGGTCAAAATGTCTTGGTCAACGTATAGACAAGGTCCACACGCCAGAGAAAATAATAATTAAAAAAACCACAACACTAATGATAACAATAGATAAAAAGATTTCAGAGATCCAGTCAAAAGCATCTGGCTGTCTACATTTGGCTCACAGACTGCTTATTGACTACCCCTGCCTTAAAACAACCCAGCCTTGGGCTTCCTCCCAGACAGCCCAGTTAACGCGGATTACTGAACATCTTGTTCATCATCTAAAAAGTTCCACCAATCCCAAAGGATTGGACACATTACCCAAGTCGTTAATGAATGCCTCAGCTCTTACCCAAATACACGCTTACAGACAAGTCTTATTAACTAAAGTAAAATTTATTAAAAGGAGAAAAGAGAGAGAGTATTGATCATTATACAGACCGACATGAATAGAGTCCTTAGGGCAGTTTCACTGCAGAGATGGTGCTTTAGAATTGAAGAATCCCTTTCAGGGCTTGGCTACACTTACAAGTTGCAGCGCTGGTGGAGGCTTTCCAGCGCTGCAACAACACCCCGTCCACACTTGCAGGGCACAACCAGCGCTGCAACTCCCTGGTTGCAGCGCTGGCTGAAAACCCATCCCGGCAGGGGTATAAGGAGTGCAGCGCTGGTGATCCAGCGCTGCCCAGCAGGTGTGGACACTCACCAGCGCTTTACCTGTCCTCCAGGGAATAAGTAGTTATCCCAGAATTCCTGTTCAGCCACTCTGCACATCAGTTTGCACTCTACTGCTCTTGCCTCAGGTGACCCGCCCTGTAAATGCCCCGGGAAATTTAAAAATCTCCTTCCTGTTTGCTGCAGCCAGGTGTGGAGTGCAATCAGTTTTAATCAGTTACAGGTGACCATGCCTCCACGCGGCAAACGAGCCCCAGCATGGAGCACTGGTGAATTGCAGGACCTCATCAGTGTTTGGGGTGAGGCATCTGTTCAGGCACAGCTGCGCTCCGGCCGTAGGAATTACGATATCTTTGAGCAGATATCAAGGGCCATGCTGGATCGGGGCCATGATCGGGACGCAGTACAATGCAGGGTGAAAATTAAAGAGCTGCGGAGTGCCTATTACAAAGCCCGAGAGGGGAATCGACGATCCGGAGCTGCTCCCATGACCTGCCGTTTTTACAGGGAGATGGATGAGATACTTGGGGGTGACCCCACTGCCAATCCCAGGATAACGATGGACACTTCTGAGCAGGCTGGGGGACAGGAGGAGGAGGCGGAGGAGGCGGCGGAGGCGGAGGCGTGGGGGGGGGAGGAAACCGCGAGTGAAGCTCCTGGCATGGGGGAAGAAACCGCAGATTCCCTGGAGGCATGCAGCCAGGAGCTCTTCTCAAGCCAGGAGGAAAGCACCCAATCGCAGCAGCCAGCAGTTGCAGAAGGACAAGCAGAGGAGCGGGTTACCGGTAAGCGGCTTTTATTTTCTGGGTGGAAATGTTTCTGGAGAGGAAGGGGGGTTATGGCTGCATGCATGCCAGCCTCTAGATGTGGAATAGCCCGTTGATGTGGTCTATCACGTCGCGGTAATCTGCTTCAGTTATCTCAGCAAAAGCTTCATCCAGAGCGTGGGCAATATGCCTGCGCAGGTTTATAGGCAGAGCCACTGTGTCCCTTGTCCCAGTGACGGTGACGCGTCCGCGCCACTCTGCTGCCAGTGGTGGGGGGACCATTTCTGAACACAGGCACGCCGCATAGGGTCCCGGGCAGAATCCACATTGCTCTAAAAGAGCCCCCCGCTGTTCCCTAGTGACTCGCAGTAGGGAAACATCTTCCAGGATTAAGTCCTGTGAAAAATGTTGGGAGACTCTTTAGTGAAGAGATAGGGAGATAAGATCACCCCTGCATCTGCATCTTCATTTCACTCAACCCCTCTAGCACTCCAGATTACCCGAAGCAACCAGCTCCCCTCTTACACCCAAGCCCCACTTCTCCCCATATAAGCACTGCTCACTCACCATGTCGTGGCTTCTGTAGTGTTATGCGTGTGGGTAAAAGAATGCTTAAATAAGAACTCACTCCCTCAGTGTAACAATTCATGTCTGGAGATAGTGGATACAATGCTGCCCGTGTTAAATGTTGTCATTTCTGTTTCTACAGTGACCTTGACTACTGGACTGCCCAGATGTTCAACATCACAGAGGCTTCAAAATTTGAGAAAAAATCCCCGAAAGAGCAAAGAAGACATGCTGAAAACTGTTCTTAATCAGTCTGCTCGAGAGAGTAAGGACTTGAAGGATTGGCGAGAGAAAGAAAGCAGGACACGCAAGAGAAATGCAGTGGCCAAGAGGAAAACCACGGAGCGGCTGCTAAGCATCCTGGAGCGCCAAGCGGAGTCTATAGAGTCACTCGTTGCCATGCAAGCAGAGCACTACCGTGCTACTCCCCCACCCGCCCCGTCCTTTGTGCCTTGTGCCCCAATGTCAGCTCAAACCACCTTTCCCCAGCATCCAGGTTCTTACCACCACCAGCTGCCTCCAACACCTGTATGTTCCCCAACCAGCCCTGATACCTACCACCACCCTTACCCTCTGCATTCAACCCCCATCACCATGCAGTATATGAACCCTGAAGTGCAGGATTCATTAAACAGCAATCCAGACAGGGCATATGCAAACTTGTGACTGTACAGTTCACCAACCCACACCCCTGCCCTCTTGTGTTCATGAAATGTTGTGTGTCTGTCTGTCTGTCAAGGAAGTTTTTTTCTTTTCAATAAAACAATTCTTGGCTTTGAAAACAGTCTTTATTATAGCAGATAGTGAAAGATACCTTAGCCCAGTAAAGAAAGAGGCACTACAAATCATATTATTATTATGGATAATAGAATAACAGTGTAAGCAGTGCAATTCACTCCCATGCAAGGCAGCAAACATTATTGTTGGCTTTCAGCCTCAAATTCTTCCCTCAAGGCATCCCTAATCCTTGTAGCCCTGTGCTGGGCCTCTCTATTAGCCCTGCTCTCTGGCTGTGCATATTCAGCCTCCAGGACTTGAACCTCGGTGGTCCATGCCTCACTGAATGTTTCACCCTTCCCTTCACAAATATTATGGAGGGTACAGCAAGCGCATATAACCGCGGGGATGCTGCTTTCCCCCAAGTCTAGCTTCCCATACAAGCAACGCCAGCGGGCTTTTAAACACCCAAAAGCACACTCCACAGTCATTCTGCACCGGCTCAGCCTGTAGTTGAACCGGTCCTTGCTCCTGTCAAGCTTCCCTGTATAGGGTTTCATGAGCCAAGGCAGTAACGGGTACGCGGGGTCTCCAAGGATCACAGTGGGCATTTCGACATCCCCTACTGTGATCTTCCTGTCTGGGAAAAAAGTCCCTGCCTGCATCTTCCTGAACAGGCCACTGTTCCGAAAGATGCGTGCATCATGCACCTTTCCAGGCCAGCCTGTGTAAATGTCAATGAAACGCCCGCGGTGATCCACAAGCGCCTGGAGAACCATAGAGAAATACCCCTTACGATTAACGTACTCTGATGCCAGGTGGGGGGGGGGCCAGAATAGGAATATGCGTCCCATCTATCGCCCCTCCACAGTTAGGGAAACCCATGTGTGCAAAGCCATCCACAATGTCCTGCACGCTCCCCAGAGTCACGGTCTTTCTTAGCAGGATGCGATTAATTGCCTTGCAAACTTGCATCAAAACGATTCCCACGGTCGACTTTCCCACACCAAACTGGTTCCCGACCGACCGGTAGCTGTCTGGAGTTGCCAGCTTCCAGATTGCAATAGCCACTCGCTTTTCCACCGTCAGGGCAGCTCTCAATCTTGTGTCCTTGCGCCGCAGAGTGGGGGCGAGCTCAGCACACAGTCCCATGAAAGTGGCTTTTCTCATACGAAAGTTCTGCAGCCACTGCTCGTCATCCCAGACTTCCATGACGATGTGATCCCACCACTCAGTGCTTGTTTCCCGAGCCCAAAAGCGGCGTTCAACGGTGCTGAGCATTTCCGTAAATGCCGCAAGCACTTTAGTGTCACACGCGGCAGGCAAATCCATATTGATATCATCGTCGGACTCCTCACTGTCACTTTGGAGCTGAAGGAATAGCTGGACTGCCAAACGTGTTGTGCTGGTGACACTCATCAGCAGAGTCCTCAGCAGATCGGGCTCCATTTGCCACAGAAATCGCGATTCACACAGAGAGTAACAGAAAGACACTCACAATGGCGCCAAACGCTGCTGGAAAGAGTGAATGCTGGGATGTGAAGCGATGCACCACGGGGCGCTGGCAAACAGGAAGCGGAATGACCCGCACACTTCCTTCCCCTTCCCACAATACTCAGCGCCAAAACGGCGCCAAAACGGGACGAGGTGCTCTGTGGGATAGCTGCCCACAATGCACCTCTCAATACAGCGCTGGAAAGTGCTGCAAGTGTGGGCACACTGCAGCGCTGGTAGCTGTCAGTGTGGCCACACTCCAGCGCTGGCCCTTCCACAGCTGCATGACCAGCGCTGTAACTCCCAGCGCTGCAACTTGTAAGTGTAGCCAAGCCCTCAGAATAATTTCATCAGGTTCTAGTTTAATGTCCAAATGTTCGATGTCAGGGCAGTCCAGAGGGGACTGGAGATCTCTGTCTTACGACGCAAACTACCCCTGAATAAAGCTTAAGAATCTGAGAGGAAAGGATCAAGTCCCAAAAGTTTTTATACAGATTTCTGCAGCCTCTCAACAGCATGAAGTCCTATGGTGAACAATAGGCTTTTGAAGTAACCTTGTATTTAGTAAACATCACCGGCAATTAACTACATGGATTAACATGAGGCAATTATCCATTAAGCAGTTCATAGACTGTTTACCACAAACTTTAAAGAGACATGCAGACAATGACAGTATTACACCCAAGTTTTAGCTAAATGTTAATATTTCCTTTTGATCTCCGAATTAACAGAATACACCCCTAGAGAGGAACCCATTTGGTTACATTGTTAACCTCCAACAATACACGGGTGAACAGTCTACTATAGTTACCAGCTTCTTCCAATTCCTTAGGAATACAAGTTTTCATTTCAAAGCTCAAGCCTGTAGAACATGGAAAGGACCTAAATACCGTTTACACACTTACGAAGCATGTCTCTAAAGGCTGAAACTGGATCAATTAGCCTGCATGTTGCTTCACCCTTTCTGGCCATGGGTCACAGAATTTTAGATGCTGTGTGGATTCTCCCATGTTTAATGAGGTTTGATCTCTGTGTGAAACTTTTCCCACAGTCTAAGCACTTATAGGGTCTCTCTCCTGTGTGGATTCTCTGATGTAAAACAAGGGTGGATCTCCATATGAAACTTTTCCCACAGTCCAAGCACTTATGGGATCTCTCTCCTGTGTGGATTGTCTGATGTGAAACAAGGGCAGCTCTCCATGTGAAACTTTTCCCACAGTCCAAGCACTTATGGGGTCTCTCTCCTGTGTGGATTCTTCCATGCTGAATGAGGTCTGATCTCCGTGTGAAACTTTTCCCACAGTCCAAGCACTTATGGGGTCTCTCTCTTATGTGAATTCTCTGATGTGTTATTGGTGCTGACTTACAGTAGAAAGATTTCTTGCACTCGAGGCACTGAGAGGGTTTCTCTCTTGTGTGGCGTCTCCCATGGTTTTTCAGGTCTGAGCGATTATTGAGGCTTTTGCCGCGGTCCAAGCATTGAAGGGGTTTCTCTCTAGTATGGATTGTCTGATGTGTCACAAGCTGTGATCTCAGAATTAATCCTTTCCCACACTGGGGGCACTGACAGGGTTTCTCTTCCTTGGGATTTGTCTGCTGGGCTGTGGAGTCATTGGGTCCTCCCGCACATATAATACATTCACCCACTTCACCAGGAACATCCTCCTTATGATTCCCCTCCTCGTTCTCATTCCCTCGCTTAGCACCTGCTGGGAGAGAGACAATCCAGACTGGAGTCATTGTGCTGGGCAGAAAGAGGAATAGCACAGAAGGAAAACCCAACATGTTAACACTGTGAAGACTGAGCAATTGGATTCTGCCGCGACTTCCCACCCAAACTCTCACAGGGAAGGAAAATTGGGAAGGAAACACCTGCAGCTAACAGGGTGGGTGGAAAACAGTGAGCGATATGGCTGAGATGAGGAAGGACTGAGGGCGTTACTCACACCATATTTTGGGGATTCTCAACTTTCTCCTTTATTAGCCAAATGGTTTCTGTGTCAGTCCTCACCTGTGTGGGCGCCTCTCAGGATCTCTCTTTCCTTGCAGGGCCGGAGATCGGGCACCCATGGCTCTTCCCCTCATTCCAGCCGGGTAATCAGCTCAGGTTTGGGAAGGGGGAATCCTGCACAGGGGTGAAATCAGATCAGATCAGGGTGCATGGAAGATTGAGAGAGCGTCTGTCAGAAAGGACATTCCATGTCCTGGTGCTGTGCTGGAGGAATCAGAATCCAAGAGGACGGGAACAGGGTCACTGAGCCCCTTTGGGGGAGGCAGACGTCTGGGGAGGTGGGGGGAATTATTACACCCTCGCTAGGAGTTTGCGGGATCTGTGCACTCTGGGGGCCTTGCTGACAAACACGCAGCTGTAGAATTAAACCCGTGCCTATTTCTAAACCTGCGGAGCCCGGAGCCCTTCCCATGGCTGGAGCTAGTCCCAAGGAGGGAGGTGAACAGTGATGCTGTGTATGAATGAGAAATAATGCAGACAGGACAATGCACAACTTTTTCCCCACTGAACGGTGGTGGTGAGTGGGAATGGTTTAGCATATCCATTAGGTTTTGACACTGTGGTCCCATTGGAGAGGGTACAGAGATGCACGTCTCCCTCAAACTGCAGCTCTGGACTATGAGACAAATTCTCCTCAAACCTAACTGACCAGGGAAGAACATAACCAGCATCAGAAATGCAGGCCCTACACTTTCTAATAATTGAGGGGACGGGAATCCCTTACCCAGCGAGGTCACTGTCTCGTAGTTCTCTTGCATGACATCTCTGTAGAGGGCAGGGCCGGCTCTAGGCACCAGCGGGCCAAGCAGCCGCTTGGGGCGGCATCCTGAGGAGGGCGGCAGAGGGCCCCGGTGGACCGCCCCCCGGCATGCCGGCGGGAGGTCCACCGGAGCCGCTGACCTGCAACCACCAGAGCGCCGCCCCGCCCCAGCAAATCCTAGCCGCGGCTGGGAGTTAAAAGGCTCTGGGCTGCCCGCCGCAGCGGGGAGCCCGGAGCCCTCTGATTCCCGGCCGCGGCTGGGAGTTAAAAGGCTCTGGGCTCCCCGCCGCCGCGGGCAGCCCGGAGCCTTCTGATTCCCGGCCGCGGCTGGGAGTTAAAAGGCTCTGGGCTCCCTGCCGAGGCGGGGAACCCGGAGCCCTCTGATTCCCGGCCGCGGCTGGGAGTTAAAAGGCTCTGGGCTCCCCCTGCGGGGAGCCCAGAGCCCTTTAGACACGCCTGCCGCCCTAAGGGCGCACGGACTGCGCCCCCCAGCCCAGGGCGGCAATTCAGTGCGCTGCTTGGGGCGGCAAAAACTCTAGAGCCGGCCCTGGTAGAGGGCTCTCTGAGCGGGGTCCAGCAGAACCCCCTGCCCCTGGGTGAATACACAGCCACCTCCTTGAAGGTCACTGGCATCTGAAACACCAAGAGTCCCCCACTCAGCACCTGCTGCCCCAGCCACAATCCCACTAGTCACAGGAAAGGGTGGGGGGAAGTGAAGCTCTGGGAGGGCCAGAGTTGCAGGGCAGGGGGTGTGGGACTGGCTGCAGGCAGAGCAGTTGCAGAATCCCCCCCCCCCTGCTCAGAGCAGCCAGGAGGCTTCAGGGGGTGGGAGAAGGTGAGAGCTCCTTGTCCCCCCAGCACACAGAGCAGGGCAGGATCGTCTCATTTTCCACACACCTGCCAGCCACAGGCTGATCCGGGAAGCAGAGCTCTGAGCCGGGGACAGGGACAGGAATCCCAACAGCTTCCCTGCATATTTCACAGCAGCCTCTCTGGCTAACGGGTTCAGGCTCCAGCCCTGGGAGCCTGGAAAATGTTCCCAGCCCTGCCCAGGTGGTTTGACAAATATGGGAATGTTTCCTCCTTCCCTGCTGCTAATGGGCCTACTCAGAAAATCAGCAGGTTTATCAGACCCTGTCTCCTCCCTGCATCTCCTACCCTCCCCCCCCCCAGCAGCTCCCTGAAAATCCCCTACCTGAGCTGGCTCCATCACAGCCATTTCCCTGCCCTGTCTCCTGGCAGGCTGCCGATCTGGAGCAAAATGTGGACGTGATTCCTCAGCCTGTCAGGGCAAGAGAGGCAATGGAGGAGGTTACAGAAGGGGCTTCAATCCATGTCATACCCTGATTCCCACCAGGCTCTTCAGACCCTCCCAGTAACAGCATCTCTGAGCCAAACACTAGAAAAAGAGCAGAATCAAAGGGGACACTTTGGGAGATTTCCCCCCATTGCAGTGTAAACCCCTCCCCCTTAACAACTGCCCTGACTCCCCCCTGCCGCCGGCAGCCCCCAGGGACAGGCAGGCAAAGGCTGATCTCACTGGCCTATCTGCACTCCCCCCCTGCCAGAGCCAGCAGTGACTCCGGTCTGACACTGCATGCGGCTGAGATCTAAACGCTGCAGGGAAATCAGACCAGGACCTGGGGCAGCTCTGAACACTCAAGAGACAGACCCCTGAGCAGTTAGACCCCTGCTCACCCCCTATGCTCGTTTTACCACTGCCAGGGGAAAAAAATCCCACTGGCTGCTGGGTGGGGCAGCCCCTCACTCTCTCCTACCCCAGAGTCAGAGAGCTGCCCTTGTATCTCTCCCCACCCCGCTGCCTTCTCCCTGCCTCTCTCTCCCTTCCCCATCCAGCCTCCTCTCCCCACATCCCCCCTTCCCTCACCATGTTCCCCACTCACATGTTACCTGATTCCAGCCTCGTTCTCCTCAGCTCCATAATTCTCCTCCTGCAGCCCAAGTCCCCTGCATCGCCCCATCCTCGCTGCCCCCTGCATCCTCATCACCTGTTTCCGGCCACCTAACATATCCCTGTTCCCTCCTCCTGCCCACACATCCCCCTGCACCTCGTTAGCCATCTCCCCATGCAGGTGTAAGCGGGAGGCATCGCTCCTGGGGAGGAATACAAAGGTCTCTCTTACCTTCCCTCCAAGCGGTGCCCTCTCTATGGGCAGGGGCTGGGCGGGAGGGGGGCCCTGCTCAGGCTGGGGGCTCTGCCCTGGGAGCGGCTCCTGAGGCACAGCAGGAATGTTACTGCCTTACACTATACACCTCTCCTGTCTACAGCCAGGGCTTTGGGGTTTTGCAGGGAACTGAGATTCCGCACAACAGTGACCAGTTACCGCAGTGAGTGCGCAGTGAGTGCGATTCCCTTCCTGCTGCTGGGAACAAAGAACTCCACTGATTGCTCCCACTGGGCCCGACCAGTAAAACCCATTGCACTGAAACCTCCCTGCCCCAGACCCCGCCCCTCAGAGCCTTCATGTCCCCTGGCCATAGCACTATAGGGTCATCATCCATAAAAGCCACGAGTCAATGGAAGGAAGTAGTATAAGGGCCCTACCATCAATCAAACCCTAACCCCGCCCCTAACCCCGCCCCTTGACCCCTGTAGTCCCTCCCACCTGTCACCGGAAGTCCCACCCTCTGGGGTATTACTTCCGGGGTCAAGATGGCCACATGACCGGAAGTGAGGTGGGTCATGTGACCCCTCTAAGAACTCCTCCCACCCCCCTCTACCAATCAGGAGGGGTTTCGTCCCGGAAGGACCACCCCCCAGAAGAGATTTGCCCAATCAGGGTGACTTCCGGGGGTGGCCACATGACCGGAAGCGAGGTGGGTCATGTGACTCCTCTAAGAACTCCTCCCACCCCCCTCTACCAATCAGGAGGGGTTTCGTCCCGGAAGGACCACCCCGAGAGGAAATTTTGCCCAATGAGGGTGACTTCTGGGTTGGGGTGAGCGGTCCGGAAGTGGGTCGTGTGACCCCTCTAAGAACTCCTCCCACCACCCTCTACCAATTAGGAGGCGTTTTGTCCCGACAGGACCACCCCGAGAGGAGATTTTGACCAATCGGGGTGACCCCTCTAAGAGCTCCTCCCAAGGCCCTCCGCCAATCCGAGTGCAGCACCATTACCCCATAAGTCCCAGCGCCGGACAGAGGAGGCCATTTCTTACCAAGCACACGTGTTTTAGAAAAGCGTGGAAAGGCTGCCGAGAGGAAACATGGACTCCTTCACCACCCCCGTCAGAACTTCGGACTTTGTTTTAGACCCAAGCACCATACTTATGTGGCGCAGGCGCTACGTCAGCGACAGTTCTGAGGAGGAGGAGGGAGTGACCGAGGGGAGCCCTTTGGCTCAGCCGTTGATGGATATGTCGGAACCCAAACCCGACACCCTCGTGAGGCACCCCGAGGAGCCTGATGGCCTCTCTTTGTCCACCCCCTCAGAGCCTGATCGCCGCTCGGAGGAGTCACCGGTGGACAAGGCAAACGGAAAAGACGGCGCTCAGGTAAATGAATGATTAAGAAACGACGGTAGAAGAGGGGGTAATGAGGCTAGGAATGGGGTTTGTGTAAATTTAAAAAAAAAAACAACCAAGCAGTTGGTGTACTTATACTGTTTCTTTTTCTGAAAATCTCTCAACAGCTCAACAATGCCTTTCTAGACGCCTTAAAGAACTTGCGTATCAGTAACCCGGTGGGAGTAAATAGATCGAACATCAGCTGTTTTTGCTCATGTCCTTTTCACAGATTTTAAGCCAAAAAAAAAAAAAAAAAAAAAAGGACAAAATGGAAGAATGAACCAGCTCAGACTTACCAGGGGGTGATGGCGTCCATTTTACAGCCGTCTGTAAAAACAAAACAAAACAAAACCAAAAGATTATGTTAAACCAGGCAATTAATAAAATTTTTATTTAAATGTGTCAATATGAGTGTGCGTGTCCATTTTTCATACTTGTGGTAGTAAAAGAATGAACCAGCTCAGACTTACCAGGGGGGGTGATGGTGGCCATTTTACAGGCGTCTGTAAAAACAAAATGGAAGAATCCATCAGCTCAGACTTACCAGGGGTGATGGCGTCCATTTTACAGCCGTCTGTAAAAACAAAATGGAAGAATGAACCAGCTCAGACTTACCAGGGGGTGATGGCGTCCATGTTACAGCCGTCTGTAAAAACAAAATGGAAGAATGAACCAGCTCAGACTTACCGTGGGGGTGATGGCGTCCATTTTACAGCTGTCTGTAAAAACAAAACAAACAAAAAAAAAAAGATTATGTTAAACCAGGCAATTAATAAAATTTATTTAAATGTGTCAATATGAGCGTGTCCATTTCCATACTTGTGGTAGTAAAAGACGGTACCAGTAGCAGTCATGTCTACGCCAACGGCTCTTTTAAAGAAAATATATTACAATCCCAGGGAAGTTGGGAGCTTTGGCGGAGTGAACCCTCTTTTTCGAGAGGCTAGAAAGCATAGTAAAACTTTAAATAGAAGACAAGTAACAGCTTGGCTTTCAGACCAGGATGCTTACACTTTACACAAACCGGCTCGAATACATTTTAAAAGAAACAAGACCATTGTTTCAGATGTGGATGCGCAGTGGCAGGCAGATTTGGTGGATATGCACCGGTTCTCCAAACACAACGGCGGTTTTAAGTACATCTTAACAGTGATAGACATTCTATCCAAATATGCCTGGGCCTTAGGCCTAAAAGACAAGACGGGTGGTGAAGTATCCAAGGCCTTTAAAGCTATTTTCAGCGAAGGTCGCGTGCCTCAAAAATTACAAACCGATCGGGGGAAAGAATTTTTAAACAAACCTTTAAGTGGATTGTTAAAGCGGCATGGGGTTCACCATTTTGTTACTAATAATGAAGTCAAAGCAGGGGTTGTGGAGCGATTTAACAGAACTTTAAAAACTAGGATGTGGAGATATTTTACAGCCCATAACACCTTTCGCTACATTGACGTCTTACCTGACTTTATAAAGAGTTACAACCAGAGCTTTCACAGAACTATACGTACCAGACCCCTTGATGTTAACCCTTCAAATTCTCTGAAGGTATGGAAAACGGTTTACGGAGATGGTTTTAAAATAAAACGGGTTGTTGCCCCTTTTAGAAAAGGTGACCACGTGAGACTATCTAAAACCAAAGGCGCTTTTGAAAAAGGTTATGAACAGATGTTTACCGATGAGATATTCATAGTGGATGAAGCCTTAACCAGGAGCCAAAGACCTGTCTACCGATTAAAAGATTATGAGGGTGAGGCAGTGACTGGATCTTTTTACCCTGAAGAATTACAAAAAGTAAACCCCAAACGAGACAGGATTTATAGGATTGAAAAAATTCTAGCGGAGAAAGGAAAAGGGAGAAAAAAACAGCTACTGGTGAAATGGTTGGGTTGGCCTGATAAATTTAACAGCTGGGTGGAAGCTTCTCAGCTCTGTGACATTTAGACACGAAACAGAAAAAAAAAATCCTCCTGCAAAAGACAGAGAAGAAAAAAATTAATAATGAGCGATGGCGGGTTTTACATCACTTTGCCCAGCAATGCCAGCTCTGCAGTTTTTCCCCAAAACACCATCTCGAACTTTACAATACGGCTAATTAAGCCCTTGGATCTCCCTGGTGCCTGGGAGGTGGGGTTAGTGGAAATACAATACCCACACAGCTGGAATACTATCAATGAAGACACCCCTTTTGAAATCACCTTTGGCGATAAGACGTGGAATTTTATCCTACGACGAGGTTATTAGTCGACCATACCTGAATTACTGGAGCATATGAACAGCGCCGTGGCTCGTCACCCCGGACCACCTGAGGTGGTCATGAACTATGACCCTGTGGGCAGAAAAGTGAGACTTAAATCTACCGATTTTATGTACGGGTTTTCTACTGGCGGGGAGCTAGCTAACATTCTGGGTTTGGGCCCCAAACGCAACGTCCAAAAATTTTCCTTCTCGGCAGACATCACAGGGGGTTTTAACTCCTTGTATCTGTACACGGATATCGTAGAGTACCAGTTTGTGGGGGACTTTTCTGTTCCCCTGTTACGCTGCGTCCCTGTCCGAGGAAGGAACAATGAGTTTGTTACCATCACCTACGATAAACCTCATTACGTCCCTGTCAGTAAACACCACATCGACACCATTACCATTGAAATAAAGACAGATCAGAACAGAGGCGTTTCATTTCGCTTTGGCAAGGTGATCGTCAAGCTGCATTTGCGACCGCGGAGAGAGCGAGGTTTCTAAAAAGAAAAAAAGCAAAACACTATTATGGCGATCGTAAAAAATTATGGCGACCCCACCATCTACAGGAACTATTACAAAGCCCAGGCTGGATATGCCCTTCCTGGATATCATGGGGCCCCCGTGATGTACGGGGCTGGTGTGGGTGGAATATTTCGTAGCCTCTTTCGAAAAGCTGTACCGCTTTTGAGGAGAGGGCTAGAGATTATTAAACCCCACGTAAAAACTGCCGCTCAAAACATAGCTAAAGACGTGGTAGGTCATGTCTCCCGGGCTGTTCTGGAGAAGGTGGGGAATACAGCTTCACAGGAAGGAGCGGGGCTGATGTACATTAAAAGGAGGAAGAGAAAGAGAAATACGTCATACCCGCGACGCACAGGTCCCCCGAAACCCTTTAAAAGAAGGGCTTTGACACGCAGGGCCAGCCATAAACGAAAGTCCAAGAGGAAGCCTGGGCAAAAGAGGAGACGCGCGCTGCCTGCTAAAAGAGACATATTTTAATCGATATGGCTTTTGTTCACTGCGGGTCTGAAGAGTGCGCCAAATCCGAACTAGACTTGTTTCAAATAGCCCCTACGCAGACCAGCATCGAAAAAAGCATTTACATTGAGGTGCCACCTCTATCGGCCGTTACGGAGTCTGCCCCCATTGACTTTTTTATAGCAGGGAATGGCATAGATTATATGGATTTAAACAACACGCTGCTTTACCTGTGTTGCAAGATTGTAAAAGGAGACGGAACCGAACTTGCCGCGGATGCCGAAGTGGGCCTGGTGAATTACCCTGTGGCCTCTATTTTCAGCCAGTTGGATGTTACTCTGGGAGACCGCCTTGTAAGCCAAAGCAACAATTGTTATCCTTACAGGGCCTTTATAGAATCAGTGCTCAATTACAGCGATGACACCCTCGCCACGCAATTTTCTGCCGGTCTGTTTTACAAAGACACTGCTGGACAACATGAAAAAACAGAGTTGGATGGAAGGAATCTAGGGTTTGTGAGGCGTGCAAAGCTGACGGCCGAAAGCAGAACGGTAGAGCTGCTGGGCCATCTACACAGTGACCTGTTTTTTCAAGAAAAACTTTTGTTAAACGGAGTGGATGTGAAAATTAAACTGACGCGCAGTAAAGACGCTTTCTGTTTAATGGGCAGCGCGGCTGAAGGCTTTAAACTGCGCATTGTATCAGCGTCCCTTTTTGTGAAGAAAGTACGGGTGGCCCCGGGTGTCCGTCTGGGGCACGCGGAGGCCCTGCTTGCCTCTAATGCTAAATACCCCGTGGACCGTGTGGGAATGAAAGTGTTTAGCATCCCTGCGGGCAGCAGGGTCAGTAACCAGGAGAACCTGTTTTTGGGACAGTTACCCAAAATGCTCGTCCTAGGGTTTGTGGATAACGATGCCTTTAGCGGAAGTTACACTAAAAATCCCTTTCATTTTAAACATTACGATATACATTTTGTGGCCTTGTATGTGGATGGTGAACAGGTACCGACCAAGCCTCTGCAACCGGACTTCGAGGCAGGACGCTGCGTGAGAGAATACATGAATCTGGTACAGACAGCTGGTAAACACATGAAAGATCGTTCTTTGTTAATTGACCGGGAGGAGTTTGCACAGGGTTACACCTTGTTTGCCTTTGACCTGTCTCCCGACCAGGAATGTGCAGATCATTATTCCCTAATTAAAACTGGGAACCTGAGAGCAGAAATACGTTTTGGAAAGGCTTTGACAGTCACCGTTAATATGATCGTGTATGGGGTTTTTGACAATGTCATAGAGATAAATCAGAGAAGAAACGTTCTGTTTGACTACATGTGAACATGGACACCGTGCAGCTCTCACGTGTCTTATCAACGGATCCTTACACGAAAAAGAATTTCTTAGATGTGTTCCCTTGTGATTGGCTCCCTGGAGGCAAGCTGTCTCAGAGACCCCTAGGTTTGGTGGTGAACACGCATCCGCACAACCAACCGGGTGAACACTGGCTCGCCCTGTATCTGGCGGAGCGTAACCGTGGAGAGTTTTTTGACTCATATGGGCAACCCCCGAACAGCGTGTTGTTTCCTAAAAGCATTATGAAATTTTTAAACAAAAATGCCACAGACCTGGTGTTTCACAATAGACAATTACAAGACCCCCGCTCCGTCGCCTGTGGCTATCACTGCGTGTTTTTCTTACATCATCGTAGCAAGGGTTTATCTTTTGAACGGCTTTTAAAATTGTATTCTAATGACTTAGTGCAAAATGACCAGATGGTAATGAATTTTGTAAAGAGTAAATTTAAATTCTTGGGCATGCCTAGCCTTGCTCAAAACATGTTTCAACAAGCCCAGACGTGTGTATCTTGTAATGATTTTTATAGCCGTGTTACCCAATAAAACACCCCAAGTGTGGGGTTTAAAGAAATTGATGTTTGGTGGGGGTTTTTTTTGTTTTTTAAATGACCAATTGAGAAAAATTACACAGATTTTTTTTTTAAAAAGTATAGAAATGTTTTATTTAAAGCAAAACATTACAAGTTTTAAAAATTTTAGAATGTGAAAAAAAAAACATTACACACTGAGCCACTGGGCTCTTTTAGCCAATTTTTTTTTTTTATAGGGCAAAAAAGGGGTCACGGATTTTTGATCCGCCCCGGTGTCAGCGGTCGAGGCCTTGAGGCGTTCCAAAAGGTCTCTGTTGGCTGCATTGCCCATGACGGAAGAGGGTACGTTCAGTTCCGCCATGGCATTCATAAACACATCCCATCCTTTAGGTACACGTTTGCTAGGTACAGAGCGCGTTTGGGTGACGGCCCTGACTAAGTCAAGCATGTTAGAACCATTAACCACAGAGCCTTTGTACACAAAAGACCCTTTATCGTCCCATGAAGAGAGATTTTTATCCTGGCCCAGTTTATTTAGCAATACTATTGCATTTTTTTTAAAACGCTTATTCACGTTATCCAGCACCTCCTGAGCAACCGAGTCTGAGTTCTTTGGTGTTTCTGGGGGTTTGGCAGTTACGCTTTGTTCCTGTTCCGGTAGAAACAGACTTATTTTCCCTTTATCCGCATCGCTTTGCTTCACGTACGTTAGGTACCTTTGAAGCACGGCGCTGTAAAGTTTAGCCTTTTCGTATTCGGCCAGGTCAGTTCTTTGAAGAACAGACTTCATTTCAGCGTCCAGTAAGCGAGTCGCTGTTGTTCTGATATTTTCCTCTGCCGGAGGGGATGCCCTTAATTGCTCCAACTGGTGGCTGGGCACCAGGTACATTTTTTCTGCATACTCCATTATCGATTAGTTAAAAGCCCTGTTATCAGAGGGATAGCAAAACTTAACAGAGGCCCGATAAACCCCCCAGACTGCTTTACCAGAAGCTTTTTTCTTTTAAGCGAAACGCTCTTATTACACAAAGTTTTTATAAGCGTGCGTTTCTTTTTTAACACACGCACTTGATTCTGTGTCAAAGGTACGTTTCCTTTTAAGATATTGAGCCCTATTTCTGAAATGGCCGCTACTAGATCGTCAGAGGCTGAACACAGTATAGCCCTCCTTTGCTGCGGGGACGATTTGCTAAGTAATTTTAAAAGGCCCAGGTTTCTCTTCACGCAGCTAGACATGTTTTCAGTCAGCAGCCCCAGCTGTTAAAAAGGGGCCTGCCGATAAGTCATCTCTTTTTATACCCAGCTGCTGTTTTTTTTAAAGTATAAACCACCGGCCAGTCTGGAGGGAAAAGACCGGTTCTTAGTCTATAAGCTTCTGGTGTGGAAGCATTTAAATCCACCACCAGGTAGCCATAAGGTCTTTTGGTAGCATCCTCAAAAGCTTCTAGAAAGAATTGAGCTTTGCCGGGGTACATTTGCCGAGCGAGCGTGGTGATTTGTAATTTGTCCCTGGGGTTTTTGAACAGAACCATGTACTTTGTGTTTAGGTTAATCGTGCGACTCTTTTTTCCCTGACAAAATACGTTCTGAACTATATACATAATGCTCAGGTTTCTGTGATGCACGTACTTGGTAAAAGCTTTTTCAATTTCATCGCTTTCACAAGCAGAGTTCATCAGATCGTCTATGATAATCATATTTACTTTATTAGTAGGAAACAAACCGTCATCATCCAAAGCATCAGGCAACCCCTCCACAAAATTGATAAAGGGATATTTACAGAGCAGTTCTTTATACAGAGGTTGCCAACAACTGTAACACCACACGATATTCTCAGGCATAACAGACAGTGTTTGTTTGGCATTATCCAACACGTTTTTTATAAAGTAACTTTTTCCGCAGTTGCTAGGCCCCGCTAGAATTGCAGAAAAGGGGTGTTTCCACCTCGTATCCATTTTTTTTTCAAAAGCCGTAGGGCAGGGTTGTAAAACCTTTTCCTAGGACCCTCTTGTTATAAACCACTTTTTGTGTTTTTTTAAGGGTTTTTGTCTCTATTTGCCACTGGTTTTTGTTTCTTACAATAGAGGGCTGCTGCACCTCTATCTTTTTCGAGGTGTTTTCTCGCAGACCCGGCAGTAGCCCAGGACTAGGTCTTTCAAACTGTCAAAGTTGACCTTTTCACAGTTTGCTACGTTTAGGGTAATACCTTTGACTTTCATACAGGCCTTTCCTCCAGACAGCTTATACCCGTATGTTTTTGGACCTGCCGACACAAACTCGGTGATGTGTTGATCTGGTGGAATCTCGCTTGTGAGGTCCCCTAAATAATCCCCCAGAGGGGGATTCCAGACACCCTCCCTTTTCACAAATATCACCGAGTCAGTGTCGTGGTACAGGCACCGCTCTTGCAAACCGTCTAGGAGGCTGTATAATTCTAAGCGGGCATAAGCGGTGGTGAAACAGGCTATGAAAACATTGGTATTGCCAGAGACCGTGTACCGTTCTTTTGCATGCTTCCAAGACACACACGCTGTTTCATCATCGATAAACTCGCAGGATGAAACCTCGTAATTGGGGGAAAATAGGTACTGCAAGAGTTCATCAGGGTCTCTCACGATGCTGGTGTTGGGTAGGTTGGTTCTTTGGCCAAATTTACCCCACAGAGAATTTAAAAACAGTTTAGCGATTTGGCGTTTAGCAGGGTTTGATCTGATTTCGTGTTGGCGTAAATGCACGCCTTCTTTCTGGTAGAAATCGCTGACGTACTTATTTTGTTTTTCCTCGTTTGTGCACCAGCTGGGATACCCCGAAGCCTCTTGTTTCTGGCGGAGGTGTAATTTTATGTACTCTGAAAAGAGTTTATCAGATTTTTCATTAAAATGCCAGATTTCATAGATTTTAGCCACCACGTACCCCTTCGCTATGGCCGCGTTCAATTCCACCGTGCACCAAGTCCCCAGGATGGCCCGCTCCTCGTCAGTATGGGCGCATGTCTCCCGCTGCTCGGTTTCAGCACAGGTTTGGCATAGCGGGAACATAAGCTTGCCACCCACTCTGACAGGTAACAATGGGAAAAAGAGGCCTCGTGGGGGGTACACTTTAACTTTTGCGATTCCAAAATAATTTGCCAGGGGTCCAAATTTGTCATAAACTATATCGGGGTGTCCGATAGGGTATTCTTTGGTTTTGTTTACAAAAGGGTACAGGCTGGTAAAGTCATAATAGTGGATTTCTTCCCCGGGGTTAGGCTTGTAATACAGACGGATAGCGTTTGTCCTCCCCCCAAAAAGAGCATCCCTAGGCACAAGAGGTTGGGGTAACTGGGCTCGGTTTAAAAAGTCTGCCAACTCCCTGTCTGTTTCTTTCATTACCTCCCACTCGTGCTCCCAAAGAGTCCTCACTACAAAACCAAATAGTTTCAGATAGTCAGCCTTGAGCTGCGTCTTGTAATAAAGAAACCCAAAAGATGTCCCCGTCATAGGATTTTGTGCTTTTTCACAATAACAGGTGACACAGCCGTGGAAAAAACATCCATTAAACTCAAAGGCTGTGCGTACCCCATCAACATCGGCATAACCGTCTAAAAAGTAGGGGCCTACCTGTAGTTCCCCACCCTGTAAAGCATGCCGTATCTGTATATTTTCTTTGTGAGAGGTATACAACAGCCACTGAATAGACGGGGTCGAATATCTCTTTTTCTGCCTGTGATAGTTGTCTGGAGGGAGAAGAGCTACCGTGTTAGGCTCCAAAAACATAAACCTGTACATAGCCATGCAAACGGATGCCAGTGTTATGTACTGGAATGGATCTATGCACAGTTTTATCTCGGTGAATTTACCAGGTTCTCTCTCTACTACATTTCCCTTCTCCGTCATTTTCATAATCTCTCCTCTGTATAGGATACAAGCCTGTCTCAAAATTTTGACATCCTGCTGACAGTAATACGCGAGCTCTTTCTGCAAGTCAAACACCTCAGAACTGTGGTCCTGATACCAGTCGAGAAACTCTGCTTTTTCTCCGGGCATCATGCTTTCTACACCATAGTGTGCCACACCGGGCATAGGCCCCACATAATTTTGATTTTCTAAAGTGTTAAAAAAATGGGGAAAATACCCTTTGCACCCTTCAAACCCCATTGCCTGCGGTAGCTTGCTAAGCTTCATGGGCAAGAAGTTTAAAGAGTCTATAAAACGAATCCCCAGGGCCTTCACTTCCACGCACATTAGTTTACTACCCTGAGTAATCAGTTCTATGCACATCTTTTCCTTCAGTAACTGCCTAACGATGAAATACGCATCATAACCTTTGGAATTGTGCGCTAGGAACGTGTAGTCCCGAAACTCTTTGCCGATAAAGGTCTTAACAAAGACAGACAGACACTCATCGCCCTTAAATTCCCAGGATTTTTCGGGCTTTAAGGACGTAGCAAAAATGTAATTGGGAGTGTGCACCCCAGTCTCCTGCATGCATTCGAAATCATAAAAGATATACTTTTCTGAGGATTCAGGCTTTCTAAGGCTATCCATAAAGCAAAAGTGACTGTCTACATCACCAACGATCGAACCCTGACACTGCTTACATCGTCTCCCTTTACACTTATGCCGCTTGTTCACGTAAGACTGACACTTATCACATAAAGTTTTAGACAGGCATTCAACTTGGTTTTTTGACGCACAGTCGACATGTCTGTCTAAACACTCTTTGGATCGACAATACAGTCTACAGCTAGGACACCGCAGCTGCACGCCCACGCTGTCTGAGCACGTTACACTCAAGCAGAGGCGGCAACGATACCTGCAAGAGTGGTCGTGACTGTACACCGTATGGCAAAACTCACGATAATTTTTCGCTCCGAACAACTTTTTCACATCCAGAACTCCATAGTAATGCTCATCGTGCAACAGGATGAAATAAGTCTTGGGGTACGCTAGGCCTCCTGTTTTGAAAAAGCCCCAGCCACCTTTTTCCGTATACAGCACCACCTGTATGTTCACTCCTAAATGCTGTTCAAACTTTGCTACGTCACTCAACAGAACCTTTTTTTGATCTGACCACCCCAGTTGCTCATGCAACTTTCTCGCCTCCGCTAACAATTTCGCGTCCGTAGGTTTACGATCGGACATGACGGCCAAAAGGCCACCCGCAAAACACAGATTGGTACCGGCGTAAGTCAGGTCTACCAAACACTGTCTTTTTTTATGAATAATTTGACTACTCAGAATAGAATTTAAAACTCTACGAGCACCCCCACCCCTGTTTTTTACAACTGTCACAACAAGGCGCAATGTCCCATCGAGATGCAACTCTCTATTGCTCTGTAGCAGCTTTGAGGTGTGATTTAAGAAATCCTCAGCAGATAGCTCATCCCTAGTTCTTCTGACTGAAAACAAAGCGTTAGCTAAATTACGGCTCTCTAAACGTAACTGAACGTAATCATCAGGGCCTACCCTACCATTAATGTCATCGAGGACCGACTGTATTCCCCGGTGTATGGCTTCAACAACCTGCTGAGCTGAATTTATTTGCTCAAGGTTGACAAAACGAAATTCCTCACAATATACCGACCCCCCGAATCTAAGTAATTCACGTTGCCAACTTCTCACTCTTTCCATATACACCTCTGCATTTTCGGGGTTACTTGGGGGTTCCTCTACAGGATCGTTAGCGACATCTTCTACATCAGTTGCTATTTGAGGGTCATTGGGAGAGGAACGGGGCCCATCTAGAGAGCCCTCTGGGGAATTTACTAAACCAGAGTCTGATTCCATCTTCCCATTTTCAGAGAAGCCAGTCTGAGAGCCTCCAGTAGGAGGCATCTCTTTTTGTTTTTTTTTCCTCATGAACTCTTTAGCCCTTTTTAAAAGTTTTACAACCACCCTGGCCTGGAACTTTTTGGCAGCCATCTGTTTATCCCCCAAGCGCTGTCCCCCCTTTTGTTTACACATGAGCTGGTGTGAACCCTGGAGGGTGCCCCTTTTACCCAGGCCCCTTTCCACGACTAGTCACGCCTGCTTAGAGACACCCTTTCCAACCCTCCTGTCTTTCAGCATTGCTCTGAACAAAGAATCATATTTTTCCCAAGTCTTTCTAGAAGGCCGTTCTTTTAGACTCCCCAAGGATACAGCATCCATCACTTTTCTGATGGAAGCATCAAACTCTTCCCAAACACTAGAACTCGGGGGAGCTGCGGCGAGCTTATGGTTTTGGGAGAATGTTTTGTCAGTGCTCGGTGTTTTATTCACAACCCCTAGAGCGCATGCTCCGGGTTTGTGAACGTGGGCATTTTCGCTCACAGTTTTCTCAGGGCTTGGTGTGGCTGTGGCCGCTGAGGAACTGGAATCGTGTTTGTGTGGTTGCAACACCTCGGCATTGCAGAAGCTTCTAGTCCATGGTTTTTTATATGGAGCCCATACACTACATGCTCCAGGTCTGCGCACCTTCAGAACCCCTAGAGTGCGTGCTCTGGGGTTGTGAACGTGGGCATTTTCGCTCACAGTTTCCTCAGGGCTTGGTGTGGCGGTGACCGCTGAGGAACTGGAGTTGTGTTTGTGTGGTGGTTTTTTTACCAGAGTCTTTTGTTTTGTCCTTGGGTTTCACGTATATGAGGTCTGGGCTGTTTTGCGTTGTTAAAGGTCTCAAAGCAGATTCCTGGTTCTTTAGTGGTTCTGGAGGAGGTGTCCTTGTCCTTGTCGCGCTGACAACAGCATTTTCAGAAAGGTTGCCCCTGCCTATGAGGGAGAAAAAAACCATAACATTTTACAAAAAAAACTGAACTTTACCATCTACTCTCTCACCCATACCTATGTATTTACTTAAAATACAAAAGCTCATAGAACAACTAAACCAATAAGCAAAGTATATTTACAGGGCTTCATGCATCCTTCAGTCACTGATGCTGGTGAATTTTCCTTTTCAGCCGTCTCCTTCCTTTTTCTTTTGAGTTTGTTTTCCCTCTGGTCTAAGGATTTCTCATGTTTTGACTGTACTGTGAGCAAACACATAAAACCATCTTGTAAAACTTAAAAATTATATATTTCATTCAGTAGGGTGTTTTTCTATTTTAAAAAAATCATAGCTTTACCACAAAATAATCCATTTTTGGCCCTACAACAAACAATTTTTAAAAACATCTTATTTTGCAAAATAAAAACCAAAACTGCTTTTTAAAAAAATCCATTATGCACAGTAAAAAACCAAATACTTTTTTAAAAAACCTATGCCCCAGCTTTATAACACACACACACACACACCCCAAATCATGCTTGCAGCCACACACACTTTTTTCAAAAAGCCACATGTTACTTTTCAAAACAAACAAACAAACAAAAAAGCCCCCAAACCATGCATTTAAAAACCCATGTGTTTGGGCCTTCCCCCTCCTCAAACCCCACATTATGTACAGTAAAAACCAAATACTTTTTAAAAAACCTATGCCCCAGCTTTATAACACACCAAATCATGCTTGCAGCCACACACACTTTTTTCAAAAAGCCACATGTTACTTTTCAAACAAACAAGAAAAAAAAAAAACCATGCATTTAAAAACCCATGTGTTTGGGCCTTCCCCCTCCTCAAACCCCACATTATGTACAGTAAAAACCAAATACTTTTTAAAAAACCTATGCCCCAGCTTTATAACACACCAAATCATGCTTGCAGCCACACACACTTTTTTCAAAAAGCCACATGTTACTTTTCAAACAAACAAGAAAAAAAAAAGCCCCCAAACCATGCATTTAAAAACCCATGTGTTTGGGCCTTCCCCCTCCTCAAACCCCACATTATGTACAGTAAAAACCAAATACTTTTAAAAAAACCTATGCCCCAGCTTTATAACACACCAAATCATGCTTGCAGCCACACACACTTTTTTCAAAAAGCCACATGTTACTTTTCAAACAAACAAGAAAAAAAAAAGCCCCCAAACCATGCATTTAAAAACCCATGTGTGTTTGGGCCTTCCCCATAAACCCCCCACATTATGTACAGTAAAAAACCAAATACTTTTTAAAAAACCTATGCCCCAGCTTTATAACACACCAAATCATGCTTGCAGCCACACACACTTTTTTCAAAAAGCCACATGTTACTTTTCAAACAAACAAGAAAAAAAAAAGCCCCCAAACCATGCATTTAAAAACCCATGTGTTTGGGCCTTCCCCCTCCTCAAACCCCACATTATGTACAGTAAAAACCAAATACTTTTAAAAAAACCTATGCCCCAGCTTTATAACACACACACTCACACACACCAAATCATGCTTGCAGCCACACACACTTTTTTCAAAAAGCCACATGTTACTTTTCAAACAAACAAACAAACAAAAAGAAGCCCCAAACCATGCATTTAAAAGGCAGTTTAAAAAAAAAAAGTTACCTTTTACTATGGGATAAAGTGTTGCAGGGACATGGTTGTTCTGTTCCCCCCCATGTGTGCTTGGGCCTTCAGGTTATAGAGCAAGCAGAAACATGTTAGTATTACCACCAAATCCCTATACAACCTGGGTAATACTTTTCTTTTTTTTTTAACAGTATTAAGCACAACTATAGTTAAAATGGTTTTTACCTTGGCCTGGTTCCATGCTAAACAGATCCACCCCTGAAATACATACAGGCACCATTATTTACTAAGACAGCCTGGGCAAAAAGTGGCTTTATAGTTTCAGAGTTAAAGGCACAAGGTCTTACCTCTTTTTGAGTCCAGCAGCTCTCCAAGAAGGTTTTCTGTTAAAAAGGACAAACTCCAGCACACCTAAGATTTTTATAGCCTCTCATGCCCATTGTTTTTCAAATAGTTGCTAAAAGGTTAATTTAATCACCACAGGTAAACTGCAACACACCCTTTTGTGAGCTGGGTTGTGGGGGTGAGGGTTGTGTATGCTTAAATCCATTCATTTCAACAGAGCGTGGATAGCTCAGTGGTTTGAGTAATGGTTTGGTAAACCCAGGGTTGTAAGTTCAATCCTTGATCTGGGGTAAAAATGAATATTTGGTCCTGCTAGTAAAAAGGCAGGTCTTATGAGATAAGTATATCTCCATATTAACTGTATTATACTCAAACATGTCTGAACTAGTCCTGGCTCTATTTTTTTTTTTATTGTAAGCACATTTTTTTTAAGGATATTTCCCCCCCTCCCACAACATACATTTCACACACAAGCACAAAAACACAAAAGCTAATTCTCACAAACTATTTTATTTTAAAAAGACATACAACTCCTTCAAAACAAACCAAGATGCTTCATTAAAACTTAAGGGCAAAAGGCCTTCTAACAAAACACAATAATCACAACCCCCTTTTTTTTTTTAAATTTACAGCTACCAAGTTTTATATCACATGTTTGCCTCCTCACCATTCTCTAACTTAAGCCTTTTAGATTTCTTACAAATAGTCTTTTTCTTAAGCAGGGTTCTGTAACTTTTTGTGCGAACTAGACGATCAATATAACGTTGTAAGCAGGCATCTTCCGGCTTGGTCATTTTCTTTAAAACACGGTCAGGGTCTTCACTGAATTGCACAGCATTTATCAAAGTCACCCCTTGTGCTAAATGTTCTTGGGTTAGGTACAGACATTGCATAGCATAACCTATGGCAATAACAGTGTTTAATAAGCTTTCCAAACACAGCTCAGCACACAGGGCCCGGAGCTTGCAGTTTATATCCACTGAAGTCCAAGTCACACAGTCATGGTGTCGTTGGGCTGGCGCATCTATAGCACAGCCCTCACAATCTTCAAAAAGCTTTTCCCTAAGGCAGTGTTTAAGAACAGCATAAACAGCAACGCGTACAATAGTCCGCATAACTTTTTTACGCTCACGACGTGGCACTGGCTCGGATAGTTCTATGCCAAGCCTCCTCCTAAATTCCTCAAACCCATCATCCTCGGAGCCCTCTTCAACAATTTGTATTGGTGTTGAGCAAAAACATGGTGGGCCCGGTTCATCTTCGCTGCTTGATGCAACGCTGTCCAGGGGCTCTGGGTCCTCTAGAAAGGCATCGTCGAGCTGCTAAAAATTTTCAAAAAAAAAAAGAAACAGTGTAAGTACTCCAGCTGCTTGGTTGGTTTTCTTTAATTTTTACACAAACCCCGGTTCCTAGCCTCGTTACCCCCACCACCGCCGCCGCCGTTTCTTAATCATTCATTTACCTGAGCGCCTTCTTTTCCGTTTGCCTTGTCCACCGGTGACTCTCCCAAGTGGCAATCTGAGGGGGTGGACAAAGAGAGACCATCAGGCTCCTCGGGGTGTCTCACGAGGGTTTTGGGGTCGGGGTCCGGCGTATCCAACAACGGCTGGGCCAAAGGGCTCCCCAAAGTCACACCCTCCTCCTCAGAACTGTCGCTGATGTAACGTCTTTTCCGTGGACGGTCAAAGACCCTCGGGGCTAAAACAAAGTCCGAAGTTCTGACGGGGGTGGTGAAGGAGTCCATGTTTCCTCTCGGCAGCCTTTCCACGCTTTTCTAAAACACGTGTGCTTGGTAAGAAATGGCCTCCTCTGTCCGGCGCTGAGACTTATGGGGTAATGGTGCTGCACTCGGATTGGCGGAGGGCCTTGGGAGGAGCTCTTAGAGGGGTCACCCCGATTGGTCAAAATCTCCTCTCGGGGTGGTCCTGTCGGGACAAAACACCTCCTGATTGGTAGAGGGTGGTGGGAGGAGTTCTTAGAGGGGTCACACGACCCACTTCCGGACCGCTCACCCCAACCCAGAAGTCACCCTCATTGGGCAAAATTTCCTCTCGGGGTGGTCCTTCCGGGACGAAACCCCTCCTGATTGGTAGAGGGGGGTGGGAGGAGTTCTTAGAGGAGTCACATGACCCACCTCGCTTCCGGTCATGTGGCCACCCCCGGAAGTCACCCTGATTGGGCAAATCTCTTCTCGGGGTGGTCCTTCCGGGACGAAACCCTCCTGATTGGTAGAGGGGGGTGGGAGGAATTCTTAGAGGGGTCACATGACCCACTTCGCTTCCGGTCACCCGCCCCGGAAGTCACCCTGATTGGGCAAATCTCTTCTGGGGGGTGGTCCTTCCGGGACGAAACCCCTCCTGATTGGTAGAGGGGGGTGGGAGGAGTTCTTAGAGGGGTCACATGACCCACTTCGCTTCCGGTCACCTGCCCCGGAAGTCACCCTGATTGGGCAAATCTCTTCTGGGGGGTGGTCCTTCCGGGACGAAACCCCTCCTGATTGGTAGAGGGGGGTGGGAGGAGTTCTTAGAGGGGTCACATGACCCACCTCACTTCCGGTCATGTGGCCATCTTGACCCCGGAAGTAATACCCCAGAGGGTGGGACTTCCGGTGACAGGTGGGAGGGACTACAGGGGTAAAGGGGCGGGGTTAGGGGCGGGGTTATGGTTTGATTGATGGTAGGGCCCTTATACTACTGAAGGACAGACAGGAGATATTGGGATCCTGGGGAGGGATGAAGGGGCATTTCTATAGAGACCCACAGTTCTTCCAGAGAGTCCCCAATATCGACAGTGATGGAGTCCTGGTCCTAGAGAGAACAGCAGGGGACACATTTCACAGTGACACCGACTCTAACCCTAAGCTTAATATATTTTTGTTACAGGTGCCAGTTTGCGCCCTCACACCTTTGTAAGCATGGCAGTCAGACTCACTGACATGACCATCTCCAGGTACGACAGGGGTAACAGACACTGCTGTCTGTCTAAGCTACCTTTTCCTGGCTGGCAGTGCCTACTTAGAAAGAGATATACACCGGATCCTCTCTAGAACACCCGTCTATATAATACAAATTCCAATAGAACGCAGTCGCAGATCCCAAATTTAGTAACCGTCATTAATTTTCATTGTAATGCAGTCCCTGCTAGAACGCGGGACTCGGCATGGATCCCAAATCCTGCGTTCTAGCGACGGTCCGGTGTAGTTTGGCTACTGTGTGGTTAGCAAGCAAGGAGAGGCTGAGCTCAAAGAAGAGTTTCTCCAGTTTAAAGCACCAAAACTGTGGATCAATCGGTTCATTCTCGTGGGACAAAAGTGCTCTCACTTGGTCTGTGTTGCTTATGAAAGGGGATCCCTGTACAGCACAGCAGGATCTGCCATGAAACTATCTGGCCTTCGCTCTCCTGCTCATGAAGGATGTCCTGTCCTTTGCAGGAGAGAGGAGGAGCGAGATCACCTCACATTTCAACCTCAGATCCCTTTCATGAAATTCTGTCAGGCCAAAGCTGTGAAATCGCGTAATGGTGTTTCTACACAAGGGGACACTCAGGGAAGATGAGACGAGCGCCCCATCGCTTCGATCTTTCTCTTTCGACTTGCAAAACTGCATGTGGGTTACACCTGGACTATAGAAAACTTTAAAAATGTTCAAGAAGTGATCAAAGACCTGATGGTTTACAGCAGTGGTCCCCAACCTTTTCCGGGTGGCGGGCGCCGGACGACAAGCCACCGAGGACCGGCGTTCTGGCAGCGATGCCTCTTGATGACGCTGCTTCTCGGCGGCTTTTCGGCTAATGCTTGTCTGCCAGCCAGTACATGGGCGCACATAGATGCCCCCGCAGGCACCACGTTGGGGACCACTGATTTACAGTGTTGGGGGAAGGACACCTGCAATTTTCTGTGATTTCCCTGACCACCGCTGTCGAAATTAAGGCCACCTTACTTCTGAAGGAGATTAGCCACACAAGGGTTTAAAGCCCTAGACTTCATGTCCATTAACTTCACACCTTTATTTCTTCAGGGCTCGTCTGTGTGGTCTGATGCTAATGGGACAGGAATATGTGAAATAGATTGGGTGGGGTGTCTCTGCTAATTCCTTTAGTTTTAAATGTTTTAATTTCTTTTCCATGATGCCCCCACAAATGGGTGCAGACATTCAAATGCAGCACCTGGCACAGGAGTAGCAGCAGTCGCCACACAATCAGTATCAGAGTTTTCAGCCCATGAACAATAATGGGTCATTTAACATCAGACTCAGCAGCATAGTCTGTGTCTATAGAAAACAAGGGTGTTTTTGCCCACGGGGTAACTAACCTGCATTAGCTAGTCCACTGCGAAAACATAAAGGAAAGGGTGAGGTCAGTACGGTGTCCCTGGACTGACCAATGCAAAGGATAAACTGAACAATTCAGTTTAAAAATTATTTGACTTGGGCCCTAGAAATCAGTCCATGTGTCAGAAGGAAGAACATCCCTGAAATCGATCACAACAGAAATGGAGCATCCATCAAAGGCTGGGAACCTCAAATAGGGAATTAAAAGTATAAACAATGCGCTAGAAAAATCTATATCTGGAGGAATGTTTATTCCCCCTCCCCCTCCCTATTCCTGGGTTTCCCACTCTGCCCTGTCTGGGAGAGCCTGTGCCCCAGCTCTCCCCTCCTTTTGTCCCCCCACATGTCGCTGTCCCAGACCCCAGCCCGGGCTGGCTCCCCCCGGCCCGCCCCCACCGGGGCTGGCGGCAGCTTTCCGGGGTCCTGGGCGGGAATCGCAGCCAGCTCTGCTGGGAGCAGCCTGGGGCCAAACCTCCCCCTGCAGCCCGGGGGGGCGGGTCTCTCTCACCTTCCCTCCGAGCGGGGCCCCCCGGGGCTGGGGCCGGGCCAGGCTGGGGGCTCTGCCCTGGGAGAGGCTCCTGGGGGGGGAGCAGCGGGAAGGGCCCTGCTGGAGATTCCCCTCTCCCGGCTGCAGCCAGGGCTCCGGGCTCCCAGCACCAGCCGCCCCCCGGGGCTCGGGGATCTCGCCAGGAGCCTGGGAGCCAGAGTCACCGCAGTGGCTGTGAGTCACGTCCTGCTGCTGGGCCTGAGCCGGGGCTGGTGCAACCACTAAGTAAACTAGGCGGCTGCCTAGGGCGCCAAGATTTGAGGGCGCCAAAAAGCAGTGCCCAAAATGTCTGGGATGCTCACCCGGTGCCGGCTAAACGTGTAACCCTCTTCCCACCGCTGTGCGAGGGGGCACTGCAGCTTTGATCAGCTCCGGCTGGCCAGGAAGTGATGTTATTCCTCCTCTGGCCACCAGGGGCGCTGCGCTGCTCCCTGCTGCTCTGGCTCTGCCCCAGGCCCCCGTCCCTGCTCAGCCCCGCCCCCACTCCCCTGAGCTCTGCAGCAGGGCCTGGTGGTGGGAAGAAGTGCAGAGACCCGGCCCCAGCCACGCCGCAGACCAACCCCACACCCCCTGCCCTGCCCGCAGCCAGCCCCACACCCCCTGTCTCCAGCCAGCCCCTGCTGCACCCCCCTGCCCAAAGCCAGCCAGCCCCACACCCTCTCAGGTTATTCATTTATTTTCAATAAATATGTAGACTAAATAATGAAATTAATAAATTTTCAAGCCGAATGTGTATTAATTCTAATGAACAATGCCACGTTATGCAATACTCATTTTTGAAAGTTTATAATAAGTAATGCTCTGGGTGGAGGCAGTGATGAGCTGCCAAAATCTTAACAACCGGTTCCCTATAAAAAGTTCTGATTTAAGGGATGTTCGTCCACAGTACCTTTCTCCATAAGAAATGGCAATGCATTGAATCATTGGAAGTCATACTTAAGAATAAAAAAACATTTTTATATGTTTATTACAATAGAATTTAAAATACATTTGAAAAGAAAAAAAATATAAAGATGTATGAGTAAGCAAACAATAATAAAGAATGAAATGCCTTTTCTTGTATTTTAAAATATTACATGTGAACTACTTAAGTTATTAAAAAAGTAATATATTTATGTTGAAGTATACAGAATGTGTGTGCAGATACTTGGACGGCTGCAGCAACTGTCTGCAAACTCCACAGCTAGTTGCTGCCAGCCAGCCCCAGACGGCTGCCGGGCACAGCACTGCCAAGTGCTACCCAGGCACAGGCTGCTCCGTTTGGCTTACCCGGGGTAGGATGACCAGACGGCAAATGTGAAAAATCGGGACAGCGGGTGGGGGGGGGGTAATAGGAGCCTATATAAGAAAATAAACCCAAAAATCGAGACATCTGGTCACCCTAACCCAGGACCACAGACCCTGCCCCGCAAGCCACCGCTCGCCTTACCAAATGCTACTGCAGGAGAGATCTGAACCCACCCAGAGGCAGAACTGGGGGATGACTCTCCCCTGGAGGATAAAAGGAGCCCCCCCCCACACACACACACACACCCTGTCCTGGGTCCATCCTTCCCTCCTTCCCTCATCACACAGGCTCCTCCAGGAGCTGCATTGGGAGGTTTATAAATTACAGCTCAGCAAACAAGCTGCTGGCTGTCAGGAGCCCTAGGCAGCCAACCCAAGGTACGCCAGCTACACAACCACTGCACAACAATCCCCATCTACACCACACTCAAGAAACAATCCGTTGTGCTGCAAGAACCCTGTGCAGTCCCAGCAGAGCATACAGCACCTCACCCCCAGCAACACAACACACTGTACACAGCCCTCCTCCTCCCATACACACCATAAGTGACCTCAAGTATTATACATCCCTCCTCAGTGCACAACCCCCAGCCCTCACCCACTACTGTGCAGACCTTCTCCCAGCCGCACAACTCCCCTGCTACCCAGCCGCCCTACAACACACAGCTCTGTCTGGCACACACACTATACACAGGTGGTCCCCACTACAGCACTCCCCTAACTTAAAAAATGCACAATGCTCTGAGCCGGGGGATGGATGGGGGAAGGTGAAGTCAAAGGGGGGGGACATACTCATGGGGCAGGGGGCCCCTATAGGGCCTGGGGCAAATTGACCCACTCACTCTCCCCACCCCAGGTGGGCCCCGAAGCTCGCAGCCCCTCCTTACTTTGGTGGCCGCTCAAAGCTGCAGGACAAGCTGGAGCTCCGCTGAGCTTCCCCGCTGCCAGTGGCTGGCCACTGCGGCTCTGCGGGGGGAGGGGCTGGGGGGGACATCCTCGTGGGACAGGGGGCCCCTGCAGGGCCCGGGGCAAATTGCCCCACTTGCCCCCCGGGTGACCCTGGAGCTCGCAGCTCCCACTTTGCCAGCCGCTCAAAGCAGCAGGACAAGCTGGAGCTCTGCTGAGCTGCCCACCTGCCTGCGGCTGGCCACTGCGGCTCTGCGGGGGGAGGGGTCAGGGGTGGGGGGGGCATCCTCGTGGGACGGGGGCCCCTGCAGGGCCCGGGGCAAATTGCCCCACTTGCCCCCAGGCGGCCCTGGAGCTCCCAGCTCCCCCCTTACCTTGGCGGCTGCTCAAAGCAGCAGGACAAAGCTGCAGCTGGTCACTGCGGCTCTGCAGGGGGAGGGGGCAGGGGGCATCCTCGTGGGGCGGGGGGCCCCTGCAGGGCCCGGGGCAAATTGCCCCACTTGCCCCCGGCCCCAGGCGACCCTGAAGCGCCCAGTCCCCTCTTACCTTTTGGCAGCCGCTCAAATCATCAGGATGAAGCTGGAGCTCAGCTGAGCTGGCGGCGGGCTGACCACCATGCGGCTCTGCGGGGGGTAGGGGGCAGGGAATCCTGCGAGCTGCTCAGGTGGGAGACAGGGAGGTCCTGCTGGCCACATCCAGCCAGCAGACCAGAGTTGTTCTCCTACCTGCCTGGCTCTTTAACATCCGGTTCTCTACCGGAATCTAATTTTAGCAACCGGTTCGCCCGAACCGGTGCGAACTGTCTGCAGCTCACCACTGGGTGGAGGGGTGGGGGCAGGAGACACAAGGTGGAAGTTTTGCCTAGGGCGCAAAATATCCGTGCACTGGCTCTGGGTGGAAGTGCTCCTGGTGAGGACGCACCCTAGCAACCCAAGCAGGGTAGTGTGAACATCGTCTACTGCAGTCATTACTGTGGTGGCTGTAAGTCAACCTAATATATGTAGACTTTGGCTTGGTGTGTGGACGTACCCTTACAAGCAAAAGGATTTCTCTCACCCAAGAGCTTTCAGCAGTCCCTGCTCACTAGAAAGCCTGCCAGCTAGGACCACTCCCCCAGCTCAATGATGCTCCTATTGTCTTTCAAGCAATCTTGCTGCCCTCAGTAGAGATGGAGGAGGGGAGATATCCAGAGGCCTCCCCCCCCATACTCTGTCCCTTTATACTGGAAAGATCTTTGCTGGAACATTGAGACAGGCAACTCCATGGTGTAGGTGAGCTCCAAAGCGTCCTACAGATGAACTGTAAATGTCAGGGCAGGGGGTGTGGGGCTGGCTGGAGGCAGGGCAGGGGGTGCAGCAGGGGCTGGCTGCAGGCAAGGTGGCGGGCAGGGCCGTCCCTAGATATTCTGGGGCCCTACGCAGCCCCCCCGCAGAGGGAGGGGTTGTAGTGCCCCAGGCCTCTAGGAGAGCAGGGGGGCCCTAGGATTCCATAGGGTGGTGGGAGCGGGGGTGCCCCAGGCCTCTGGGGGGCACTGGCTGGAGGGACGGAGGAAACCACTCCCCAGCGGCGTGGCTGGGCCGGGTCTCTGCACCCCCCCCCAAAACCTGTCCCTGCTGCAGAGCTCAGGGGAGTGGGGGTGGGGCAGGGCAGGGGCGGGGTCTGGGGCAGAGCCAGAGCAGCAGGGAGCAGTGCAGCGCCCCCGGTGGCTGAAGGAGGAATGACATCACTTCCCGGCCAGCCGGAGCTGATCAAAGCCACAGCACCGGGTGAGCGTCCCAGACATTTTGGGCACCGCTTTTTGGCGCCCTCAAATCTTGGGGCCCCAGGCAGCCGCCTAGTTTGCCTAATGGTTGCACCAGCCCTGGGTCTATGCGTTGAGGGGGAGGCGGAGACCGGCTGGGCTGTCAGGTTCCTTATCTCCCTCCTGCCTCAGTGATGGGGATCGGCCTGGCTTCAAGGCTGCCCAGGTGTGTTGACATCCCTGGCTCCCTTCTTGCCTGCACCCAACCTCGGCATCTCAGCAATATGGAAACGCTACCTGTTACCAGCTAGTAAGCTTAGGGAGGATTAATGACCCACCAGAGCAGGGCCATCCTTACCCACAAGCAAAGTAGGCAGCTGCGTAGGGCACCAGGAAATGTGGGGCACCACATTTCCTGGTGTCCTGTGCAGCTGTGTGCTGCTCCAGCCTTTGCTCCAGCTCTTCCCCAGGGCCCCCGCCCCTGCTCCGCCCTAGCCCCACCCCCACTCCTCTGAAGATTGCAGCCAGCTCCGAACCCTGCACTCACCACATGGTAAGTGGAGTGAACCAGCCCCAGCCTGCTCCACTCCCCTGGCTCCCAGGCTTGTGGGGAGGGGGGAACCGCCCCCCAGCACTCACCAGCGCCGCGGCTGGGAGCCAGTGGAGCACGCTGGGGCTGGGTCACTCCACTTCCCACAGGAAGTGGCCAGCCCCTCTCCCCCCTGTCCTCCGTGGAGGCCTGGGGTTGGGCCCCACACAGCCCCCCTGCAGAGACCTGGAGCCAGCCCCCCCCTCTTGCCCACAGCCAGCCCTCCCCCATGGGGGGCTGCATAGGGCACCAAAATAGCTAGGGACGGCCCTGGCCAGAGTTTGGCAGAAAGCAGCACGTTTATTACACTGATATCTAAGTTCCAAAGAAGAGAAGGGAAAGTGGGGGCGGTGGGGTCACACTCACATCCGCATACTCACGCTTCCAGGACAGGCACAGCACTGGAGACGTCAGGATCCTTCAGGGTAACTGTACCACAGCTCAGTGATGGATGGTGTGATGAAGGTAAATCTTCCCGAGGCACGATGGAATGCAATGTGGCCAACCACTGGCCAGGCAGTCCAGGTGAAGGGCCTTTATGGGAGATACAAGCTTGTGAGAGAGCCTGAGCCCTTTTAAAGACCTGCTCCTCATGGCCTGCAACTAGAGATGCATCTGGTTGGTCGTACTCCACCTCAGGCAGGGTCCATGCAGTGTCCATGCATTGGGTGTGTGATCACTGCCTAATTAGAGTCCCAGACACCTTGTCTACCTGGGAGCTGTTCTGATCTTCCAGCTGTTTAAACAGCCCATTCATCCTACAAGCATTCCAGGAGGGAGGGGTGGGGCGAAAGCCACTTCACAGGTATTCAAAGAGGGAGAGGAGACACAGCAGGGGGGACATCATGTAACAGACTTTTTGAGCATACAGGTATACATAGCGCACAGATCACTGCTGCTCCTACAACTCTCTGCTCCTTGATCTATGATCATTACAGAAGTTGTCCTTGTAGGGCACAGGTGATCTGTTGCAAACAAACCAAACAATCATAACCAGGTGAATATAACTAAAACCATTACAATTGACTAAACATCAGAAATAAGATAAACATAAATGCAAACAATCATAATCAAGAGTAGAAAAACAATAAAACCATCACCATTATAGTAACTGGGTACACTGAGAAATAAAACGAGGCCCAAGTTTGATGCTGCAATAATCATCAAACAATAAAAGTCAACCCTAGCCCTTAAGTCCACACAACAAATAGGATCTGTAGAAGCACCACAGTTGTCAAGCAAGGTTAAACTGATTTGGAAGATACATAGGAACAGAGAACTGGGTGAAATCGCTGATACTTAAACTAACATTTAGTTGTACAGGTTATGGGGGCCCATGAGCTTCCCTTCAGGGCTTGGGGAAGTAGAACCAGGGTGCATAGAGGAAAGTGTGAAATTAACAATACAAGAAAATCTAATACAAATGTATCAATAACAAAAATCAACAATAAAATGATCATTAGAGAATGTAACAAAAAATTAAACTTGGGGACCAAAGTCTTTTGGATAGAGGTGGATGCGATTGATAATTTGGTTGGAGATGGGGGAAGTAGAGAGAGGGGAAAAGGCATTTACCTTGTCTAGTGTAGCATCTCCTCACTCTGGATCCAGTGCTAGCACAGGACACCACCAGAGACAGGCACAACACAGACTTTGTCGTGACACTATAACCATGGTGTTTTATAACTCTTCAGCTGATACCAGCTCTCCTGATGTTCTGGTTCAGAGGCTGGAAGATAGAAGCTTAGGCCTGGTCTACACTAGGACTTTAATTCGAATTTAGCAGCGTTAATTCGAATTAACCGTGCACCCGTCCACACCAGGAAGCCATTTAATTCGACCTAGAGGGCTCTTTAGTTTGAATTCGGTACTCCACCCCGACGAGGGGAGTAGCGCTAAATTTGACATGGCTATGTCGAATTAGGCTAGGTGTGGATGCAAATCGAACTTAGTAGCTCCGGGAGCTATCCCACACTGCACCACTCTGTTGACGCTCTGGACAGCAGTCCGAGCTCAGATGTTCTGATCAGCCATACAGGAAAAGCCCCGGGAAAATTTGAATTCCTTTTCCTGTCTGGCCAGTTTGAATCTCATTTCCTGTGTGGACGTCGTGGCGAGCTCAGCAGCACTGGCAGCGATGCAGAGCTCTCCAGCAGAGGAGTCCATGCAATCTCAGAGTAGAAAGAGGGCCCCAGCATGGACTGACCGGGAAGTCTTGGATCTGATCGGTGTGTGGGGCGATGAGTCTGTGCTTTCGGAGCTGCGCTCCAAAAAACGGAATGCAAAGACCTACGAGAAGGTCTCCAAAGCCATGGCACTCAGAGGATACAGCCGGGATGCAACGCAGTGCCGCGTGAAAATCAAGGACTTGAGACAAGGCTACCAAAAAATCAAAGCGGCACACGGACGCTCTGGAGCCCAGCCGCTTCTACGAGGCACTGCATGCCATTCTCGGTGGGTCTGCCACCACTGCCCCACCAGTGACCGTGGACTCTGAGGATGGGATAGCGTCGAGGGGCAGTTTCTCGGCGATGTTCGCCGATGGGGAAGATGAGGAAGGGTTTGTGGAGGACGAGGCAGGCGACAGCGCTTACAATACTGCTCTCCCCGACAGCCAGGATCTCTTCATCACCCTCACAGAGATCCCCTACCAACCCTCCCCGGCCGTTAACCCGGACTCCGAATCAGGGGAAGGATCAGTCGGTAAGTGCTATAAACATGTAAACATTTATTTTTTAACAAAACAGGAATAAAAACTATATAAAAAGAAGGTCAATGCATATAGGGATCGAACAGAAATCCTCTTGGGACAGTTCTACGAAGCTCTCTGAGAGGTACTCGAAAAGCCTCCGCAGGAGGTTCCTGGGGAGAGGTGCCTTGTTGGGTGCTCCGTGGAAGCACACTCTTCTGCGCCAGGCCATCCTGAGGTATAATGGGAGCATCGCCTCGACCAGCATGGCAGCATAGGGCCCTGGTCTGTGCAGGGATTCACGCAGCATTCGCTCTCTGTTTCTCCTGGAGACCCGCCTCAGGGTGATCTCGCTCGGCGACTGCTGCATCTAATTAGGGGAATTACTTTAATGTTACTATTGTGAATGCTTGACTTTTCCTTTGCATAACAATGACCGTCGTTTAACAGCCACGTGTTGTAGGCTGCAGAGGAAAAGCATACAGGGATCTTTCCCGGGGACAGCCGCGAGGGGCTGGAACAGGGTCAGACTTTATGCTTTCCAGATTGCCTGCAGCAGGAGGGCACTGCTATCCATTAACTGTTAAGCAGCCTAAAGTTTATGGCTTACCAGGCCTGGCTGCTACACGGATTCTGCTGTCCTGCCCCGCTTGCCTGATCTCCAGTGCAAGACCCCAGGCAATGAAAGCGAATGCCGAAAATTCGAACTTGTCCTGAGAGCACATGAGATTAGGTGCCCTGTATGGTCTTGTTCACAGAAACTGAGTAGACTGTGTTCAGTGTTCGCAAACATGTATCTTTGGAAGGAAATCACTTCCTTTTTCCCATCACACAGCTGCGGCTCATTCCCGAACTGCCCCGGCATCCCCCTCACAGAGGCTGGCGCAGATTAGGCGGCGAAAGAAAAAGACTCAGGACGAGATGTTCGCTGAACTGATGGCCTGCTCCAGAGCCGAGGCGGCCCAGCAGAGCCAGTGGAGGGAGACCCTCTCTCAGCAGCAGCGCTCACACAGCGAACGGGAGGACAGGTGGCGGCAGGAAGACCAGCAGGCGACTCAAACGCTGCTTGGACTAATGAGGGAGCAAACGGACACGCTCCGGTGCCTTGTGGATGTTCTGCAGGACCGCAGGCAGGAGCAGAGAGCCCCCCTGAACTGTATCTGCAACCGCCCTCCCCCGCCACAAAGTCCTGTCCCCCCCTCACCCAAAATCACAAGAAGGAGGGGCGCTAGGGGCCGTGAAAACTGTCACTCCACCCCAGCAGAGCGCTCATGTACCAAACAGCTCTCATTCCCTAAAGTATGAGAATTGCTTGCCTTCCTGGCTCACCCGATCCCAAATCCCAGTTTCATCCCCCAACTGTGTAGTTGAGTATTAAAAATAGTTTGCTGTTCATTACTGTTTCCGTCATGTTTCTTTGCAGAAGACTTTCTGTGAAGGGGGGGGGTTGTTAATTGTATAGGACAGCCACCATTAACAGGGTACAGACATGGGGGCAGGATCAACAGCAGGTCACACACAGAGTGCAGTCACTAGGCACCCGGGTCACTCTGCGAGGTGTCTGCTGCCCCAGGTCAGTCTGGGAGGTGTATGTTACCCCAGAGTCCGAGCGCCTGGCATCCACAAATGGCAAGGCAGGCTGCCCTTACCATGCCCTTCCACCCTAGCCATGAACCCCTCCGATGCCCTGAGCCCCAGCCAGAGCCATCATCCACCCACACCTACTCACCCTTCCCACACACCCCTCACCCCTTCCTGCAAACCCACCCCTTCCTGCACACCCTCCTGTAACCATCCTCCCCCCAGAGACCGCTGTAGGAGCAGGAGCCTGTCAGTCCTCGAGTGTAGAAGCAGTCTGTACATCACTGCACACCGTACCCACCACAGTCTGCGTCCCTGTTGGAACCCTTGCACGAGAATTCGTTAGTAAAGAAAACTTTGTTAATTAAAAATGTTCCAATAACTTTATTTTTAAACGTCTGTTGGAAGGGGGGAAACCTGGTGAACGGGGTATGTAACCGCTGAAAAAAGTCAATAGTAACTGAAACAGGGACAGGTTCAGCTTCTCTGTAAAGAGACTGGACAGTCATAGGTTACCCTGCTCTCTGAGGAACCTAGCTTTCAAAGCCTCCCGGATGCACTGGGCTCTTCTAATCACACGGGTGTCTGGCTGAGCGTAATCAGCAGCCATGCGATTTGCCTCAACCTCCCATCCCGCCATAAAGGTCTCCCCCTTGCTCTCACAGAGATTGTGGAGCACACAGCAAGCTGCAATAACAATGGGGATATTGGTTTCGCTGAGATCCGAGCGAGTGAGTAAGCTCCTCCATCTCCCCTTGAGACGTCCGAAAGCACACTCCACCACCATTCGGCACTTGCTCAGCCGGTAGTTGAAGAGCTCCTTGTCACTGTCCAGGGCGCCTGTATAGGGCTTCATGAGCCAGGGCATTAGCGGGTAGGCTGGGTCCCCGAGGATCACTGTAGGCATCTCCACATCCCCAACACTTACTTTGTGGTCCGGGAAGAAACTACCTTCCTGCAGGCGTCTAAACAGACCAGAGTTCCTGAACACACGCGCGTCATGAACCTTGCCCAGCCACCCGACGTAGATGTTGGTAAAACGTCCCCTATGGTCCACCAGTGCTTGCAGCACCATTGAAAAGTAGCCCTTTTGGTTAATATACTGGCTGGCCTGGTGGGCCGGTCCCAGGATAGGGATGTGAGTGCCATCTATAGCCCCACCGCAGTTTGGGAATCCCATCGCGGCGAAGCCATCTATGACGACCTGGACGTTTCCCAGGGTCACTACCTTTGAGAGCAGTAGGTCAACGATTGCGTGGGCTACTTGCATCACAGCAACCCCCACGGTAGATTTGCCCACGCCAAAGTGGTTCACTACTGACCGGTAGCTGTCTGGCGTTGCAAGTTTCCAGAGGGCTATGGCCACTTGCTTCTGCACTCTCAGGGCTGCTCGCATCCGGGTGTCCTGGCTCTTCGGGGCAGGGGCCAGCAAGTCACACAGTTCAAGGAAAGTGCCCTTATGCATCCTGAAGTTTCGCAGCCACTGTGATTCATCCCAGACCTGCAGCACTATGCGGTCCCACCAGTCCGTGCTTGTTTCCCAGGCCCAGAATTGCCGTCCCACAGCATGAACGTGACCCATTGCCACCATGATCTCCGTGGCGTGGGATCCCATGCTTTGTGAGAGGTCTGTGCCACTTTGACACTTCATGTCCTCACCACGCTGCCGGAGCCTCCTCGCCCGATATCTCAGCAGCTGACTGTGGAAGAGGTGGACGATAAGGTGCGAGGAGTTGACAACAGCCATAAGTGCAGCGATGATCGCAGCGGGCTCCATGCTCGCAGTGCTGTGGCGTCCGCGCTGTCACTGACCAGAAAAGTGCGCTAACAGATTTCCCGCCGGCGCTTTCAGGGAGGGAGGGCGGGAGTGAAGGTTGAATGACGACAGTTACCCAAAACCACCCTCGACACATTTTTCCCCGAGCAGGCATTGGGGGCTCTACCCAGCATTCCAATGGGAAGCGGGGACTGCGGGAACTGTGGGATAGCTGCCCAGAATGCACCGCTTCCAATGTCGACGCTTGCCCCGTTAGTGTGCACTCACAAAGTCGAATTAGTGTCCTTAGTGTGGATACACAAATTCGAATTCATCAGGTCGAATCCACAAATTCGACCTAAGTTAAATCGAACTACTCTTGTAGTGTAGACATACCCTATGGCCTGGTCTACACTAGGACTTTAATTCAAATTTAGCAGCGTTAATTCGAACTAACCGCTCAACCGTCCACACCAGGAAGCCATTTAATTCGAACTAGAGGGCTCTTTAGTTCGAATTTGGTACTCCACCCCGGCAGGTGGAGTAACGCTAAATTCGACATGGCTAGCTCGAATTAGGCTAGGTGTGGATGCTAATCGAACTTAGTAGCTCCGGGAGCTATCCCACAGTGCACCACTCTGTTGACGCTCTGGACAGCAGTCCGAGCTTGGATTCTCTGACCAGCCACACAGGAAATGACCCGGGAAAATTTGAATTCATTTTCCTGTCTGGGCACTTTGAATCTGACGTCCTGGCTGGACATCGGGGCGAGCTCCACAGCACCTGCAATGATGCAGAGGTCTCCAGCAGAGGAGTTCATGTTATCTGTGAATAGAAAGAGGGACCCAGCATAGACTGACTGGGAACTCTTGGATCTGATTGGTGTGTGGGGCGAGGAGTCTGTGCTTTCGGAGCTGCGCTCCAAAACAGGGAATGCGAAGACCTACGAGAAGGTCTCCAAAGCCATGAGAGACAGAGGATACAGGCGGGATGCAACGCAGCGCCGCGTGAAAATCAAGGACCCCAGACAAGGCTACCGATAAATCAAAGCGGCAAACGGACGCTACGGAGCCTGCCACCACTGCCCCACCAGTGACCGTGGACTCTGACGATGGGACAGTGTCGACGGCCAGTTCCTCCGTGATGTTCGCGGACGGGGAAGATGAGGAAGGGTTTGTGGAGGACGAGGCAGGCGAGAGCGCTTACAACGCTGGTTTCCCCGACAGCCAGGATCTATTCATCACCGTCACGGAGATCCCCCAACAACCCTCCCTGGCCATTAACCCGGACCCTGAATCAGGGGAAGGAGCAGTCGGTAAGTGCTGTAACCATGTTAACTTTTATTCTTAATATAACAGGAATCTTAACTGTGTGAAAAGGAGGTCTCTCTAGATATGGGGATAGAACAGAAATCATCCTTGGAGATCTCCATGGAGCTCTCCTTGCGTTAATCGAAAAGCATCAGCAGGAGGTTCCTGGGGAGAGCTGCCTTATTGGGTGCTCCGTGGTAGCAGAGTTTTCCACGCAAGGCTTTCATGAGGAACTCAGGGAGCACTGCCACCCCGAGCACGGCTGCATTGGGCCCTGGTTCGTGCTAGCTTTCACGCAGCATGCGCTCTCTATCTCCTTCAGTGACCCTCCTCAGGGTGATCTCGCTCGGAGACTCCTGCATCTAATTAGGGTAATTACTGTAATGTTACGCCTGGTCCAAAGTATTTTTAAAAAATCTACGGACAGACGGCATAGCACAGACTCAGCACGCAGCTGCGTGACGAGCGTAACGGAAAGCCAAAGAATATAATGGATGCTCATGGAGGGAGGGGGGAATGAGGACGCAAGGTATCCCACAGTTCCTGCTGTCTCCGAAAAGTATTTGCATTCTTGGATGAGCTCCAAATGCTTCTAGGGTCAAACACAGTGTCTGCGGTGGGTCAGGGCATAGTTCGGGAATTTGCGCACACACCCCACCCACCACCAGAAGTGAAAACAATCCTCTGTTGACTCTTTTACATGTCACCCTATCTTTACTGAATGCTGCAGATAGACGCGATGGTGCAGCACTCAACACCAACATCCTTGCTCCCCCCATGCTATGGATGGCTGATGGTACAAAAAGATGGAAATCCGTTCTCATCATCAGCCTCTTGGCACATGGGGCAGTGCAAAAGGGCTGGTAACCATGCCGACTAGTATCAGTAAGGTCGATCAAGGGCGCCTGTTCCTAATTTTTGATGGCTGATGGTACAATATGGCTGGTAACTGTCCTCATCATTGCAACAGGGGGCTGAGCTCCATCAGCCCCCACCCTTCATTGTAAATAAAAGATTCAATTGCCCCTGGACTAGCAGAGGGATGATGGGCTCCTTCATCCACACTCCTTAATGTCCTGCCTGGACTATCATTGCAGCTGGAGGCTTCCTTCCAGTCACTTCTCACAAACAAGTCACTGTGTCTTATTCCTGCATTCTTTATTACTTCATCACACAAGTTGGGGGACAATGGTATGGTAGCCCAGGAAGGCTGGGGTAAGAACGGAATGAACAGGTGGTGTTGTTGCAGGAGCACCCCCTGTGAATAGCATACAGCTCATAATCTATGCAGGATCAGACACAGAGCAGCTGTGCTCTCTGGTTCTATGATACAGTGGTTCTCTAGTACACTTGACCATAATCTAGGCAGGACTGATTCTATTTTTAGATACCAAAAAGGAGGGATTGACTCAGGGAGTCATTCCCAGTTTTTGCTTTTGCGCCCCTGGCTGCTCGGCCAGGGGCACTTATGACAGCAGCAAATGGTGCAGTGCAAAAGGACAGGTAACCATGCCCATCTTATTACCATCTTATTACCAATTTATGGTATGGTTGATGGTACAATATGGCTGGTAACCATCTCTGCTGTCATGCAAAAGCAAAAGCATGCTGCTGTGTAGCGCTGCTGGCCCGCCTCTGTCAGCGGCATCTAGTACACATACGGTGACATACACAAAAGGCAAAACAGTGTCCGTGGTTGCCACGCTATGGCATATGCCAGGGCAATTCTGGGAAAACGGGTTTGAAATGATTGTCTGCCATTGCTTTCCCGGAGGAAGGAATGACTGGTGACATTTACCCACAATCCACCGCGAAAATGATTTGTGCCCCAGCAGGCACAGGGGTCTCAACCCAGAATTCACAGAGACAGCCTAGACTCAGTTAATTGTTCGCCAAAATGTATCTTTGCAAGGAATTCACTCCCTGTTTCCCATCTCACAGCTTCCACTGTCTCCAGACCTGCCACAGCATCCCCCTCGCAGAGGCTGGCAAAGATTAGGCGGCGAAAGAAAAAGACAAGGGACAAGATGTTCGAGGAACGTATGGGCTGCTACCTAGCAGAGGCGGATCAGCAGAGCCAATGGAGGGAGACCGTCTCTCTGTGCCAGCGCTCACACAGCGAACGGGAGGAGAGGTGGCGTGAGGAAGACAAGCAGGCGACTGAAACGCTGCTTGGACTAGTGAGGGAGCAAACGGACACGCTCAGGCGCCTTGTGGATGTTCTGCAGGACCGCAGGAGGACAGAGACACCCTGCAGTGTATCTGCAACCGCACTCCCCTGCCACAAAGTCCCATACCCCCCTCACCGAAAGTAATCTGGAGGAGGGGCGGCCGGGGACGTGAATACTGTCACTGCACCACAGCACAGTGCTCAAGTACCCAAAAGCTCTCATACCCTACATTTGCCGAAGTCCTTCACTTCCACACTCACAGTACTCCCAATCCCAGTCCCATCCCCTAACTGTGTACTTAATTAATAAAAATGCTTTGCTGTTAATTACTGTTTCCGTTATGTTTTTTCAAAGAAGACTGTGTTTGAATGGGGGGCGTGGGGAAGGGGGTGGTTAATTGCATAGGACAGTCACCTTTCCCAGGGTACAGACACGGGGGCAGGATCAGCAGCGGGTCACACACACGGTGCAGTCAGTAGGCACCCTGGTCGGTTTTTGGAGGTGGTTTCCAGGATCTGTGTGGGCGAGGGAGATGTGACTTTGCAGCGGGGGAGGGCGGTTACAGATCTTATACAGCGGTCCTTGTCCTGGACCGCTGAGTCACGCAGCTGAGGAATCTGTATCCGTCCTCCTCCACCACAAGGTCACATATCCGCCCGCACACAGAATTCCATAAAGAGGAATGGCAGGCTCCGTTGAAAGAAGCATTCTGGCACTGCGGTCCGCTCTAGGAGCAGGAGCCTGTCATTCCTTGAGTTTAGAGGCGGTCTTTACATCACCGCACACCCTACCCAGCACAGCCTGCGTCCCAGTTTCAACCCTTTCACGAAAAGTCATGAATAAAGAAACCTTTGTTAAGTAATAATGGGACATGTATTTTATTTTTACACGTGTGCTGGAAGTGGGGGTAACGGGGTGAACGGGGTATGTAACCGAAGAGGAGAGTCAACAGTAACTGGGTAAAGAAACAGGGGCAGGTTCAGCTTCTCTGTAAAGAAACTGAACAGTCACAGGTCACGCTGCTCGCTGCTCGCTGGTATTTGAAGAGTTCCTTGTCGCTGTCCCAGGCGCCTGTATAGGGCTTCATGAGCAAGTGCATTAGCGGGCAGGCTAGGTCCCCGAGGATGACTATAGGCATCTGCACATCCACAAGAGTTATTTCGTGGTCTGGGAAGAAACTACCTCCCTGCAGGCGTCTGAGCAGCCCACAGTTCCTGAAAACACACGCATCATGAACCTTGCCCGGCCACCCGACGTTGATGCTTGTAAAACGTCCCCTATGGTCCCCCAGTGCTTGCAGCACCATTGAAAAGTGGCCCAATTTCTCAGCAGCTGACTGTGGAAGAGGTGGACGATAAAGTGCGAGGAGGAGAAAACGGCGATGATCGCAGCGGGCTCCATGCTTGCAGTGCTGTGGCGTCCACGCTGTCACTGACCAGAAAAGTGCACGAACAGATTGCCCGCAGGCGCTTTCAAGGAGGGAGGGAGGGAGGTTGTGATTGATGGTTCAATGACGACACTTACCCAAAACCACCCTCGACACATTTCTCCCCCCAGCAGGCATTGGGGGCTCTACCCAGCATTCCAATGGGCAGCGGGGACTGCGGGAACTGTGGGATAGCTTCCCACAGTGCACCGCTTCCAAAGTCGATGCTGGCCCCGTGAATGTGGACTCAGAAATTCGAATTAGTGTATTTAGTATGGATACACAAATTCGACTTCATAAGGTCGAATCCACAAATTCGAACTAAGTTGATTCGAAATAGTCTTGTAGTGTAGACAAGGCCTTAGAAACAAATTAGCATAGTGCTCCCACCGTGGCGGACCCTGCTCGTTTGAGTTGTCCGCGGTGTACCCATTTTCCCTCCGGGGTTTTATCTATCAGATACACTGCTGCTCCTGCCCTGTTCACCACAGTATAGGGTCCCTCCTACTTCACCTGCAGAGGACGAGCGACGAATTTACAATACATTACCTGAGTCCTGATGTTCCATGGTTCCACTGCTGACCGCCCCTGGTCCATGTTGACTCTGGCCTTACTCATGGCTTCCTGCAATTGCCGTGCCAGAGCTGGCATTTCTTCAGTGAGGGTTTTATGCCAGAGAATCCAGTCTTCTGGCTGATCTTGTGTGTGTGTTTGGGGGGGGGTCCCCTGGGGCTGATCGAAGGAGTACCATGGGGGTTCCGAATAACAGCTGATCCGGGGTAAGGTGGGAATTGAGGCATTCTCAGCTGCGGACAGTGGCCAATACAAGAGTTAATTTCTCCACCCATGACCCGCCTTGATGTTCCAGAACCTTACCTAGTGACTCCTTCATGGTCCTGTTCATACCCCCACATGTGTTAAATACAATTGCCCCAGATGGGCAGTCACCCACTGGTGCCCAGTCTGCCAATCTTCCGCGTGAGCTAATGGCTTCCCATCTGCACTTTTCCATAGATCTCAAGCCCATTGCCACATCCAGTTCCTGGTACCCTCCACTACATATTTTGAGTTACTAAACACCACTCGGGGTCCCAGGTTTTCAGTCCACAGGCTCAGGCACTCAACTGTAGCTTTTAACTCTGCTAGCTGAGCTGAACCCACAGACCAACTGCAAACCACACTGCGATCCAGCAGATTCAGACACTCTGAATATGCAGCTGTCCTTCTACTCGTGAAACAGAGCCATCTGTAAACCAGGTGTTCTCAGGATGGGTGATCCCCTGTGCCTCGGCCACTGAGGCCACCTGTTTGATTAATTGCTCTGGGGATTGTATCGGGCATTCATGGCTGGCTCCGGTGCATGATAGCAAAGCGGCTGCCCCTTCGGATGCCCCTGGAGTGGATTTGTATTGAAGCCTGTGGTTCACCCTAATCCTAACTCTATTGCTTGCGTGGGCGTCAACTCGGTCTCTCCCACAGCGTGACCAGTACTTGGGGCTGCTCTGCCCCTGCAGGCGCAGGCCCATAGTTTCAGACCACCCTCCGGACCACCACAACATGGTGTCTGGGGTCCGGCCATCTGGGGTCTGGATCCGGGGGATCCAGATCACACCAGATATTCCTGTTCCAATCATCATATGGTCCCGCACCGCCCTGGGCTTTCACCCCAACAGCGGCGACCTGGGCTGAATAAGCCACCCGGGCCCTGTTCTCCCGGGCAGACCCCTCCCGGACCAGATCCTTCAGGCAGGTAACTGCCTGGCTCAGAGCAGTTTTCTCTACTTCCACTCGCTCCCGCTTCTCCTCTGCTGCCGCCACCTGTACTGTGGCTACAGAGAGGGAAGACGCCTGGGCGCTAGCAGTCAGAGCCTGCACCTTCCACATATCCTGTTCCTCCTCCAACTCATTACATAGGCCCTTGAGTGAGTCTATTTCAGTGGGGAGCTGACTCTGCTGCCTGCCATTGCCAGCCTGCTTGCCACAGCAGCCAGGAGGCTGCAAGATCCAGTCCCGCCTTGTTGGGGCCATATATAAGTACATATTTATCCAACATGAGCTCTAGTTCAGGAATTGTACTCCCAGGTGGAACCGCCCCTGGCATCCAGGGGTCTGCCCCTTTCTTTTGGAGCCATTCTAACAACACCCGTGGGGGGGTGTCTTCTCACTCGGGCTGCTTTGCCTTTTTCTTCCCCTTGCCCCACAGTGGCATACTTCCCAGCGGCATCCTTTTCTCCCTGCAGTGGGTCGCTAGCCTACCACTTTTTCATGCAGGCTCGAGCCAGACCTGCTTAAGAGAGCACCGGGGGGTGGGCACCAGGGGACCCCTACTCTTGGTCAAATCCTGCACGCTCCACCATTAATGTTACCCGAAATTGGGCCAGCTAGTAAGCTTAGGGAGGACTAATGACCCACCAGAGTTTGGCAGAAAGCAGCACGTTTATTATACTGACAGCTAAGCTCAGAAGAAGGGTGTGGTCACACTCACACTCACATACTCACACTCCCAGGACAGGCACGGTGCTGGAGATGTCAGGATCCTTTAAGGTAAGTGTCCCACAGCGCAGCGATGGATGGTGTGATGAAGGTAAGTCTTCCCGAGGCACGATGGAATGTAACACAGCAAAACACTGGCCAGGCGGTCTGGGCGAAAAGCTTTTACGGGAGGTACAAGCTTGTGAGTGCACTGCTGACCATGTGGTCCCTTCCCCTTTTAAGGACCTGCTCCTCATGGCCTGTGACTAGAAATGACTTGGCCGTGTCTGGTTGGTCACACTCCACCTCAGGCAGTGTCCATGCACTGGGTGTGTGAGTGCTGCCTAATTAGAGTCCCAGACACCTTGTCTACCTGGGAGCTCTCCTGATCTTCCAGCTACTCAACCAGCCCATTTATCCCATAAGCATTCCAGGAGGGAGGGACGGGGGAAAGTGAAACAGACCTTTGGAGCATACAGGTTATGCATAGCATAGTCATACAGAGCATACAGATCACTGCTGCTCCTACAACACTCACTCCCCATCACACTCCTTGAGACTGGGCAGGGGTTGGACACCAGGTGAAAGCCACGTCTCCCCTCAGCACAGTGTGGACAGGACCCACATTTCTGCTACTTTCATTTTGTTTAAGTTAACCCTGAGGTTCTCGCCCTGTGAACAAAATGGTGGATTTACCCTTCCTGTGGGAAAGATTATGAACTTGTTACATCCCTCGGGGACTGGCTGTCTGTAGACACTGGGGATGTAATATGAGCCTTTCGCTGCTCGGTCTCTGCTTACCATAAGCGCTGGCTTTTATTTTTCCCCAGAGGGCTCCACCCCAGCTCTGCCCCTGAGGCCCCGCCCCACTATGCCCCTCCCCTGAGGCCCTGCCCTCGCTCCACCTCTTCCTGACCCCATTCCACCTCCTGCCCTAAGGCCGTGCCCTCTGTCTGCCTCTTCCTGACCCTGCTCCAACCCCTCCCCGAAGCCGCAGCCAATCTGCAGCTCGCTGCTCTCCGCCCTCCCCCAGGCACCTCCCCTACCCACCAAACAGCTGATTGGCAGCCCTGCAGAACAGCTGTGGCTGGTGGGTGCTGAGCTCCAGAGCAACATGGGGTCAGCACCTATGCTGCTTACAATCATGGGACTGAGCGGTGACCAAGTATAAACAGTGACTTACAATGAGACTTAGCCACGTCCTGCTGTTAATGGGCAGGTCGGTAAGACCTAAATTTACAGCAGTGGCCTAATTGTGGGTGTCTCGGTTTATCTTCTCAACATACAGGAGTTCAGGGCACGTGTTCCACCTGCATTCGCAGCTGCAGCTGGAGTCAGTGGGTGCTGCGGGTGCCCAGCCCCTTGGAGAACCAGCCCCTCAGCATTTAGGTCAGTACCCAAATTTGGACCCTAAATCAAAAGAGATTCTTGACCTTTGGACCCAGCCCATCATTGTGCTCTGCTCCTTTGCCGGCCAGCACGGCTGTTTGTGTCTCCTCCCCAGCAGCTGCAGGCACAGGGAGCGCCCCTGGGAGGGGCGGGAGGCAGTGGGGTTGGGGCAGGGACAGGCTGGAGGAGGAAGGGGCGGAAAGGGATAGAGGGGTGTGGCCAGGGTGAAGCTGCATCTCTTGTACTCTGCACCCTGGCAAAGCCCCTTAGGACCATTAAACCAGGGATGCGGCTCTGGCTGGAGCTCAGCACTTGTCTAGCTGCTGCTAAGGTCTGCACTGTCCCTTGCAGCCACTGAATAGGGGGCCTATTGAACCAGCCTGCTCCCTGCCTCAGTTTCCCCATCTATAAAATGCTTGTGTGTCTCTTCGCATTACAGTTTATGGAGGATGAGGGCCTCATGGTGCTGAGCTCTGAGCAGCCACAAAAATGTGTTTGTAAGAACCCCTGATGGGATGGGAGCCTGTGAGTGGAACAGGAGCCGGACCCAGAGATGCTGCAGCGCGATCACTTGATCGCTAGCACCCAGGTGCAGCTGGGAGGCGGCTCCGGGCAGCGGGCGCTGGGCTCAGGCCCGGCTGCAGGAAGTGACTCGCAGCCGCTGCGGTGACTCTGGCTCCCAGGCTCCTGGCGAGATCCCCGAGACCCCGGGGGGCGGCTGGTGCTGGGAGCCCAGAGCCCTGGCTGCAGCCGGGACAGGGCCGGCTCTAACATTTTTGCTGCCCCAAGCAAAAAAAAAGAGTGCTGCCCTGCCCCCACGAGTGCCGCCCGACCCCTCCCTGAGCGTTGCGCCACGCCGCCCAACTCCCCGCCCCCCCGAGCATCACGTTGTGCTGCCCAAGTCCCCGCCCCCCCCGAGCATCGCATCGTGCCGCCCAAGTCCCCGCCCCCCTCCCCCAGTGCTGCCTGGCCATACCAAAAAAAACAAAAACAAACCCCGATCGCCGCCCCCTCCCAAGGTGTCGTCCCCAAGCACGTGCTTGGTAGGCTGGTGCCTGGCGCCGGCCCTGCTTGTGGTGTATGCTGAGCACAAAGGGTTAATTTTTTTTTTTTTTAATTTTTGACAAGTCCCTGAAGGACAGGTATTTGCTTAGCCAGTGCTTCCAGGCGGGTGCATTCCAGTTTTTTCTGCCTGGAAGTTCTGTCTCAAGACCTGCAACTTGTCCATTTTTATCTTCAGGCAAGGCTAAAATGGCATCCCTTGCAGTTTCCCACTTGCACAAGTCCTGCTGTTACAAGGCTTGCGTGGTCAGGGTTAGGGTTAGCCTGACTTTTGCTCTGTCTTTAACAAAACTAAGGTGGCTGCACTTAAATCTCCTTTTTTCCTTTTTCCTCTTTCACAGATCCTTATATAGAAACTTTGCATTGAACCCTGATATAATGTTATAGCCCCTAAGATAGTATAATTAAGGTAGAAGAAAAATGTCTTTTTGCTAGGAGTAGAAAAAGATCCGCCCCCCCCACACACACACTTTGTAATCAATTGCCCTGTTGAATGAACGAGGTGTGAACGAATAAGGGGTGGAAGGCAGCACCTCCAGACAGCTGCAACCCTTGGAGAGGGGATGGAAGCCAGACCCAAGAACAATAAAACTTGTCAAGTGGACTCACTAAAGAAGATCAGACGTATTGACGGCCTTGAGAGTTAGAAGCCACCTCCTTCTTTTGGGAACGCCCTCTTTGCAGCACTGGAACAACACCCAGAGAGAGGTAGCACAAAGGACCAACCGACACAGACTCAGATTTTGAATCTGGTACAGATTAGCATGAGAGGGAAGCTGCTATAAATGTGAGGTGTCTTGCAGAGGACTCCAGGTCTCGTCTTGTCAACATCGGAGCATCGAGCCAGACCGGCAGAAGCCCGGCTCCACCCCCTCCCCCATCTAACTCACTTGGCCAGTGAAGTTAAGGGGAGCAACTAGTTGGTAACAACAACAAGATGGAGTGTGCTCGTGTGTGTATATGAGTGCATGAGTTTAATATAGATCATATGCATACGATAGTGTTGATTGATACATGTATTACTAATAAATGTGGTGTTTTGCCTATTTCTCCCGAAAAGATCCTGTGCAGTGCTTTAAGTACAACATCGTCCCCCCTAGGCCTGAGAATGAGTGAGATCAGAGCTCCTCCCCTTGCTGTAAATACCCACCCTCACCCCGCCGCCGACTGCAGATACGCGACTCCCCTTGGTGCTAGCCAGTCGGAGGGGGGAGGGGCATGAAGCTGTTGTCTGTGAAAACAGACTGACTTTATTGCTGTTGGCAGCAGGGGGCTTGGTTTGTTTCCTTTCCATTATTTTATTTTTTTACGGTCTCTCCCTGAGACATGGACCCGCCTACCCCCCACCGGTGCAGCCTCCCCCTTTTTGTTTTGTATATTTTGTATTTAGTAATAAACATGGTGATTAAAAAATGGATCATCTAATTTAACCTTGGTGCCTGTGCTGGCTGTGTGGGGAAGGAACCATCTGTGCATCTGTACAGCGCCTGGCGCAGCAGGGTCAAGGTCTGTGGCTGGAGCCCGTGGGCACTTCCACACTACCAAGATCGGTGCCCTGCTGCAGTTTCTGTCTCTGTTTCATTTCGCCACTGAAATAGGAATGAGCTGGATGCACAGGGGAGACGTTCCTTTGTTCTTACTGTCCTGCTGGGGGCTGGGATGTAGCAGGGGCCTGGGAGTTGGGCTCCAATTCCCACTGGCTGGAATCCCTCAATCCACCCTGACTTGGGACAGCGCTTGGAACCCTGGGATACCTACCCAGTGCGCAATGCAAGCGAAACTGGTAAAGTTGCCCAATGCTTCCCTTTACAAGCCCTTGTGTTCAGTTGCTTATAACTTTGCCAGGCATCATCTGTTTGGGCTGAAACTTTTCATGCTGTGTGTCTGCCTCAGGTTGAATATTTTGGGAGAAATTATTTTGCTCATGTTGTGACTCTTTCTTTGAGAAGCTCTAGTCTCCCCGTGTTTCAGAGCAGGGACTCAAAACTGGGCCAGGGCGTAGCCTGTGTGTCAAGGCTGACGTGCTTTTAGCCAGCCCTGGGAAAATTGTCTGGGTGTGGAAAAGTAGGTCTCTAGAGGGCATGGGGGGGTGCTCAGTAGTGGGGAAGGTTTGTGTGTTTTGGGGTGCTGTGTAGGTGGGGGGTTTGGAGGCACTGGGCTGTGGTGTGGGGAGATCTGTGTGTGTTGGGGGCTGTGTAGTGGTGGAGATCTGTGTCGGGGCGCTGGGAAGTGTGGGGGGTCTGTGTGGGACACTGTGCAGTTGTGGCGGTGGGGTTGTGGGGGGCACTGGGCAGTGAAGGGATCTGTGGGGGGGCCTCTGGGTGGGTGGAGGTGTGCTAGGTATAGTGGTCTGTGGGAGGAAAACAACCACCAGACCTCCTGGGTGTCACTACAGCGATAACATAGCATGACTGCAGGGTCATAGAGACTGGGGTCCATAAGGCTAGAGAGGCTGATTTCCAGTTCCCCCCTCTGCTGTGTGTCTCAGGGACACAGTCTGAGCTGGGCTCCCCGCCCCGCCCGGAGCCAGGGTCGGATTCTCTCCCCAGGGATGGAGCCCGGCGGGAAAGTGAAGATCGTGGCCTCATCACCAGCATCGATAAATGTCACCTGCCCCCGGTCACAGTCCAGACAAACCCGGATCCTGCTGGGGAACCGGCTCAGGGGCAGGGGGGTCTCAGGGGAGGTGAGAACCTCAAACTGATCCCCCCACTGCTGCACAGCCCAGATACCCCCCTCAGGGCTACGACTGATCTCTCCCTTCCTCCCCACAGACTCTCTGGCCACCCCCACAGCCCAGCGTCCCACATTCCCCACCTCCACCTCCCAGCAATGTCTCCCCGAGGTGAATCCCTCACAGCCCAGCACACAGGCCCAAGTATCAAATCTCTCAGGGTTGTCGGGCAGATCCTGCCACATGCCTCCTTGTCTCACACATTTCCAATCCTCAGACAGGAAGAGTTTGCGATGAGCCGTGTCTGGATCCAGAGTCACATTCACTGGGGAGAGAGAATCAGAGCGTTAGGGGCAGAGCTCAGCCCTGGGGGATGGTTTGATGGTGTCAGTGACAGAATCTGCCCCAGCTGGGGAGTGAGTCAGGGAATCTCCTTCCTCCAGGATTTACCCCTCAGCTCTGAGATCTCAGCACAGTGCTGGGGAGAGTCACTCCCCTGGCAGAGATGTGTCAGCGACAGGAACAGCTGGGCCAGGCCTGAGACTCAGAATCTCTCCCCTCCTGCCCCCACATCTCCCCGGGGAGGGGATTAGAGACTCTGGGAGCCCCCAGCAGATGGTAAAACTCAGTGAACATTGACACAGCTCCCCTCCCCCTCCCCCCTTAAAACTCTCTGTGTCCAAGCTGCCCCTGCTGTGCTGGACTTTGCTATGGGGCCTCCCCCCTGCACCCGGCCTGCTCTGAAATGTCACAGCTGGGACAGCAACAGGCCAAATGGTACCAGGATTGAACCCGCCGAGAATGTCACTGCTGAGCAGTAGTCGCAGCACAAAAGTACGTTATCCTGGGAGACTGAGGAGCTAAACAAGGGACGCAGGTTCATGTTGGAAGCTATGAGTGTGGGGGGAGCCAGGACAAATGAAGGTTTTGTGGGGCCGTGGGCCATAGCAAGTAAGGGCCCCTCCCCACCCCTTCTGCCTGTAGAACCCCCCCCACACACACACACACACACTCCTGCTGGGGAATCAGGGCTGGGGCATGGGGGTGTGTGCCCTGCTCTGCCCACCTGGTGCTCCAGCTGCAGAGCAGAGCAAGACCCCGCAGCCTGACACCATTCCCTGGCTGGAGTGCTGGGTGGATGGGGGAGTGGGGCAAGCACCCGAGCCCAGACCCCACTCTCTGGCAGGAGCAGTGGGCAGGCAGAGCGGGTTGGGGCACAGAGATGCCCATTTTTCTGGAGCCCCTGGGCACAGGCCCCATTGTCCCAGTGGCAAATCTGCCACTAGGGAGGAGGTACAGAATAGGTGGCTGGTGGAAAAGGGGAAAGGGTCATGCTAGGGATGGGGAGGCTGACTTGACGTCCTGTTTACCATAGATGGGACCATGCTGGGGTCATGGTGGATGGAGACAGGAGAAAAGAGACAAGCTCACAGCGCTGATCACAGGAGCTTCCCAGATCTGTAGAATGGAGCCAGGGGAGCCCCTGTCTGTGATCAAGGTTCTGTTCCTCTGCTTGAGACAGGAGCAGGGGTCTCACACAGACACAATCCCTGATCACCCCGTCAGTGTGGGGTAACTGCAGAGCTCCTGGCTTTCTTCACAAGGGAAAAGATGAAGGAAGAAACAAAGGAACGCTGGAGATTGGACATCAGCACAGGAAAATAGAACAAACTCGCCCTGGAGAAGTGGCTGTGGAGGTGCATGTCCTACTGGTTCTGTACATTGGGTGGCAGCTGCTATCACAGATCTCTGCAGGGTGCAGTGCATATGCAAGCCGTGCAGAGACAGGAAGAGTAGATGCAATATGCTATGGATTCATTATGGTGTGGTAGGACATAGGCACAAACCCCACCTCACCTTGTGATGCACCGTTAAATGAAGGGTGCTGGGGAGGTCTGCCCTGAACTATCATGTTCACTCCCATATACAAGGAAAAAGAGGCACATTACAGAGATTTGGACATTGATAAAATATGATCTTTAATTACCTTCTTCTATAGGTGCCAGGGAACTTCTCCACCCTAAAACCAGCCACATAATTAGAGATGAGAGCAGATCTGAACATGTATTCCATGATTCAATATTGTACAAACTAATACACTGAGGGAAAGAGAAAGTTCTAAGTTCATCAGAACCTGCACTGGGTTGCATGAGTGTTTCTCTCCCAGGGTTGATCTTCACTGCAGGGTTAGCTCAGAATCTTACCTGGCTGTTGCCCCAACCTGTTTAATGCGCAAGCACAAAAACTCTGACTCAAGTTTGCTGGTGCTGGCAAGACTTTGGGTAGAGGCTATAGCCTAGGTACCACTTTAATTCAGGTTGGTTAGATGCCCACTTTGCAGTGTGGAGGGAAGATAATCATCTCAGGTGCTGATAGTCCACCAGTGCCTTCGCACAATTCCTCCTGGGCAATATTGTTTTGGCCATTACCTACTTTACTACAGTATTACTTATCAATTTTTCAAATTAGCTTTTGGTGTGAAATTCATCCAGTTTAGTCTTTCCCCACATTTTATAAAGTTACATTAACAAACAAACCCCCAAAGAATGATGATAATAATAATAAAAAAGCAAACAAACAAACAAAAAATGTTTCCTATTGCAATAATTTTAAAATTTAAATTTAAAAGCAAACAACCCCACCACAATTAAACAAACAGCCACATGAGACTCCAAACTGGTACGAAAAGTTTCTTTTCAGAGGAAGGACAATGACACTTACTTATCTCGTTATCTCGTTTCTCTGAAAATGAAAGAGAAAGAAATAGTATTTTTTTAGGCATTTCCCTTTTCTTATGTTTTATTTCTCTTTATCATCAGTACAACAGAAAAGGCTAAGAGAAATCAACATCTTCTTCAGGACATCAGACAAGAGGATCCAGGGGTACCTTCTGGTCTTAAACTCTGTGACTCTATTGCATATCAGATTTTCAAATTAGCTTTTGGTGTGAAATCTCTCCACTTTAGTGATTCCCCACATTTTACACAATTACACTGACCCTTCCACAAAAGAATAATAATAAAAAAACCAAGTAAACAAAAAGAGAGGTTTCATATTACCACAAAATTGTAGAAGTTACATTTTTCAGTGAACTCCACAACATTTAAACAAACTGCCACATGAAGATCCAATTACCAAAAAAAAAAAAAAATCCTTGTCAGAGGAAGGATAATGACACTTACCAATTTCTATATCTCGTTTGCCTAAAAATTAAACAGACACACAATGCTTGTTAGATGTTTTGCTTTTCTTAAGTTTTATTTCTCTTTATCATCACTATGACAGTTAAGGCAGGTTACTTCTATTCAATCTCTTCTTCAGGAACTCAGACAAGACCAGTGGTGCCCAAACTTTTCCAATCACACACCCCTGGCAGTAATGGAATCTGTCTGCTCCCCCTTCCATAGGCGGCAGGTTTGTATAATTTTTGGTGGGGCCCAAAATGGTGGTGCCCCCCCGCTCCTGCCCTGTAAGCCGATATAAAATGAAGCTACAACGCATCAGCGCCACAAGATTACAAGGGTCAATTAAAAGTGGAAAGTGAGAAGCAACACTTGCCTACTTCAATATACAGTATTATATTTTGTTGCACCTGTTGTGATGAAGTGGGAATGTTCTTAATATTTTCTCTGAATACTGTGTGGGTGCCTCAGTTTCCCCTGCAATATGCCAACTGAAGGTGTTGGGGACAAAGAGATCAGGTGGCCTCCTTGTCCGGAAGAGACACAGAGGCCAGAGGGAGTGTCAGTTTGGAGCTGGCTGGGGAAATGGGGAGAGACTCAGAACTTGGTTCTGGGCTCCCCACCCCGCAAGATGGACCTGACAGAGGGGTTCTGTTTTCTGTACCAACAAGCTCTGTTTAAACTGTGTTCCCATCATCTAATAAACCTTCTGTTTTACAGTCTGGCTGAGAGTCACATCTGACTGCGGAGTTGGGGTGCAGGGACCTCTGGCTGCCCCAGGACCCCACCTGGGCGGATTCACTGTGGAAAGTGCATGATGTGGAAGGGCATGCTGAATGCTCTGAGGTCAGACCCAGGAAGGTGTAAGCTTCTTGCCCTGGAGACAGTCTGCTCAGAGAGGAGGCTCCCCCAGAGTCCTGACTGGCTTTGAAGAAGTGGTTCCAGAGCATCCCAGCATCCCCTTCCACCTCATGCACTTCCCAGAAGTCCACACAGGCACTAACACTCCCTCCTCTGGCCTTTGTCAAGAAGGCTAACAGCATTTTGGGCTGTATAAGTAGGGGCATTGCCAGCAGATCGAGGGACATGATCATTCTCCTCTATTCAACATTGGTGAGGCCTCATCTAGAGTACTACATGCAGTTTTGGGCCCCACATTGCAAGAAGGATGTGGAAAAATTGGAAAATCCAGTGGAGGGCAACAAAAATGATTAGGGGGCTGGAGCACATGACTTCTGAGGAGAGGCTGAGGGAACTGGGATGGTTCAGGCTGCAGAAGAGAAGAATGAGGGAGGATTTGATAGCTGCTTTCAACTACCTGATAGGGGGTTACAAAGAGGATGGATCTAGACTGTTCTCAGTGGTAGTAGAGGACAGAACAAGGAGTAATGGTCTCAAGTTGCAGTGGGGGAGGTTTAGGTTGGATATTAAGAACAACTTTTTCACTAGGAGGGCAGTGAAACACTGGAATGGGTTACCTAGGGAGGTGGTGGAATGTCCTTCCTTAGAGGTTTTTAAGGCCCGGTTTGACAAAGCCCTGGCTGGGATGATTTAGTTGGGAATTGGTCCTGCTTTGAACATGAGGTTGGACTAGATGACCTCCTGAGGCCCCTTCCAACCCTGATATTCTATGATACTCTAAACTGACCACCAAATTTAAGTTGCGTGTTTTTCCCGTCAGGTGAGGACTCTGGGGCAGGGCTGGGGATAAGGAACTTGGGGTGCAGACAGGCTGCCCCAGGGCTAGGGCCAAAGAGGACTCCCCTCCACCCTCCCTGGCAGCAGCAAGCTCCAGGGGAGGGACCCCTCCTCTCCCCCGCAGTTCACTGCACATGCTCCTAGGTCCCTCTCAGGTCCAGAAAGCCCACTCGCCTCCCCTATGGTGGGTACCGAGGGGGGAGGTTGCCATCACGTGTGGCCTCCCCTGCTGCCACCCCTCACCATAGCCTCACTGGGGATGGGGCTGCCCCTTGCCCAGCATGGTGCAGGAGTGGGGACTGCAGGATGGTAGCTGGGGAGGGGCACAGTATCACAAAATTCACCTAAGCCCCAGCTGCACAGGTCTAGGAAGCTCCCCTCACCAGTGGTGTAGCCAGGTTCTAACATGAGGGGGAGTGAACACGTAAAAAAAGATGCCAGCCAACATATCCAATTACTAATCAGGTAGTTCTATAACAGGCTATAACAGGCTGCCCTGGACCCCATCACCCCCTGAAGCACAAGGTAGGGGTAGGCACCACCATGTTGTGCAACAAACACTTGACAAAATTACTGGACTTAGTGATGGACAATGCGGGCAGGTGGGTATTATGTCATTCAATCATTCAACCCATAAAATTGCACACATTTTGCCTCAGTGAAATTAAATATCCAGAGAATTACTGGGCCTGTGATGATGACCAGGGCTTGCTCACCTGTGGCTCCCCCTCCCTGTGCTGTGGAGGCACAGCCAGGCAGGTCTGCATCTGCAGGCAGGCACCCTGCCTCATGTGCAGCTCCCGTGGGCCCTGCTAGCCACTAGACTGGGAGCCTCCCAGCCAATGGAATGGGCTGGGCTGGGGGGGCAGAAGGCAAAGGGGGAGATTGTAGGGAGCTTTGGAGGAGGGGAGGCAGTGGGGGAGGGGAGTGGTCTGGCACAAAGGGGAGGGCTCTCTGGAGAGGAGTGACAGGGCACAGGGGTCACTGGGAGTCTCTCGAGGGGGCAGAGGGTTGTGTGGGTCTCTGTGGGGCAGGGGGCTGTGATGGGCGGAGCCAGCTGCAACCTGGGTCTGCTCTGCGGGGGGTATTGCTATAGTCCCCTCAGGAAGCTCCCCCCATCCTGGGTATTTTATACCAGCCCCGGGGTGCCCATTGCTGCTCCTTTCCCCGCCCACGGCTCCATCTGTCTGTCCCCACAACCCCCCAGCAGTGTCCATCTGTCTGTCCTCACAACCCCCCTGGCTGTGTCCTGGTGTGTGTCTGTCCCACAGCCCCCTGGCTGTGTCCTTGTGTCTGTCTGTCCCACAACCCCCGGCTGTGTCTGTCTGGCTGCCCCCACCACCCCCGGCTGTGTCTGTCTGTCCCCACCACCTCCCGCTGTGTCTGTCTGTCCCACAACCCCCCGGCTGTGTCTGTCTGGCTGCCCCCACCACCCCCGGCTGTGTGTGTCTGTCCCACAACCCCCTGGCTGTGTCCTTGTGTCTGTCTGTCCCACAACCCCCTGGCTGTGTCTGTTTGTCCCCACCAAACCCCCCTCCCCGGCTGTGTCTGTGTCTGTGTCTGGCTGCCCCCACAGCTCACTGGCTGAGTCTGTCTGATAGGGACAGACCCTGCTGCTGCTCTGCCCAGGGCTCAGACGCTGCCGGTGGCTCGCTCCCCCTCCCTGCTGTGGAGGCGTGGCCAGGCAGCTCCGGCACCGCCCCCGGCAGCTCCCATTGGCTGGGGTTCCCGGCCAATGGGCTGTGAGCCCAATTGCTGCTGGGGCCTCTCCCGGGAGCTGCTGCTGCTGCGGTGAGAGCGCTCGGCATTGCAACGCGGAGACCCCCAAAGTACAGGGCCTGGGGCCCAAACATTGGTGGAGCTGGGCCCAGCTTCAGGATTATTGGTGGGGCCTGGGCCCCATGGGCCCATAGAACTCGCCCCCTATGCCCCCTTCCATTACTGCCCAGTTGGCTCAGCAGAGGAGCTTGGGCTGAAGGCGGAGCTGGGTGCAGAACTGGGGATAGGGGAGGAGCTGGGGCTACAGGCAGAGCTGGGCTGGGGGAGGGGAAGGAATTTGGTAGGAACTGGCCTGGGGCCAGAGCAGGGGGAGGACTGGAACTGTGGCAGGAGCTGGAGCATGGCAGGGGAATAGGTGGCAGATCGCAGCTGCAGATGGGTTTGGATCTGGGCTGGGTGGGGCTCTCTCCCCAAGGGGGCTGGCAGGGACCCTGCCTTTCATCTGCTCAGGGCCGGATTAAGAAAGGGGCTTTAGGGGCTGCAGCCCAGGGCCCCAGGGAAAGGGAGGCCCCGCAAAATGATCTCCAGACTGCCAAAAGTGCAGATCTTTTTGCGGGGCTCCCTTAGCCTGGGGCCGTGGGCTGCAGCCACTAAAGCCCCTGCATTACCAGCCTAGCTTGGCATTGGCGGGGAGGCGGCTCTGTGTGCTGATATGCCATTCCCCCATCCCGCGCTGGGCTGGAGCTGCGAGTGCTGGGAAACTCAGTCCGCGAGCTTCCTTCACTTGCAGGCGATGCCCCCGCAGCTCCCATTGGCCACGAATTACAGCCAATGGGAGCTGTGGGGGGCGGTGCCTGCATGCAAGCACCAGGACAGTGTGTGGAGCCGCCTGCTCCCCATCCCTGGGGCCTGAGCCACCAAAAGGGAGCTGTCCTAGGTAAGCGCCCCGCACCACAGCCCCCTGTCCTGCCCCACACTATAGCCCTGAGCCCCCTCCCACACCCTAACTCCTTTCAAGACCCCACTCTCCACCCCCAGCTATGAGCCCCCTCCCACACCCTAACTCCCTCCAGACTCCACACCCCCAATCTCCTGCCCTGAGCCCTCTCCCACCCTCCAATCCCCTTGGCACTAGCCTGGAGCCCCCTCCTGCATCTGAAAGCCCTAATCCCCAGCTGCACCTCCATGCCCTCACCCCCAGTCGGGGCCCTCACCCTCTTCCACCCACTGCCCCAAGCCACAGCCCCCTCCTGCACTCTGAATCCCACATTTTTTGGCCCTACCCCGGAGCCTAGGGGGCCCACAAACGCTAATAGTCCCAGGCCCCCAGAAGAGTTAATCCGGCCCTGTGCCCGCTTGAACATTCCCTCATGTGCTCCTAGGGGCCTGCCCCACAGTCTGCAGACCTCTGGACTAGAGGATCTAGTCATCCTTTCTGGTCTTAAACACCATGACTCTATAACTGTATTGCTTAGCAATTTTTCAAATTAACTTTGTGTGAAATTGATCCAGTTTAGTCTTTCCCCACATTTTATAAAGCTATATTAAAGTTGACCCCCCGCCCCACACACACACATTACCAAAAGACTGATAATAATAACAAAGTAAGCAAACAAAAAAGATTTCTTACTGTAGCAATTTTAAGTTAAAGTTAAAATCAAACACCTCCACCACTGCTCCACAAACTCCCACATTAGAATCCAAACTGGTACAAAAAGTTCCTTGTCATAGGAAGGACAATGACACTTACTTATCTCTTTATCTCGTTTGCCTAAAAATTAAAGAGAAATAAATAGATATTTTTGTTACGTACTTCCCTTTCTTTATGTTTTATTTCTCTTTATCATCAATACAACAGTAAAGGCTGAGAGAAATCAACCTCCTTTTCAGGGCATCAGACAAGAGGATCCAGGGCTCTCTTCTGGTCTTAAATTCTGTGACTCTATTGCTTATCAGTTTTTCAAATTAGATTTTGGTGTGAAATCTATTAAATTTAGCATTTCCCCACATTTTATACAATTACACACCTTCTACAAAAGAATAATAATAAAAAGCAAGTAAACAAACAAGGGGTTTCGTATTGCAACAATATTGTAAAAGTTAAATGTAATATTAAACAATTCCAAACCATTTAAACAAACTCCCACTTAAAAAAAAATCCTTGTCAGAGGAAGGATAATGACACTTACCAATTTCTATATCTCGTTTGCCTAAAAATTAAACAGAAATACACATATTGTTTGTTAGGTGTTTCCCTTTTCTTGTTTTATTTCTCTTTATCATCAATATGACAGGTAAGACTGAGAGATTATTTCTATTCAAACTCCTCTTAAGGAGATCAGACTAGACCAGTGGTGCCAAAACTTTTCCTGTCATGCCCCGCACTCAGGGGCGGCTCTAGGAATTTGGCTGCCCCAAGCAGTCATGCCTGTGGGAGGTGCTGGTCCCACGGCTCCAATGCACCTCCCGCAGCTGCGGAGGGTTCGCTGGTCCCGCGGCTCCAGTGGACCTCCCACAGGCATGACTGCGGGAGGTCTGCCGGACCTGCCTGCTGCCCTGCCGGCAAAATGCCGCCCCACACGCACGCTTGGCGTGCTGGGGTCTGGAGCCGGCCCTGCCCGCATTTACCAGTAATGGAGTCTGTCTCAGGCCCCCCTCCCCCCTCCATTACACCACAGTTGGCTGAGTCCAGGAGCTTGGGCTGAAAGCAGAGCCAGGGATAAGAGAGGAGCTGGAAATAGAGGTGGAGCTGGGCTGGGGGTGGCAAGGGACTGAAGGCAGAGTTGGGCTGGAGGCAGGGCAGGCGGGGGAGTGGAGCTTCAATTGGGGTGGGAGCTGGGCTGGGGGGAAAGTGGAGCTGTGTCTGGGACAGAGCAGGGGGTGGAGTGGAGCTCTGCCTGGGGCAGGAGCTGGGCTAGTGGGCCGAGCATGTCATGGGCTGGGGCAGAGCAGGGAGTGGAGTGGAGATGCAGCTGGGGCCAGACCTGGACTGGGGGTGGAGCAGGGGACCGAGCGAAGCTTGGGTGGGGTTGGAGCTGGAGCTGGGGCAGAGAGGGGCTGGGTGGCACTACCTCTCCATGCCCCATGGGGGCTGGCTAGGGTCCTGCCATGGACCCCGTCCCCTAAACATTCCTTCGTGCACTCCTAGCAGGGCACACCCCACATTTTTTGGAATACTGGACAAGAGGATCCAGCCATTCTTTCTGGTCTTAAACTCTGTGATTCTATTATTATATTGCTTATCAATTCTTCAAATTAACTTTTAGTGTGAAATTCATCCAGTTTAATCTTTCTCCCCAATTCATGAAGTTTCATTTTAAAAACCCCCACACACCATGAAAAGAATGATAATAACTATAATCAAAAGCATGAAGCAAACAAATGAAAAAGGTTCTATATTGCAATAATTTTAAAACTTAAATTTAAAAGCAAACACCTCCACCACAATCAAACAAGCTCCCACATGAGGATTCAATCTGGTATTAAAATTTTCTTGTCGGAGGAAGTATAATGGCACTTACCAATTTCTGTATCTCTTTTGCCTAAAAATTAAACAGAAATACACATATCGTTTGTTAGGAGTTTCCCTTGTCTTATGTTTCATTTCCTTTTATCATCAGTATAATTACAGCTGAGAGATTATTATTTCTATTCAACTTCCTCTTAAGGATGTCACACTAGACAATCCAGTCATCCCTTCTGGTCTTAAACTCTGTGACTCTATTGCTATCAATTTTTCACATTAGCTTTTGCTGTGAAATGCATCCATTTAATCTTTCCCCATGTTTTATAAAGTTACATTACAAAACAAACCCCTATAAACTCTAACAAGAATTATAGTAATAATAAAAAGAAGCAAACAAACGTAAAAGATTTCATATTGCAACAATTTGGAAAGTTACATTTGAAAACAAACACCTCCACCACAATTAAACTCCCACACGAGGATCCAAATTGGTACAAAAATTTCTTAGAGGAAGGATAATGACACTTGCTTATTTCTTTATCTCGTTTCTCTAAAAAATGTAAGAGAAATAAATAGATATTTTTGTTAGGCATTTACATTTTCTTGTTTTATTTCTCTTTATCATCAATATGAAAGTAAAGGCTGAGAGAAATCAACCTCCTCTTCCGGACATCAGACAAGAGGATCAGTGGGCCCTTCTGGTCTTAAACTCTGTGACTCTATTGCTTATCAGTTTTTCAAATTAAATTTTGGTCTGTAATCTATCCAATTTAGTGCTTGCCCACATTTTATCATGTTACTGAACATAAGAACATAAGAATGGCCATACCGGGTCAGACCGAAGGTCCATCCAGCCCAGTATCCTGTCTACTGACAGTGGCTAATGCCAGGTGCCCCAGAGGGAGTGAACCTAGCAGGCAATGATCAAGTGATCTCTCTCCTGTCATCCATCTCCATCCTCTGACAAACAGAGGTTAGGGCACCATCCCTTACCCATCCTGGCTAACAGCCATTTATGGACTTAACCACCATGAATTTATCCAGTTCTCTTTTAATGCTGTTATAGTCCTAGCCTTCACAACTTCCTCGGGTAAGGAGTTCTACAAGTTGACTGTGCTCTGTGTGAAGAAGAACTTCCTTTTATTTCTTTTAAACCTGCTGCCCATTAATTTCATTTGGTGACCCCTAGTTCTTGTGTTATGGGAATAAGTAAATAACTTTTCCTTAGCTACTTTCTCCATATCACTCATAATTTTATATACCTCTATCATATCCCCCTTAGTCTCCTCTTTTCCAAGCTGAAGTGTCCTAGCCTCTTTAATCTTTCCTCATATGAGACCCTCTCCAAACCCCTAATCATTTTACTTGCCCTTTTCTGAACCTTTTCTAGTGCCAGTATATCTTTTTTGAGATGAGAAGACCACATCTGTACGCAGTATTCAAGATGTGGGCGTACCATCGATTTATCTAAGGGCAAGAATATATTCTCTGTCTTATTCTCTATCCCCTTTTTAATGATTCCTAATATCCTGTTTGCTTTTCTGACCGCCTCTGCACACTGCGTGGACATCTTCAGAGAACAATCCACGATGACTGCAAGATCTTTTTCCTGACTCGTTGTAGCTAAATTAGCCCCCATCATATTGTATGTATAATTGGGGTTATTTTTTCCAATGTGCATTACTTTACCTTTATCCACATTAAATTTCATTTGCCATTTTGTTGCCCAATCACTTAGTTTTGTGAGATCTTTTTGAAATTCTTCACAGTCTGTTTTAGTCTTAACTACTGTAACCTCCCCCAACCAAAAAGAAACAATAATTAAAAAAGCAAACATGCAAACAAACAAAATCAGGCTAAATGTTGCAACAGAAGTGTAAAAGTTAAATTGAAAAGTGAACAATTCCACAACAATTAAACAAACTCCCACATGTCAGAAGAAGGATAATGACACTTACCAACTTCTATATCTCGTTTGCCTAAAAATTAAACAGAAAGACCCATATTGTATGTTAGGAGTTTCCCCTTTCTTTTGTTTTATTTCTCATTATCATCAGTATGATAATTAAGGTTTAGAAACTATTTCTATTCATTTTCCTCTTCAGGAGGTCAGATGAGATGATCTGGTCATCTCTTCTGGTCTTAAACTCTGTGATTCTATTACACTCATAGAATCATTAGAATGAAAGTCTAATCCTCCGCACTTGTGGCAGGACTAAGTATTAGCTATTCTAGACTACCCTGACAGGTGTCTGTCTAACCTGCTCTTAAAAAGCTCCAATGAAGGAGATTCTACATCCTTCTTTATTCCATTTATTCCCTACTCTGCCTGTTAGGAAGTTTTCCCTAATGTCCAGCCTAAACCTTCCTCACTCCAATGCAAGCCCCTTGCTTCTTGTCCTGTCCTCAGAGGTTAATGAGAACAATTTACCTCCCACCTTCTTGTAACCATTTTTCATATACTTGAAAACTGGTATCATGTCCCCCCTCAGTCCTCTCTTCTTCAGACTAAACAAATCCACCTCCCTGCCCCTCTGATTAAAAGAGGGCCAGAACTGAAAGACTTGCCACTGGGAGGGGACACTAAGTTTGTTAACCACTAGGCAACCTAACCCACCAATGACTCTGTTACACTCCTACAGGGGAATCCAATTGTGTACAAAAAAAATCTTCTGAGGGAAGAAAATGACACTTGTCAATTTCTAGAACTCGTTTCATTAAAACATAAACAGAAATAGATATCAAAACTGTTAGGAGCTTTCCTTCCCTTATCTCTTTATCATCAATACAAAGTTAAGGCTGGGTGATTATTTTTATTCAACTTCCTTTTTTCTATTGCTTCCCCAGAAACACCCCCCCAATAACATTTCGGTGTGAAGTTTATCTAGTTTAGACTTAATCTAGTTTTATAAACTTTGGGGTAACACACCCTGTCCTGATGCCCAGCCCCTTCCCATTCAGGAAGAGACAAAAACTCCTCTGGGCTCAAGTGACCTCATTCCTACAGGGCCTGCTCCACTTGGAAGAAATGATCTTCAAAGGGACAGGTTGTCACAGGAGGGGGCAGCGACCAGGAGGGAGGCTGCTGGAACTCAGGGGAGCTGAGTCTTGCAACAGAGCCATTCAGAGGAAGACAACTTACCTAGGCTATTCCGTGGGGCCGGGGAGGGGAAGCTACGACCTTTGTTGGAAAAATTCCAAGCCCTAGAGGGCTGCCCTGTCCCTTCCACAAAGAAGCAGGCGCCAACAGGCGCCAGGTCCCCTCCCCTGCTAATCCTCTGGGGTGCCCTGAGCCCCACAGGGGCCCCCAAAGCCGGATCCTGGGTCAGCTGCCCCTTTTGCTCCTCCCCCCATCAGCTGATGGGGGGGAAAAAGTCAGCTGTGTGAGGTCCAGTCCGACAGCCGGCTCTTACCAGAGCGCCGCACTGGCGCGCATCGGCCCACTTTCACCTCTGTCTCCACTGATATGGGGACTAAGGGCCAGACACCTAAACAACACCCATACTTACGTCACCTAGCCTGCCCAGAGAGCAAACAGTCCTTTCCCCTCACTGGGTAACAATGCCCATATACCAGAAACTGAGGTACACACGGGTTTCATAAAAATAGTGCAGAAAATTCCCACTTCATCACACCTTCCTGAACAAGCCAGACCTCTATAGAGTCTTTTGAAAGACTCTGAGACTGAGGGCTCATCTGCGCTGAAAACTTACACCTCTCAGACATGTAGTTATGTCAATCCAACCTCCTATTTGGAAAGACTTTTAAGGGGAATGGGTCTCTGGAAACATCCAAAGAGGCCCTAAAATGGTCCAACCTATTACACACACATCAACCCTCCCCAGCCCGACAAACACAGAGAAGTAAAAATAAATCACAGAAAACAACAAATCGATACACAGTTGTGTGATTGGTCAACAATTGTAATTGTGGGAAAAGGGAAATTGAAACTTACCAACTTCTTCAGTAAGTTTCCCTTAAAAATACAGAAATAAATAGAAATTATTTTCCTCTCGTGCTTCATGAAACAGTGTTAAAAGACAACATCCTATAGGTGCAAAATTCATTAGGAGCATGGAGGGACAAGCCCAATTTATTTGGAAATTGGGCAGATATTTTTTATGGATGAAGTGAACCCGGAGCATGGACAGCTGTGTCTGAGTTATGTGACACCTGATATGATTTTTTTTCCTAACTGAAGAAGAAATGTGTTTATTTACTGATTTATCACTGAGGCATTTCTGTTGGATCTATCACTGTAACATTGAGGTGCAATACATTTTGTTAGCAAAAAAGAGACTGAGTACAAATCTGAGAACCTTCTCTCAAGTGGAACCAGAGACAGACAGTGATAACTGCCTGAGAACTAGGAAGAGAGGGAAATGAAGGACTAAGCAGAACAGAGACGTATCTGCTCTGATCCGATTATCTGGTTCAGTTCTATTGTCTGAGACTCTCCTCCCTTCTATCTCGCCAAGAAGCCCATAGACAATTGTGTAGCCACGGTCAAAAATTGTGATTGTGGAAAAAGGGAAATTGAAACTTAACAACTTCTTCAGTAAGTTTCCCTTAAATATACAGAAATAAATATAAATTATTTTCCTCTTGTGCTTCATGGAACAGAGTTAAAAGACAACATCCTATAGCAACAAAATTCATTAGGAGCATGGAGGGAAACATCCGATTTATTGGGAAATTGGGCTGATGTTCTTTATGGATGAAGTTCAGCAGGGCATGGACAGCTGTGTCTGAGTTATGTGATCATGTGTATGGTTTTTTTTTCTAACTGAGGAACAAATGTGTTTACTTACTGATTTACTACAGGGGCATGTCTATACGGCCTATCGCTGTAATGTTGAGGTGCATTACACTTTATTAGCAATGAAAAAGAGAGAGAGAGAGAGAGAGAGAGAGAGAGAGATGAGGTGAAATAGGAGAGGCTAGGCTTTGCAGAACCTTCTCTCAAGTGGGACCAGAGACAGAAAGCAATAGCTACCCGAGAACTGGGAAGAGAGGGAGATGGAGGACCAAGCGGAACAGAGATGTCTCTGCTATGATCCAATTCTCTGGTTCAGTTCTATTGGTCTGAGACTCTTCTTCCTTCTATTCTCTCCTCTGCACTTCTGCCCCCACCCTCTATCAATAAATTCACATCTATTCTTCTTCTTTATGTAGGACCAGATCAGCAGATCACATGTTCTTTCCGTGTTAAATCCCTAAATTGCCCTTATTTATTTATTAGAAACAAAACCTTTATTTACAGTATATTTCTCCCTCTGATATTTACCTTTCATTTTAAACAGATAAACAGTGAGGCCAATGAAACCAAACAAAACCACCAGGATCACACTCAGAGCCACCATCCAGGGATTCACCCTTGGGAAAAAGGAATCTGAAAAACAAAACACCCAGGGCTTGCCTTACTTTGGAAGTGGTGACTAAAAGCAGATTTTTTTTTCATACAAACACATAAATAGTGCCCAGCAGGATTTGTGTGAGATAAGAGTGAAAGAACGGCCATGTCTACACTACACAAAAGACCAGAAACTGTTTTTAAATACAGCTCCAATCAACACAGCTTTACCACTGATTTATCCTTGAAAACACAGCCCTGATTTGATTCATTGCTCTTCAGAGGGCCACAGAGATCAGGGCAAATTCCCCGCTCATAAAACCCCATTGACTCTAATAGAGTTATACCAGAAAATAATTTGGCCCTTAGCAGTAAGCAATATTCAGAAACTGCCAGATTAATTAGCATATTTTTGAAAAATCCACAGTTACCCCCTAATATTGGGAAAAAAACATAATCACAATTTGTCCAAACACTTGTGCAGCAAATTAATTAATTTCCATTTGCTATTCTTGTGTTCACAGTGATTCGGTCATCTAAACAGGATGGGATTTTCAAATGAGCCTAAGGTCTTTTCCACACATGGCTTGTGCTCTGATTTAGTGAACCTGGGGCAACCCTCTTACGGGGTCATTCTTAAATTGGTTCAAGAGTTGACAATGTAGGAGGGTTGCATCAATTTAAATAAATTGATGCACAAAACCTTAAATCATAAGTCAGCTTCATAGTGCTCTATCTCCATTTAGCTGAAGTCAATAAGGAATTGATTGAAGCTAAATCTATTTAGGGCACTCTGAAATTTATACAAGAAGTGTTCACACAAGCAGGTGTCATCCATTAACTAATCAGTACATCTTCTGTGTGTAGAGAAGGGGTAAAATGAGTCCTTTTGTGGATCCGGATCAAAGTAATTTAAGGAATGCAAGTCCCAATGAATGTCAGTAAAAACAACATCACATGACTTAGGTGACATTTCACAAAAGTAATGAAGTTGGTGAAGTGAACAGATCACTAGAGCCCTGCATGGATACAAAATTGGTATCCGCATCCAATCTGCAATCCCCCAAAATGATGAGGCTATCTGTGGATATAATCTGTGGGTTTACAGGGCTCTACAGATCACAATCAAGCCAGAGTACAAAGTTTACCACATTCAAAAAAATCATTAAGGTGAATTTAAGGTTACAGGAGCCTAGTGCATCACTGGATTGAGTGAAAGTTCCTTCTCAAAAAGGTTGGAAGGAGTGTGTGTGTGTGCGTGCGCATGCACGCATGCTAGAATATCAGGAAAGTCAAACTTAAAATTAAATTTACATGAAATTCAAAATGTTGATATTCTGAATACTCACAATTAAGGAAATCAAATTGCTTAAAATGTAACCCTGTAAAAACACTATCTTCTGTGTTTTTGTTGGATATTTCATAATCCATGCACAGATGTTTCAGTTCTTTTCTTCCTATGTTTTGTTTAGTTTCTAGTGGTGGTGAGTTCAGTGTGGGATTTGGATGGTAACTGACCTGCTATATAAACTGCTGATTCCTTTTCTTGATTGAGAATGGTGTTCCTGATGCAACAGGACAAGTTTTGGTTTGAATGCTCTATTACAATGAGAGCAGTTTCTGTTTCAAACAGGCCGTTATCTCTTTGGGATGTTGTTTCAGAGAGTGATGGTAAATGTTGCCCACTGAGATCTTTCCACAGCACTTCAGGCTCTGGGTACCAACCAGCTGATTGACAAATCACCCGAATCCCTCCACCTTGGTGACCCTCCACAGAGATGAGAGGAGCAGAGCCCAGACCTGAGGGGAAATACATAAAGGTGTAAATTCCATATGTTAATAAAGCAGAAGGGACAGTTTGTGGATCCCTTACTCACACTAGAAAGCACCTATTAATGCGGGTAGTCAGTAGAAGGGATAAAATGAATACTGCAATGTCTGAAATCCCAAGACACATGGACACACAAAAATTTGAACAAATATTTAAAATAGTTTCACTGAGTCAGTGGGAGATATTGTCATCTCAACACAGGAGCAACTGAGTGCTGACACCTTTGGAGATATTACAATGTAGATAACTGAATAGGATCTGAACTTTACAAAATCTGATCATTAGTGCATTGGATAGATCTAGTTATTTAAACAAAAAAATCTAATTGGTTCATGGTGAAAGTGTTAAAGCAGCAGGGGGGAAATGCTCATTCTTGTCTAAGAGTGATAAATGCATAATTTCCCCTCCCCACTAGGACACTCTGCACTCCATATCCACCATAGAAGCAGCAAAGAATCCTGTGGCACCTTATAGACTAACAGAAGTTTTGCAGCATGAGCTTTCGTGGGTGAATGCTGCAAAACTTCTGTTAGTCTATAAGGTGCCACAGGATTCTTTGCTGCTTCTACAGAACCAGACTAACACGGCTACCCCTCTGATACATATCCACCATAGTAATATGATTATGGTATGATTATGATATAATTATGTTGCATCTTGTACAAGATGTGTCAAGTAAGGTGTCAATAGAAAAGTTATGATTGGCTGAATGATTACACTATTTGTATGCAGGTATCATTTTTGTATCTGGAGTTATGAATATTGACTATGCATCTGTATTTCAAATGTGCTTGCCCTGAGTGACACCCACAACTAGCCTTTCAGGTGCTACAGTGAAGAAGCTAGAAATGCTAATGGCCGATCAGTGAAAACAATGGGCCATGGAAAAGCCTTGTCCTCACTGGGGGACACTGCAGACAGCCTATGGATAACGGCTGCCATGACTCATCAAGCCTGCAGGGGCATGTCACTAGATCACATGATACTGAACTCCATTTTGATACCTGTATTTTTCCTCAAACTGGGCTGGGAACTTGGCTTGGAACAAAGGGGTTCCCGCCATATAAAAGAAACTGTAAAAGGGGGAAGTGACATCACCAATTGGCCTCACTTGCTCCACAACTCAACACCTGGATATAGCTCTGGAAGAGCACAGACTTTGAACTGGGGAAGTGATGGTCCCAGGTGGGAAAGATGGAAACCCTGCCTGTGTATGAAACATCTATAAACTGCTTGTACTATCTAACAGGGTGAGGCACTTTTTGATTGAAATCCTGTGTGGTATATTAGACTTAGATTGGGTTTTTGTTTATTTGCTTAATAATCAACTTTGATCTCTTTGCTATCACTTATCATCCATCTTTCTGTAGTTAATAAATCTATTTTATATTTTTTTTACCTAAAATAGTGTGGTTTGAGTGAAGTCTCAGCTCATTTAACAAAAGTTTTTGTGTATATTCCTCTCCACATCAAGGGAGGGGTGAAGTGGGTAATTGTAATAATCTTTACTGGTCAGGCTTTTGATCAGGGCAGGATGGTACAGATCCAGGGTCCTAAGTTGAGGAGCTGGGGGGTGTTTTAGCTGAAGCTTCGCTATTGTTGGTTCATGAGTGCCTGGCCAGATGCATTCATGCACAAAGATGGATGTGGTCCCTGCCTGTGGATGTTGGTGTGAGTGCAAGTGTGGAGGGCTTTGCAGTTTGTCACAACATCACAGTGCAAGAGGGAACCCAGACTGGTGAAACAGAAGGCTCAGCTTTACCCCAGTTCGAAATGGTACCCCAGGGGAACCCATCACACCCACCACCACCACCATCACCATTATACAGTCTTAGCAAATAAGAATACTGCATTTGATTTGAACTACACCTGTGAGGAACAATCAACAGTGAACCAATAAGACGGTCATAAAAGTCTGTCAGTCCCATCTTAGCCACACATCCTAGAAATGACTGCAGAGCAACTGGAAGGCCATATCTGTCCAGAAGTCTTTCCCCTCTTGACTAAAGACCTCTTTAGGGTCAGTCAAGATTGGGTGAGAAAGTGCCTTGGCCATCCTGAAAATGTTTTTAATAACATGTTGGGAAAGTTTCCAGCATATTTTCCTGGTATGAAAGTGGTTGTTTGCTGAAAGTCAGATACACTGTGTTATTGTGAAATATTTCACAAGCAGGGAATCATGGTTGTAACAGGAATGAATAAAGACTGCAGATCACACACAGCTAAAACTGATAGGAGCTACTGACCTGCTACCTGCAGTTCCAATACAGTTTCTTCATAAAAAGTACCATCTTGAACATAACAGAGGTATCGTCCTTCATCAGCACGTCTGATATCGAGAATCCTCAGGGGAACAATCCCATCTCTAAGTCCAGCTTTCAAAAGCTCTGTCCTTCCCTGATACTCTGGCCTCTGCCCATCAAACCAATCCTTCCCATCACGATACAGGTGCACAAAGGATTCAAACTCAGGTCGGGACCATCTCACCTCCATGTTTGCAACGCTCATGCTGGGGGACAGGTGACAGGGTAACACAGTTTCCTGACCCAGGATGGCAGTGACAGGGTCAGAGGGTCCAATCACTGTGAACTTTGCTGGAAAATGCACCATGAAAGTAACAACAACAAAAAGCAGGTCAGAGGAAAATGGCAATTTGATATGAAGGACACAGCCAAGAGGTTCCATGTCAGACAAACTTTCCAAAAACTTCAGCCAGGGACAGACACTGGCATGGAACATTTCAGCCTGAATGTTTAAGAGAGAGCAGCGCTCCTGGGCAGCAGGACTGGGGCTCTGTTATAAGAACACTCAGCCTCAGTGTATGGCACAGGCACACAGCACTGAGATGGGGTGTGGAGCTGATAACAGACAAGTTTAGCACATGGCCCTGGCACAGAGCACTGGACACAGTGGGGAGCTGAGAATTGGTAGGCTCAGTGCATGACAGAGGCACACAGTGCTGACCCGGGGTGGGAAGCTGAAGACAGGTTTATTCAGTCCATGTCACAGTCACACATCAGAGAAACTGAGGCAGAGAAACGGTAATGGACATTTTTGGTGTATAGCTGAGACAAGCTTACTATTTAACAGCCCATTTTCCTGAGTGTTCTCAAACTGACACACTTACTGCCATTGCCATAAAATTTGCTGGGCCTCAGCAGGAATAAGGGTAGGGTTGATGGGCCATATTTGGTGTTCTTTTACCAAGGTGTTCCTGAGACATGGCCACATTGCTAGAGCTAATTTTTGAACAAGTCTGGTTCAATGCTTCACATGCTCAAGAGACCAAATAACCGAACTTACTGAACATTATTGTCTAAAGACAAAACAATGCACTACATAAAGGAGACATATAAATTCTCCTCCCAGGAAGTGAGTCTTATTTTGCAGCATACTCACTTTACACAAAAGGTGTGCTAGAAAAATACACCCCAAACCCACTTATACCATAGCTGTTTACAAGTGAAAATGCACTTTAATCGTTATGTAAGATCCAACCCACCATTTTTGGATACCACATTCCAAACCTGATGGGTGTTGAGGTACATCCCAACCAGTGCTAGGGCACACCTTTCATGGCTTTGATAGGCTTCCTATATTCAATTGTGAACGGTAACTTCAGATTTGTAAAGAGTTGTGGGATATTAGATATTGGTGAACAGAATTGTGGGAAAAGCATCATACATTCAGTTAACTCAACTTCCCAACTCTCTGTCTGTCTGTCTGTCTCTCTCTCTAATGTATATTATAGGACTACCGTGCACATAATGCCTAATAATATGGTGTATACTACACCTAACATATATGTATTAGCGAACAGGCCCAATTAAAGAAGTCACATGACATCAATATATTCTGGTTCATCTTATGTTTTTGTGCACATTAGTTTCAAACTAGGGCTCTGATCTTTTTTACACCTGAAACCCACTAAGTTATTTTATTGTATTTATTATTGTGATTATTAAACATTTCAGTAAGTGTCCACCCAATGCTTTGGGCATATTTGACAATCTTTTAAAAATACTTATGTGAAGAAACAAACCTGGGCACTATCCCAGGAGCAAATAAAATAACCCAGCAGCATCAACACAATCAGAGCAAAGATAGAATAATGATGGTGCTGATCATGCAGTTTGATTAAATTCACTCACTGTGAGTAGTTCCATTGACTTTGAGTGGAGCATGTTGTTAAGACGCTTCAGGGGCCTAAATAAATCCTTTAAGGAACAGCAGACACAGGGCAGATTCCTACCTGATTCCATTCTGTGAACATAATAAGTAAAGAAGAAAATAATAAACCCAGGGAGAGGGGAGCAGGCTCTGGAGCTGTGGCAGAATGAGAGAACCTTCATCTTCTTCACTGTAACTTGATCTAGAAAACAGGAAGAAGGAGAAAAAAATATCATTGTGAGTATAATACTGACAAACATTAAATCATTAAAGTAAAACATTAAAGAGGGCACAGTAAATAAATACATTGTTAAGTGAACTCTTTCATATTATGAAGTTAGAACAGCCATTCAATTAAAGTTGAAAAGGTGATTTCTTTACAAGTCTGATTTTTCCCCATCCCTACAAAATCCATGTTAAAACAAAAAAGTTAGATTGGTGTTGCTAGAAATTCTACCAATGGAGAAAAAAGATTTAAAGAATTAGAAAGCGTGCGTGTCAGAAAGAGAGATTCTCATTTGTATTTTTTTAACCATTTCTTTTCTTTCGACATATCAGAGGCAAAATGATTCAGTCCCATAAACAAAGTTATAAGTAACATGGAACACAGAGGAAGATGCTTCATAAAATTAGATTTGCAAGAGCTTGTAACTTACTTTACAAAACAACCTCCTCCTTCATAGTCTTTGGCCTGGAGCAGCTCCTCCCCAATGCCCAGGCCCTCTCAGAGGTCCAGAGAGGCCCAGGCAGTGATTTCCCTATACCCGCCCCCCCTGAATTTCCCCAACACCCCCCCCCAGTTTTGTGAACTAGTTACATGCCAAACTTTGAACTTTGTGACTTTGCCCTCACCCACAACTATTTCACATTTGGGGACAATATATACCTTCAGGTCAGCAGCACTGCTATGGGTACCCGCATGGCCCATAGTATGCCAACATTTTTATGGCTGACTTAGAACAACGCTTCCTTAACTCTCATCCCCTAATGCCCCTACTCTACACTGATGACATCTTCATCATCTGGACCCATGGAAAAGAAGCCCTTGAGGAACTCCACCATGATTTCAACAATTTCCATCCCACCATCAACCTCAGCCTAGACCAGTCCACACAAACAATCCATTTCATTGACATTACTGTGCTGATAAGCGATGGTTACATAAACACCACCCTATACTGGAAACCAACTGACCACTACACTTACCTACATGCCTCCAGCTTCCATCCAGGACACATCGCATAATCCATTGTCTACAGCCAGGCTCTAAGATACAACCACATTTGCTCCAATCCCTCAGACAGGGACAAACACCTACAAGATCTCTATCAAGCATTCTTAAAACTACAATACCCACCTGCTGAAGTGAAAAACAGATTGACAGAGCCAGAAGGGTACCCAGAAGTCACCTACTACAAGACAGGCCCAACATTGAAAATAACAGAACGCCACTAGCCGTTACCTTCATCTCTCAACTAAAACCTCTCCAGCGCATCATCAAAGATCTACAACCTATCCTGAAAGATGATTCCTCACTCTCACAGATCTTGGGAGACAGACCTGTCCTTGCTTACAGACAGCCGCCCCCCCCCCCCCCGCAACCTGAAGCAATACTCACCAGCAACCACACAACATAAACACTAACCCAGGAACCTATCCTTGCAACAAAGCCCGTTGCCAACTCTCTCCACATTTCTATTCAAGTGACACCATAATAGGACCTAATCACATCAGCCACGCCATCAGGGGCTCGTTCACCTGCACATCTACCAATGTGATATATGCCATCATGTGCCAGCAATGCCTCTCTGCCATGTACATTGGCCAAACTGGACAGTCTCTATGCAAAAGAATAAATGGGACACAAATCAGACATCAAGAATTATAACATTCAAACACCAGTAGGAGAGCACTTCAACCTCTCTGGCCATTCAGTAAAAGATTTAAAGGTGGCAATTTTGCAAGAGAAAAGCTTCAAAAACAAACTCCAACGAGAAACAGCTGAACTTGAATTAATATGCAAACTAGATACAATCAATTTAGGCTTAAGTAGAGACTGGGAATGGCTGAGCTATTACACACATTGAATAAGAACATAAGAACATAAGAAAGGCCGTACCGGGTCAGACCAAAGGTCCATCTAGCCCAGTATCTGTCTACCGACAGTGGCCAATGCCAGGTGCCCCGAGGGAGTGAACCTAACAGGCAATGATCAAGTGATCTTTCTCCTGCCATCCATCTCCATCCTCTGATGAACAGAGGCTAGGGACACCATTCTTACCCATGTTTCCCCACCTATTTCCCCATGTTAAGTATTGTGGAAGCCAGTAAATAATTAACAAGGTTTTAAAGAGATCTTAATGAATGTTAGTTAGCATGAGTTAGGTTAACTGTGACCCTGGTGACGTGAGGAAGCAAGATAATGTAAGACAGAGGGAATTGTGTGAAAGTTATTACGACCTTGCAATATGCAGTCTTGCAGTCTTGTTTTTCTAGTGAGATAGCAGAGAAGCTTATGTATAAACAAAATGTATTTGTTGCTTTTTACTGTCTGTATTATTGTTAGAAATTGTCTGTAAAAGGTATAAAGGCTTGCTGTGATTGTTTACCAGTTGAGAGACCTGTCCAGGACTGGGGTGACCCTGTGTCCTATGGCACTCTCTCCCTCCATGGTAATTACTGGAGAAATAATAAAGTATTTGGTTTTGCTGCACCCAAACGAAAAGCGAGAACTGAGTTTTTCTTCGACAATTTGGGGGCTCGTCCGGGATGGCAACGCCCACGGACCCACAGACGGCTACTACGGATCATTCCCCTTCGAACCCCATGGCGCCACATGAGAGGTATGAGACCTTTTGAAATCTCTATTGGGGTATCGGAGGAGGACTGTCCCTGAGGACGTCTGTCTCTCTGTTGGGCTCACGCCATCTGAACTTATTGACTGTGCAGCAGGATCAGATGCAAAGTGGTATTGGGGAGAGGCCCCAATAAGGTTAGTTTATAGCAGTACTGGGAACTGCTGAGTTGGCCAAGGAAATGCATAAGGTAATGCATAAGGTAATGCATAGGTAAATGCATTAGAATGCACCAGTGCTGAGGGGTTTTACCGCCTCAAGAGGGGTTGTCATACCGCCTCATGGTATTGGTCCGGACCAGGTAAAGATGCATCATGGTTAAAAAAAAAAAAAAAGAAAAAGGAAGAAAAGGAGGCCTTGGTGTGTGTGTGTGTACACCAGTGTGAGTGGCTGTTACCGGGCTAGCCCGGTAACTAGTGGATCTTTAGGAGATCCGACCCACGGTGGGCTGACTCAGCCTGGCATAGTCCGGCGAGGAAGCTGCCTAGGTCTAGGAGTGTGTGAACCCATCTTCCCTCCCCTTTCCTTGTGAGTCTCTCCTGTGTGAGTGGAAAATGGGTAAGGGACAGTCTAAATATTCCACCTTACCCCCTAAGGGTGCCCCAGCATATTACATGTACGTACATTATGGTCCTAAAACCTGCAGGTATTTAAATGATTGGAATCTGTACACGCGTGAAAATTCATTTAAACAATGCCCATTAGAAGGTACCTTCAATCTAGATAAGATCATATATCTCAGTGGAGCTTTAATCACAGAGAAAAGCCTCTGACACAGTGTGAGCAATTTGTCTAGGAACGGGTTACTTTGAAATTCGGCTTAGCCCTGAGATAAAGGAGAAGTTGTTTTGTCTTCAAGGTCATGAATCAGTGCGGACTATGCTAAGTGCAAAGGCTGTACAAGTTACAGAATTGGAATTATATTTGCAAAGCTTAACTTCCCAGTGAGACATGTGTGAGTATTGAAGTGGTTTAAGGCTTGGGGCATTCATGTTTTCCTGTGTGAGGTGGGAGCATTCCCAACACTCTCCATTGTTGTTTTATTATTTTTAATGAAGCTTTAAAATTTGATTGTATGCTCTGTCAGTCTGATCACCTGACATGAGGGATAAATTAGTAACAGGAATTTGTCACAGTTTGGTGTGCAATTAATAATGGGGGGGCCCTGCAGAATTTACACCATCTCTCTGTTTACCCTTGTTATTTTGTGTTTGCTTTGTTTGGTATTGTTGGTTGCATGATTAAAGGTGAGCTCTAATAGAATAAGGAAACACTATTTAGCTTTGGCTCTGTTTTGTTTAACCGGTTACTGATGTTTTTCTGCTCTGTTCATTTGGGCGTTAGGTGTGTGAGCGGAACTGAACTTCTCGTTCGTAATTCCTCAGGGTGGAAGCCATGTGTGCGATGAAGCTCTGAGGTTGTCCTGAGATTTTTACAGTCCCGCCCCCCCGTAGCGGACAATATAATAGAAGTAGAAAAATTTGGCTTAGACTGTAATTTTTTGCTTTTTGTGTAATTTTCTTTTCTGTTTAAGTGTCAGCAGACAAATGGGTGGGTCTCTGGGTAGACCCCCAAAGGGGTCTGGATTATGTGTTAAGTGAATGGCCATGTATTTTTGCCCAGGTGGCAAGCCTTACTAGGGAGGACTCAGGTAGTCTTGTGAGTAGAAATATTTTGGGGAAAAGACCAGTAGGGTGGGGCTAGTTGAGAAGCTCACCATCCTAGCTAAACTGGTTGTGGAACAAGCTAGTGTCCATGGATGGGACGATTCAGCGAGAAAAAAGGATCGGGCCCAGGCGGACAGGCAACAGACAGAGTGATTGGAAAACAGGTTGGAAACTTTTGAGGGTGTAGTGGAAAGAAGGAGTCAGTGAATATAAGCATGAGGATTTCAAATACTCAAGAGGATATTTGGATAATTGTCGAAGAAAAACTCAGTTCTCGCTTTTCGTTTGGGTGCAGCAAAACCAAATACTTTATTATTGTTGTTGTTGTTGTAAATAACGTAAGAATAGCAATACCTTTCATGTTCATGCTAATCATGCATTGTCATTACGTCCCATGACGGTTGACATGTTTGCTGTGGAATCTGAAGTCCATGGTTTCATGCAAATTGAGATTTGAAATTGTTTGTTGTACTAGAAGTACAAAAGGGGGGAGTGTGGAAGCCAGTAAATAATTAACAAGGTTTTAAAGAGATCTTAATGAATGTTAGTTAGCATGAGTTAGGTTAACTGTGACCCTGGTGACGTGAGGAAGCAAGATAATGTAAGACAGAGGGAATTGTGTGAAAGTTATTACGACCTTGCAATATGCAGTCTTGCAGTCTTGTTTTTCTAGTGAGATAGCAGAGAAGCTTATGTATAAACAAAATGTATTTGTTGCTTTTTACTGTCTGTATTATTGTTAGAAATTGTCTGTAAAAGGTATAAAGGCTTGCTGTGATTGTTTACCAGTTGAGAGACCTGTCCAGGACTGGGGTGACCCTGTGTCCTATGGCACTCTCTCCCTCCATGGTAATTACTGGAGAAATAATAAAGTATTTGGTTTTGCTGCACCCAAACGAAAAGCGAGAACTGAGTTTTTCTTCGACAGTATCCTCACACCTTCTTGTCAAACTATCTTAAATGGGTCATTTTGATTATCACTACAAAAGTTGTTTTTTCTCCTGCTGAGAATAGCTTGTCTTAATTAATTAGCCTCTTAGAGTTGGTTGGGCAACTCCCACCTTTTCATGTTCTCTGTATGTCTATATATATTTCCTCACTATATGTTCCATTCTATGCATCCGATGAAGTGGGCTGTAGCACACAAAAGCTTACGCTCAAATAAATGTTAGTCTCTAAGGTGCCTGTTCTTTTTGCAGATACAGACTAACACCGCTGCTACTCTGAAACATGCCAATTTAGTGACTGGAAATTTGAATTGAAATTGAAACATTAATACACACTTTAAAAGCAGATACAGTGTATGATAAAATACATATATCTGAAAAAGTGTAATAGATTTCAAAGGTATGAACATAGACTAGCTTTCTTATACAGCTGTTTTTTATGACAGTGTCAGTGCATTCATTTCGGTGATGTTGGCCAACTTAATCATTTCAAATGATGATTTGTAAGCAAAGTCTAAATGAGCTCTCCCTGACAGCTAGTGATGAGCTGGAGGCTGGAGGGAAAGGCTTCAGGACCAGATTGTATTTACATTCACACCTAATCTACCTAGGTATCCAGCAAACAGAGCTGTGTTGCCCAAGTGATCGATTTTGGCTGGGGTTGGGTTACAAATCACTTGAATGTGGGGGGTGGGAGTGGGGGTGCGGGTGGGAAATGAAACGTTGTTCTTATTCTATGAGTAAAGGTCAGTAGAACTGTACTTAGCCTGTGCTGATTGACCTCTATCGTATCCCCCCTTCGTCGTCTCTCTTCTAAACTGAAAATTCCCAGTCATTTTAATTTCTCCTCCTGTTTCATACCCCTAATCATTTCAGTTGCCCATCTCTGTACCTTTTCCATTTCCAATATATCTCTTTTGGGATGGGATGACCAGGTCTGCACACAGTATTCAAGGTGTACACATACCATAGATTTATATAGAGGCAATATGCTATTTTCTGTCTTATTATCTATCCCTTTCAGCACATCAAAATACATCATAAATAGCACATTTTATCTCTAAAGCAGACGACTTCTCAAAAATTGTAGACCAGTGTTATCTAACCCTTTCTTAATGATTCCCAACATTCTGTTTGCTTCTTTGGCTGCCGCTGCACATTGAGTGGATGTTTTCAGAGAACTATCCACAACGACTCCAAGATCTCTTTCTTGAGTGGTAACAGCTAATTCAGACTCCTTCATTGTGTATGTATAGTTGAGATTGTTTTCCAATGTGCATTACTTTGCATTTATCAACATTGAATTTCATCTGCCATTTTGTTGCCCAGTCACCCTGTTTTGTGAGACCCCTTTGTAATTCTTCGCAGTCTGCCTGGGACTTAACTATCTTGAATAGTTTTGTATCATCTGAAAATTTTGTCACGTCACTGTTTACCCTGTGGAGGCCAAGAATTAATTAATAAAGGTTTGAAGGGATCTTAATGTATGTTAGCTAATTAGCAGAGGTTAAGCTGTTACCCTGTATCTGGTGCAGAGTGAATTGTGTGAAAAGTCGTTACGACCTTGTGAATTGCAGTCTTGTTTTCTGTTCTGGTATTGCAGACAAATAAGATAATGAATAGGCTTATGTATAAACAAATGCAAATGTTTACTTTTACTGTCTGCAAGTTTGCTAGCCACTGTCTGTTAAGAAGGTATAAAGATTGTTATGATTGTTTTACTAATTGAGAGAGATCTGTTCAGGACAAGGGGCAACCCAGTTCCTGACACTCTCTCCCTCTTGTGTTCACTAGAGTATTATAATAAAGTATTTGTTTTTGCTGCACCTAAACATAAGCGAGAACTGAGTTTTCTTCGACAATTTGGGGGCTCGTCCGGGATGGCAACGCCCACGGACACACAGACGGCTGCTACGGATCGTTCCCCTTCGAACCCCATGGCGCCACAATAGAGGTAAGAGACCTTTTGAAATCTCTATTGGGGTATCGGAGGAGGACTGTCTGTGGGGGACGTCTGTTTCTGTTGGGCTCACGCCATCTGAACTTTTGACTGTGCAGCAGGATCAAATGCCGAGTGGTATTGGGGAGAGGCCCCAAGAAGGTTAGTTATAGCAGTACTGGGAACTGCTGAGTTGGCCAACAGGTAATGCATAAGGTAATGCATTAGAATGCACCGGTGCTGAGGGGTTTTTACCGCCTCAAGAGGGGTTGTCATACCGCCTCATGGTATTGGTCCGGACCAGGTAATGATGCATCTTGGTTAAAAAAAAAAATAATAAAATAAAATAAAAAAAGAAAAAAAATTTTAAAAAGGTTAAAAAAGGGTTAAATAGAGGAAAAGAGGCCTTGGTGTGTGTGTGTGTGTGTATACCTGTGTGAGTGTTCGTTGCTGGAAGACGCCCAGATTGCCCTGTGAAGCGATTGCTAATGATCAGGAGTAGTCTAACGCAAGCCCAGTAACTAGTGGATCTTTAGGAGATCCGACCCACGGTGGGCTGACTCAGCTTGGCATAGTCCGGCGAGGAAGCTGCCTGGGTCTAGGAGTGTGTGAACCCATTTTCCCTCCTTTCCCTTCTGTGTGGGCTACTGACAATCTGATCGTCTCCCTGGATGCAATTAGAGTATGCGGGTTTATCTCCCGGAAATGGAGTCTTTAGCCGACGCTCTTTGCTGAAAGGAGATGTACGAGGGTCGTAGTCTTTCTTGTGAGTCTCTCCTGTACGTGAGTGCCCTGTAGGGAGGGATTCTTAGATTCTGGTCCGCTAGCGCGGACAGGGACCCCTTCAGTTGGTGTGACTGGAACATGGGGGGGGAACAGTCTAAACTTTCCACTTTACCCCCTAAGGGTACCCCAGCATATTACATGTACGTACATTATGGTCCTAAAACCTGCAGGTATTTAAATGATTGGAATCTGTACACGCGTGAAAATTCATTTAAACAATGCCCATTAGAAGGTACCTTTGAGTTAGATAAACTTACATGCCTCCGTGAAGCCCTTAAATCACACACCTCTGCTGCGCAGTGCGAGCAGTTTCTGTCTTGGTGGGAGGAAGCAACAAAGAGACTCCATGAGTCTCGGGTGCGGAGTCTGAAGGACTCCCAGGAGAAATTAAAAACTGAAGTACAAGATTTAAAACTTAAATGTCAGACATCCAAATGTCTTCCTGCTTCAGTGCAGCCCTCTGCTTCTCTTTATCCTCAATTAGTTAAACCTGAAAGTGAGGAGGAGACTACAGAAGATATAGTGGATTTTTTTAGCAGCATTCCACAGCCGCAGCAGGCTTCCCCCTCGGCCCCCCCTTCTCGGGCTGTGCAGGCAGTAATTGTTTCGTCGCCGCAATTATCAACTGCACAAGTTGTTCATTCTCCTTCTTCGGAAGAATTATCTTCTTCCCTACTGACTGACACCAGTAGTCCGGTTAACCCTGCTTCTGCTGATAACCATGCCGGCTACTTTCTTAGAAGCACGACACAGGCACTCCAGGCTCCTTTAAGGGACTTGCCTGGAGCTGGAGCGATAGGGGGGTTAATTAAGGTACATGCCCCGTGGACACCTGGAGATCTTAGAAACTTGGTGAAAGACTTTCCTAAAATCAGGGAGGAGCCAGTAAAGTTTAGAGAAGAGCTCCAGACAGTGATTCAGTGCTATAATCCATCTTGGGCAGATATTAATCAACTTTTACGAGCTGTACTGCCCGCCGAAGTACAGCAACGCCTTAACAGACAGGCGGCTTGGCCTGATGCCGACCCTGGTATTGGGGATGCTTTGACAGAGGCTAGGAATCGTCTCTTGACCTCTATTTCAGAAGTTTGTCCTAAGAAAACAGATTGGACCAAGATTGCAAATTGTAAACAAAATAAGGGAGAATCCCCTGCTGATTATCTTGATAGACTGACTAAGGTCTTTGAACAGCATTCGGGAATTACTGATCCAGCTGATAATGCCAGGGAAGCGGTGGGAGCTGCTTTTGTTCAGGGACTCTTGCCAAAAGTTCAGCAACCATTGAGAACTATTTGTATTGGCTGGCAAACTAAACCCCTTTCAGAATTGGTGACAGTTGCAAATCATTGTACAGCTTGCATAGACCAGAAGAAAGAAACCAGTGAAACAAAACTTATGGCTTTACAGTTACAAACTTATCAGAATAGGGGTCGTGGGGGACTGAGAAGAGGACGGGGACGAGGTCGTGGGAGAGGTATGGGACGAGGTTCCTCATATCCTGCCCAGAATCCTGCCCCGACTGGGAGCGCTGCATGCCACTTGTGTGGTCAGGAGGGACACTGGAGAAATGAGTGTCCAAATCGATTTGCTCAAAATCCTACTCAGTTCCCCAATCCTGAAGCGCCTGTTTTCTCCCCACAAGGAACCCCTTACTAGGACAGCCTGAGGGAACGTAACTGCATCATGAATCCTTTAATTTCTATTAATCAAGAAGGCCCGTTTGTTGATTGTAATATTGCTGGTAAATCTGTTACTTGTCTTGTAGACACTGGGGCTAGTAGGTCTGCTCTGAGATCCTCGGAGTTTCCCTCTGTTCCTTTGTCCGCTTTGTCTGTTAATGCTGTGGGCATTTCAAACTGTCCTGTTTCGCATCCTGTCTCAGTACCCCTTGAAATTTGTCTTGGCCCTCTAGAAGATAAACATTCCTTTCTACTCAGTTCTACTTCTCCTGTGAATTTGCTGGGAAGAGATCTGTTGTGTAAATTAGGTTGTACCATCTACTGTACACCAGATGGCGTATTCTTACAGGTTCCTGATGAGAATACTAACCTGGTGTTGGCTACACTCCATATATCCGAGCCAGCTGCGTCGAAGTCTCCACTCAGCCCTGACCTTGTGCATTTGTTGTCACAAGTGCCCCCCCATCTCTGGTCTCGTCATGCAAATGAAGTGGGACAGATTAGAACAGCCGAGCTGGTTAAAATTCTTGTGGACCCTGCTAAGCTTTTGCCAAGGATTCCACAGTACCCACTGCGTCCTGAAGCAGTGGCAGGCATAGCTCCGGTTATAGAATCTTTATTGCAACAGGGTATTATTATTCCCACTATTAGTTCTTGTAATACTCCTATCTTTCCTGTAAAGAAGCCAGGAAGGAATACCTATCGTTTTGTTCAAGACCTTCGCGCTATTAATGCTGTGGTTTTGCCTTCTTTTCCAGTGGTTCCAAATCCAGCTACAATTCTTTCTTGTATTCTACCGTCAGCCACTTATTTCTCTGTTGTAGATTTATGTTCTGCATTTTTTTTCCATTCCAATTCACCCAGATAGTCAGTATTTGTTTGCCTTTACTTATAAAGGATGTCAGTATACCTGGACCAGGTTACCCCAAGGGTATACTGAATCTCCCTCCCTGTTTTCTCAGATCCTGAAGAAGGATCTGGATGATGTGGTTTTCCCTGGAAAATCAGTACTTATACAATATGTGGATGACCTTTTACTGGCGTCTTTCTCTTTTGACTCTTCTAAAACTGATACTCTGACTCTTTTAACTGCTTTAGCTGCCAAAGGTCACAAAGCATCCCGAGAAAAACTCCAACTGTGTCAACCCAAGGTTCATTATCTTGGTCATGATATTTCTCATGGCAAGCGTCATTTATCAGACTCTCGTATTTCAGCTATTTTAAATATGCCTAGGCCTAGTACTGTTTCTCAAATGCGTACTTTTCTGGGCATGACTGGATATTGCAGGCAGTGGATTTTAGGTTATGCAACAGTGATTAAACCCTTACAGGATCTGACTAAGTCTGGTACCCCTGAACCTCTTCCTTGGCCCCCAGAGGCTGAGAGTGCTTTTGTTGCTATTAAACAGAGACTATCTACTGCTCCGGCCCTGGGACTTCCTGATTATACTAAACCATTTACTCTTTTCTGTCATGAGCGTAATGGGTTTGCTTTGGCTGTACTAACGCAAAAGCACGGGGACAAACACCGTCCAATTGCCTACTACAGTACTGCCTTAGACGCTGTGGCGGTAGGATTTTCCCCTTGTTTACGGGCTGTAGCGGCAACGGCCCTTTCTGTTCAGTTATCTGAATCTATTGTATTGGGTTCTCCTTTGAGTGTGTGTGTTCCGCATGCTGTGGCTGCACTCTTGTTGAAATCTAGGACGCAGCATTTATCCGCTTCTCGTCTTATCAAATATGAACTGGTTTTGCTTTCTTCCTCTCATATTACTTTGGCTCGTTGCCCTGTTCTTAATCCAGCCTCTTTGTTGCCTGGGCCTGAAGATGGAACCCCACATGATTGTGTGTTTGTAACGTCTGTTCTTACTCGTCCTAGAGATGATTTACTGGATGTGCCTTTGCAGAATCCTGATCTCCTTTATTTTGTGGATGGCTCGTGCTTGCGAGATTCTAAGGGTACATTAGTTGCTGGTTATGCTGTCTGCACTACCTGTGCTGTTGTTGAAAGTGCTTTCCTTTCTTCAGTGTTTTCCTCTCAAGTAGCTGAACTGGTGGCTTTGACTCGAGCTTGTGTTCTGGCTAGAGATCAAACGGTCACTATCTATACAGATTCTCGTTATGCTTTTGGAGTGGTTCATGATTTTGGATTGCTTTGGAAATATAGAGGCTTCCTTACATCCACTGGTTCTCCTATTAAGAATGGTTTTTATGTTTCTGCTCTTTTGGATGCTCTTTTGTTGCCTAAAGCTATAGCTGTTGTTAAATGTACTGCTCACAAGACCCCTCATGATGAAGTTACCCGTGGGAATGCTCTAGCTGACTCTGCAGCTAGGACAGCGGCTCTTTCTGCACCTCAGGCTGTACATTCCTGTGTACTGATAGAGCAGCCTTCACTGGCCTCCCTTGACGATCTGGCTAAGATCCAGGAGGCAACATCAAGAACTGAGAAGCACTCTTGGAGTGCTGCTGGCTGCATTTTACATTCTGATAATCTTTGGCGTGCCCCGGATGGTCGCCTGGTGGCACCAAAGATGTTATTGCCCTATCTTGCTCGCATATACCATGGGATGGCACACGTGAGCAAAGGGGGGATGGTTGCTGCAGTTGCCCGAGATTGGTTTGCACCCATTTTCCCTTCTGTTGCCCATTCCTACTGTCAACACTGTGTGATTTGTCAACAACACAACATTGGTAAAGCTGTTAAAGCTATGCGAGCAGCCCACCCTCCTCCTTGGGGACCTTTTGTAAATATTCAGATTGATTTTATTCAAATGTCTAAATGTTGTGGTTATGAATATGTATTGGTTTTAGTTGATGTATTTACCAATTGGGTTGAAGCTTTTCCCTGCAGGAAGGCAGATGCCAGGACTGTTGTGAAACTTCTGCTTAAGGATTTTGTCCCTCGTTTTGGCATTCCTGTGAGTATCAACAGTGATCGTGGAACTCACTTTACTGGACAGATTGTAAAGGAGTTATGTACAACTTTGCAGATCCAACACAACCTTCACTGCCCTCATCACCCACAATCTGCTGGGACGGTGGAACGCCAGAACGGGATTTTAAAAAATAAACTGGCCAAGATTTGTGCTGAAACGAACTTAAAGTGGCCAGATGCCCTTCCTTCCATTGGCACTGATGAGTATGAGAGCCATTCCCAATCGAAAGACTGGACTCAGCCCTCATGAGATTTTGACGGGGCGCCCAATGCGACTACCAACTGCACCCCCACTGACCTTAGCTCAGATGGACATTCATTTGATGGATGATATAATGCTTAAGTATTGTCAGGCACTAATGAAATGTGTTAAGTCTTTTTATACACAGGTGAAGGAAGCCTTACCGAAGGATCCTGTGCAACCTTGCCACTCGTTGGAACCGGGAGACTGGGTCTACATAAAGGTCCATCAACGAAAGACTGCCCTGGCTCCACGCTGGAAAGGCCCTTTCCAAGTCCTGTTGACTACCAACACTGCTGTGAAGTGTCAAGGACTACCTGCCTGGACCCATGCATCGCACTGCAAAAAGACCCCTCCACCTCGGGAGGCCACACCTACTGATGATCAACGTGCTCCTTCTTCTAGCCCTGCTGTTCCTGCTGGACAGCGGAAGAAGAGGACAAGGTGACGTACTGGTGACCTCTCCCTTGTCCTCTGACGGACCTACTGTGCCTTTGGATTTTTCTAAAGGTATTCCCACATTACAACCCTCTTCCCTTTATCATGCTAGACCACGATTGTTTTTGGGGAAGAGGAGAAGATACATTCGTTCTGCAAACTCCTCCAGAGTTCAGGGATTCCTGACTAAAAGAGACATTATGAACTGGCCCTGGTGGAAGAAACGAAGCATCGTTTATTGGCAAGGAGGGAACTGTGGGGAGCGTGCTTGGGCGTGTGGGGTTCAATGGTGGCTTGGATTTCTTCCAGGGGCAGGGCTCTGTGCTTATGGACAAGTACCCTGGGGATGTACTGCCCTCCCTAATTGGCTTTCAGATAATGACTACCAAAAGCACCTTGCTACCACAAAGGTTACCCCCACTAGCCCCTCAACCCTGGCCGTCACTTCTGTAATTTATCCAGATGTAAACGAAATTGTATATTCTAATGAGATTCGTTGGCCCAGACCTTCCCATCTTAGTGATTTATTAGGATATTGCTCAGAAAGCCTATTTTTTAAAGTTCAACAGACTTCATATGAGAGAACCATTGAGTGGAAAACAAATGGATCAGTGGCAATAGAGATCCATAATATTACTGCAGATCAGCCCCTAGACTTTAGATATGAAATTGATGGATTCCATAGTGAAGTAGATATGATGGTTATTCCTGGACTTTGTGTTATGTTACCTGAAAGAGGCCCTTATTGTTATTTGGTTACCCAATTAGTGAATAATCAAACGACTACCCAAAGAGTTTGTTCTACTACTGGGAATTTTACCTGTCTTGAGACCATTCCAGTGACTGATAATGTGACTTGTACTTTATTGCAATACACTCCCTCTTATGCTATTGATATTAATGCCTCTCAGAAATATATGCAGGTCTACAACCAACAGATGTGGTATAGACCTACGCTGAGGGGAAATGTGCCAGAATATCGGTGGACTGTACTAAACACTACACTAGGGACTGTGAAGTTTACATTGCCTTTATCTAGTTTTCAGATCACCTCTACATATCCAAATTGTTCCCAAGGGGCTGCCATTAGATTAGCACAACTGAGGGCCTGGGTTATTTCCTCTAGAAAGAAGAGGGATCTAGCCGGATCCTTGTGGGATGGGGCCAATTCTGCAGCTGCTGTTTGGAATATTTTTAAGACCCAGGAGCATGATGAGAAATTGGGCCAATTAGAGAAGGCCACTGGCCTGATTTCTGGGGCACAGCTGACACAAGTGCAAACCGGGGTGGGTGAGTTACATGTCATTTCCGCCCTTAGTTCTCTGACCCAGAATTTATTGAGAGAGATGGTACTGAATATAACTGAAGCTGGGAAGGCATTGCAGTGGGATCTAGCATGTTCGGAAATTCAGGATTTCCTGAATGACCAGCTGATGGCCATTCGGAATGATCTAGTGCACCAAGCTTGGCCCACTGCCCTTACAGACACGTCAGGAGTACCATCTGATCTGTGGCCATGGAGACATACTTGGAGACTTTCTGGATGGAAATGTGGACGTTCACAGTGCTCCTTCCAAGCATATGGACCGGTTAAGGGGGTGTGGGCTCCCACATACCGAATCCTGCCGGGTCCATGGGGAGGATGCATGTGGGATTGGGTGATTCACCGAGATATCTGGGAAGTCAGGCCACCTGATTCTCCTAATCGATTTTTAGTTAGTGCTCCTGGGATTACAGCTGATATTTGGATGGGGTTAGGGAATTTATGGACATTTTGGCCGTTAGAACCACCACAGCTTCAGTGTATACGGAAACTGAAGCCAGGGGAAGTTGTCACTGTTTATGACAATATTTGCTGGGAGGGTAAAGGTCAGGGGACTACCCTTACAGGACACCCACTTTTTCAGGCTAATGATAGCTGTGTGTACGTTAATGCCACCACGTTACAAGATATACATATTAATCTTACCACTGCTGCAGGCAATCATATTATTTACTGGCCTGCAGATAGAATGTTACATGTAGCTCTTAGATTTCAGGTATATTTTAATTGGACTAGGATAGTACCTGATCGTTTTCAGAATTTGCTTTCATTGTTGCCAGAGGTTCGCAGAATCTCTGAGTTGCAGGGGCAAATTCACATGCTTCAGAATATATATCATGCTGAGCAGAATGCCTTTCATACAGCTTATAGAGTTTCTACTTTATGTACTAAGTTTGATGTATTGTGCTTTGTTACCAAAACTGTACGACAACCCCATTATTTTATTCCTATGGGGATGTTATTGTTTGTAGTGTTGTTAGTTGGTGTGGGATTATGTTATTGTTGTTGTTGTTGTAAAGGGCGTAATGATAGTAATACTACTTTTCATGTTCATGCTAATCATGCATTGTCCTTACATCCCATGAAAACCCCTAAGGTTGAGATGTCTCCTGTGGACTCTGAAATCCATGGTTTAATGCAAATTGAGATTTGAGGTATTTGTTGTACTAGAAGTACAAAAGGGGGGAATGTGGAGGCCAAGAATTAATTAATAAAGGTTTGAAGGGATCTTAATGTATGTTAGCTAATTAGCAGAGGTTAAGCTGTTACCCTGTATCTGGTGCAGAGTGAATTGTGTGAAAAGTCGTTACGACCTTGTGAATTGCAGTCTTGTTTTCTGTTCTGGTATTGCAGACAAATAAGATAATGAATAGGCTTATGTATAAACAAATGCAAATGTTTACTTTTACTGTCTGCAAGTTTGCTAGCCACTGTCTGTTAAGAAGGTATAAAGATTGTTATGATTGTTTTACTAATTGAGAGAGATCTGTTCAGGACAAGGGGCAACCCAGTTCCTGACACTCTCTCCCTCTTGTGTTCACTAGAGTATTATAATAAAGTATTTGTTTTTGCTGCACCTAAACATAAGCGAGAACTGAGTTTTCTTCGACAACCCATTTTTCCAGATCATTTATGAGTATGTTGAACAATAATGGTCCCAGTACCGACCCCTCTGGGATACCACTATTTATCTCTCTCCATTCTGAAAACTGATAATTTATTCCTACCCTTTGTTTCCCATATTTTAACCAGTTACTGATCCATGAGAAGACTTCCCTCTTATCCCATGATGGTTTACTTTTCATAAGTCAATTTAAATTAAATACATTTTAAAAAAATATATATATTTTTTAGAAATCTAGACATGTTATGTGTAACTTGCATTATCCTTATGTTAAATTTGCATTATCCTAACAAAACATTTACTTTATTCATAGCTCTTTTATAGATCTCATTGGCCCTGACACCCCCCTTGTAAATTCGAACACCCCCCCCTAATTTCAATTCCTGGGGAAACTACTGGTGTCACCCATTCTAAAGCACTTACATCTCCCCAGCACTCACGCTTTGTGGCTCACGGTGTCATTCCAGTGACTTTCTAGGCAGCTGCAGTTTAGACCCAGTGACATTCAGCTTTGTAATACCTGAGTCCCTACCTGGATCTCGCTTTTTGTCTCCAACTCAGAAGGAGAGAGCAAACTCTCCCAGCATGCAGCAGCCTCATGAGGTTGGGGGCCCTGCCTGCTTTTCCTGAGCCCAGATGGCCCCCAGGACTCCCAAGGGAAGGGTGAGCTAGTGAGGGGCACTTCAGTTAGGTTGGTCATTTTGTGCTACGTGATCTGAACTCTCTTGTACTTTATCTGATTAAGTAAAAGAGCAATGGTGTGTTGGACATGTGCAGAGTCTCTCTGTGTGTTAAATGGCTTATCTACACTGGCAATTGACAGCACAGTAACTTGCTGGCTTAGGGGTGTGAAAAATCCTACCCCAGTGCACTTTGAGTGCTGAAAAGCACCAGTGTAGACAGGCTCTGAGTGTCGACCTAGGCTCCCTGATCAGTGAGCTGGCTTTTGTGAATCGCATTGTAAGGTGCCTGTGATGCATTGTCTAGGGAGTTTAGGCACCTGACTCAGCTTTGCAGAATGTGATTTTCTGGTTGCCTGCAAACTAGGATCTGTGACGCTCAGCATTTCAACACCAAGTCCCTTCATGGATTGCACCCTGTGCAAGCAGTCACCTCTCCACAGAGCACAGCTGAGCAATTCCTGATTGACACAGGTGTGTACATGTCAGAGACAGAGCATAGGCTGGAGAGGGACACATCCCAGTAAAACCCAAACTTATCCTCCTAGAAGCACGATATTCCCTGTGGGGGCTGGGGGGACACAACAAAGTTAGGAAGCAAATCCCATGGCTCTGCCCCCTGCAGCTGGGACAGTAAAGTGGAACAAACACAAAGAATTGTTTGTAATGTTTTATTTACAGTAAGTAACCCTTCTGCCCCTCTGAGTTGGCAGCAACAAGGGCCGGGTTCAGTATCCCGGGGTTCTGTTTCAATAACACAATGCAAAACCGGCTCAAGCCCCCACCCAGTGACCTGGGACAATTACATACCACCCCCCCGGGCGCCTCTAGGAGGCAATACTTCCCCATTCGCAAGCACGGAATCTGAGTGTAGCAAAATCCTTTTAATAAAGGAGGGACACGATGAGGCATCACGTTGAAGAAACACCACAAACAAGATTATAACACAAACCATAAGCAACAAAAACCCACCTCCAAGTACATTTGGCACTGTCCTTTCCCCCTTAGGGTCTTAAGTCCAATCACCCCAAACTCCAACAACCCAAAAGTCTCTGTCTCTGGTCAGTGCCACCCCAGAGTTCAAAAGTTTATCTGCAGAGTTTTAGCCCCCCAGCCTGGGTGGAAATGGGGGGGGCACACACAGGGTGTTAAGGGGCACCTTACGTGGGCCAGGGCCAACTGCTCCGCCTCTCCGTGGAGTTCTGCTGCAGCCTTCACCACGACTGGCTCAACTCCACCAGCTGTGCCGCTCCTCCAGCCAACCTGTGAACTGCAGCAGCTGTCCCCGCAAACCACTCCACACTGCTCACGGTTCCATGGGCTGCTCCAACGTGCTGCAAACTGCTCCACTCTGCCAGCCGCTTAGCGATAGATCTTCGGCTCCCCCACTAGTTAACACAGCACTCAGTGATCTCAGCTCTTAGTGATTTCAGCTTGTAGTAGGGGAGCCCAGTGCTGGTGCACCATTGGCCCAATGTGAATTCAGGTCACCAGCCTCTAGATAGACTCCTAAAGGATTCAAAATTAGCTCTGCTCTTCAACAGTGGAGAGAGGAGGCTGTGCAAGGGGTGGTCCAGACCCTCAAAGGGTGCCCATACTATCAGGTACACATACCAGTCCCCAACCTCTCTCCATTCACTGGGTTTTGGCACCCATGTCCCTTGTCTAGCAAGTGCTACTTAATGGATAGTGAGCCATCCCTGTCATAACGCAGTCTCACAGTTCCTCATTTACTTAATCAGGGTGACAACACTTTATTCCTCCTACCCCAATAACAAAGAAATTGGGGATCCCACAGCTGTAAAAATAACCATTCCAGGCTGCTGTTGGCTGGGGTGGGTGTGCCAATGCAAAATACCTGAAATTCCTTTCCACACTCCCCATAATTCACCACCAGATGTCAGGGTAGAGCTCATCCTGACTCTGCTTACATATGGCTCAATCAGAGAGCTACCCATTGAAAAAGTACTGGAAGAAGCAAAGACTTCAGTCCAGAAGTTGACTAATGAAGGCATTTATACTGAATCTTTAAGTGAAGGGGACAAGAAGTGTTTGTTAAGACAACTGAAAAAGTACACACTCTTGATTCTTAAAAATCTACAACAGTGAGTTCTAGATTCTACTCAACCTCTACGTAGCCTTTACAGATCCCTGTCCTATAAAACACCAACAGTTGAGTGGAGTGAGGCACTCCCAGTCACAGCAGCCGCAGCTGAATGTTCTTTTTCATCATTGAATAGAATTTTGTGTTCTGAAAGAAGTCGCCTTCTGCCTGATCATGTGAATGAACTAATGAGCATATCAGTTGAAGGAATGGAAGTACCAGACACATGAGAAGCCACCAAAGATGAACGCGTTGCATTCAAAAAGTTCATTAACAGAGTTGTGCTAAATTATAACAAGAAACCAAGAAGGATGTAGATGTAGTGCTTCTTAGAAGGCTTGAGTAGCCAACTTTCATTTGTGTGATGATTTTAAAACATGCGTTAATTCTAATAAAATGGTCATGCAACATTTTTCAGTTTTCACTATGGTGCCATACAGCCCACCTTCACCCTCATGCTCTCACTCCTCATCAGCTCTGAACCTCCCCCCCTAGTAAATTTGAACACCCCCGTTAATTTCAACTCCTGGGGAAAACACTAGGGAGAGCTGGGACTGGAACCACGTCACCTCCATGTTCTCAGCGCTCATCCTGGGGGACCGGTGACAGGGTAACACAATCTCTTCACCCACAATGGCAGTGACAAGGTGGTCTGGTCCAATCACTTTAAACTGTGCTGTGGAATGTACCCGGAGATAAAGAAAACAAATGCAGAGAGAAAATCATGTACCTTTAATTAGTGGTACACACAAGACAGGTCCTGTTTTATGTATTTTATATTCCATGGAGCTATTTCATAGATTTAAAGGCCAGATGGGAGAATTGTGATCACCTGATCTGACCTGCATAACATAGGCCATAGAATTTCCCTATGGCAAAGCACTAGCCTTCCCTGACTGGGAAGTTAATCCAGACTATGGCAATGACAGCACCAAATGCTGATCACTAGAACAGCAGGGAGAATGAATGAACATTCTGTGTTCTGAATTTACATATGGATTTTTTTAAAAAAAATGTATTTGTGTAATTGTTATTCATATAAATATAAATAAATGCTGACATTCTCAGTGCTCATCCTGGGGAGCAGGGTAACAAAACGTGATTGTTGACAGTGTCACACATTCTTCCATTTATTAAACCATTGAATACCTTTTTAATCACATTTGTATCTCATTTCATGACGTTGATGCACAATTTATCTCTGTCACATAAGATGATAAATTTGCATGCTAGGATCTGTAAATCATATAGAAACTTTTTAATTTTAAGAATAACTGAAATGTACTAACATCAAGAAATTGAACTGTGCACCAACATTGGGTGGACAAATATTAAATAGTGTTACAGCAGGTGACAGACTTAGAATGGTAACAGGGCCAGATTTAGGGGCATTTTACTTCAAACATTCTATTTTCCCTTCTATCGCTAACAACAAAAACAGCACCCAGAGCCTAGCACCCCCCATGTTCGGCACCCCAGGCAGTCACCTGTCCCTAAATCCAGCCCTGACCAGGACACAAATGAAAAGTAATTCAAAGAGAAAAAATATTTTACATCTACCCCCTCAATTCTTCTGCCCCTGACAGTAGCGTGTTCTGCATAGAAAGTAGGATTAGGCCTGGTAAACTAGAGAAAAAAAGTGGAGGAAATTTTAAGTGACTGGGGACCTGATCTCAATCCTGCTGATGTCAGTGGAAAGAATCCCAGTGATTTCAATGGGATTTGGATCAGCATCTCAGGCCCTTGCCAGCTTTTGGTGCTCAGGTTTGCAGTGTGGGAATCCCGTTATCACTAGTTGGCAGCTCCTGCAGACTGTCACCTCCTGTTTCCTTATCTGTGCTCTTCAAACAGAAATCTGTGACCCTCACGCTGGGATCTGCTCTGGCTCCCAGTATATTTCTGGTGCAATTCAAGGTGTCTGGTTTTTGACACGTGAAGCACTAAATGGTTTAGGACCAGGCTACCACGTCTCTGCTGATGGTGGCAGAGAGCAGCTGGGATGCTCAGTCTTACAATCCCATTGGATTTAGTGGGAGAAGAATGGTGGTGAGAAGCTTTCAGTGAAGGACCTTCAGCTCTGTAACACCCCATTGGTCTGGTACATCTAGAGTCCATTCTCTGTTGGGAAGGGAATGGCTGGAAGAGGATGTAATTGAGATAAGGTGTGTTGGGGAGTTATTAGTCCTGAAGGCTTTGGGAGACAGCAGGACCGACTCCAGGCACCAATGGAGGAAGCACGTGCCTGGGGTGGCACATGCTAAGTGGTGGTATTTATTCCGTCCATTCTCGGGGTGGCATAGTCTGGGTGTTTTTGTTTTTGTTTTTGTTTTTTCGCTTGGGGCAGCAAAAATGGTAGAGCCGGCCCTGGAAGGTAGGAAGGTGTTTTTAAAACAAACCAAACAAAAACAAACCAAACTGCTACTGGTCCATTTACCTTTGTATTTGCAACTAAAGAGAGAGTGATGGGCTCTCTTTATAAATATAAAACCTAATCATTTTAATGCTTTAGGTTTGTATTACTCTGCAGTAAAAGAGTGTCCATCCAATGAGCTGGGCCTTCTTGGCAATCTTTACAAAATACATGTATGAACAGACAGACTGACAATTACCCCCAGGTCATATCAAATAGTCCAGCACCAACAGAAACCACAGCTAAAAAACAAGTAAAGCCCTGTTCCCGCTCTGTGCTTACATTTACACACTGGGATTACTTCCATTGACTTCACTGGGACTGCTCACAGTGCATAAAGTTCAGCCCATTTGTAAGGCATTGCAGGCCTGGGGCATAAACAAAAACCTCTAGGAAGCCGTAGAGGCCGTGAGGATTCCTACCTGGTTCCAACTTGTGAACATAAACAGTTATAAAAAAATAATAACACCAGGCAGAGAGGAGATGAATAGGAGCTCTGCCAGAACGAGAGAATCATCATCTTCACTGAAACGTCATCTACAACAGGAAGAGTAAAGAGAACACAACAACAGTATAACTTCATAAGTAGGCTGCAGTGATTAGGACAAGCGGGATATTAGAGTTCAAGGAATAGAAGATTGCAAAGGACCCATTAAATAGGGGGAGAGGGATAGCTCAGTAGTTTGATCATTGGCCTGCTAAAGCCAGGGTTGTGAATTCAATCCTTGAGGGGGCCACTTAGGGATCTGGGACAAAAATTGGTCCTGCTAGTGAAGGCAGCAGACTGGACTCAATGACCTTTCAAGGTCCCTTCCAGTTCTATGAGATAGGTCTCACTCTCTCTCTCTAAATAGGGATAAATGCATCATGTGAACTCATTTGCATATTATGCAGTGACAGCAGTCATCCCATAGTCTGCACAGAAAAGAGCAGATCAGTGTAAAATATTAATGTCCCATGACCCCAAAGAGAGAGAGAATGAACTCCTCTGAATGAGAATTAAGAGCAGGATTTTGAAAATCACTGAGCACTGGCCTAATGGTGCCCCACTGAAGTCAATGGGAAAACTTGAAATGACTAACAAGGCAGCAAGGTTAGACCAAGACTGAGAAGTTTTAATACTCTGACCCTAAAATAGTAGGTGTTAGGAGATTTCAGTTTTGTAATTAAAACAACAGCTTTAGAATGTTTTCTTCACAACAATCCCATAACCCCCCATCTCAGACACAGATTTTCTGTTCCCATCATGGGAAACAATAAGCCAGTGTAATAGGTAAAGTTGAATACGCTGTACGTAAAACATAGCAGGTGGGAAATAGATAGGACCAGAACATGTTATGGTATTTTGTTTTTATTGCCATAGCGTGTAGGCACCAGTCGCTGATCAGGACCCCATTGAGCAAGGCACTGTACAAACATGTAACAAAATCCAGATCTCTGCCCATGTAGGAGATCCCCTCACTCATGGAGCTCTGTTCTTCCACACGGACAAAAAAAAATACATGTGGGGACTTTTTTAAAGTTGCCTTTTGGTATCTGAGGGTACGTCTACACTACAAGACTATTTCAAATTAACTTAATTCGAATTTGTGGAATCGACCTTATGAAGTCGAATTTGTGTATCCACACTAAGGACACTAATTCGACTTTGTGAGTCCACACTAACGGGGCCAGCATCGACTTTGGAAGCGTTGCACTGTGGGAAGCTATCCCACAGTTCCCGCAGTCTCCGCTGCCCATTGGAATGCTGGGTAGAGCCCCCAATGCCTGCTGGGGAAAAAAATGTGTCGAGGGTGGTTTTGGGTAACTGTCATCATTGAACCGTCAATCACGCCCTCCCTCCCTGAAAGCGCCGGCGGGAAATCTGTTCGCGCCCTTCTCTGGTCGGTTACAGCGCAGACGCCACAGCACTGCGAGCATGGAGCCCGCTGCGATCATCGCTGCACTTATGGCCGTTGTCAACTCCTCGCACCTTATCGTCCACCTCTTCCACAGTCAGCTGCTGAGAAATCAGGTGAGGAGGCTCCGTCAGCGCGGTGAGGAGAGTGGCTCAGACCTCTCACAAAGCAGGGTACGCCACGCAGTGGAGATCATGGTGGCAATGGGTCAAGTTCATGGTGTGGAACGGCGATTCTGGGCCCGGGAAACAAGCACGGACTGGTGGGACCGCATAGTGCTGCAGGTCTGGGATGAATCACAGTGGCTGCGAAACTTCAGGATGCGTAAGGGCACTTTCCTTGAACTCTGTGAAGCGCCAGGACACCCGGATGCGAGCAGCCCTGAGTGTGCAGAAGCGAGTGGCCATAGCCCTCTGGAAACTTGCAACGCCAGACAGCTACCGGTCAGTAGCGAACCACTTTGGCATCGGCAAATCTACCGTAGGGCTTGCTGTGATTCAAGTAGCCCACACAATCGTTGAGCAACTGCTCTCAAAGGTAGTGACTCTAGGAAACGTCCAGGTCGTCAGAGATGGCTTCGCCGCGATGGGATTCCCAAACTGCGGTGGGGCTATAGATGGGACTCACATCCCTATCCTGGGACCAGCCCACCAGGCCAGCCACTACATTAACCGAAAGGGCTACTTTTCTATGGTGCTGCAAGCACTGGTGGACCATAGGGGACGTTTTACCAACATCTACGTCGGGTGGCCGGGCAAGGTTCATGACGCGCGTGTGTTCAGGAACTCTGGTCTGTTTAGACGCCTCCAGGCAGGTAGTTTCTTCCCGGACCACAAAATAACGGTTGGGGATGTGCAGATGCCTACAGTGATCCTCGGGGACCCAGCCTACCCGCTAATGCCCTGGCTCATGAAGCCCTATACAGGCGCCTTGGACAGTGAGAAGGAACTCTTCAACTACCGGCTGAGCAAGTGCAGAATGGTGGTGGAGTGTGCTTTCGGACGTCTCAAGGGGAGATGGCGGAGCTTACTCACTCGCTCGGACCTCAGCGAAAAAAATATCCCCGTTGTTATTGCAGCTTGCTGTGTGCTCCACAATCTCTGTGAGAGCAAGGGGGAGACCTTTATGGCGGGATGGGAGGTTGAGGCAAATCGCCTGGCTGCTGATTACGCTCAGCCAGACAGCCGTGCCGATAGAAGATCCCAGCGGGAAGCGCTGTGCATCCGGGAGGCTTTGAAAGCTAGGTTCCTCGGAGAGCAGGGTAACCTATGACTGTCCACTTGACTTACAGACAAGCTGAACCTGAGCCTGTTTCAGTGACTGTTGACTTCGATCTGCGGTTACATACCCCGTTCTCCAGGTTTCCCCCCTTCTAACACATGTTTTAAAATAATGTTAATTGAACACTGATTATTAACAAAGTTTTCTTTAATTATGAATTCCTGTTCTAGGGTTGAAACATGGACGCAGACTGTGGTGGGTACGGTGTGCACTGATGTACAAACCGCTTCTACACTAGAGGAATGACAGGCTCCTGCTCCTACAGCGGTCTCTGGGGGGAGGACGGTTGTGGGTGGGTGTGCAGGAAGGGGTGGGTTTTCAGGAAGGGGTGAGGGGTGCCGTCTTTGGGACGGAGTTTGGATGCAGGCTCTGGGCTGGGGGTTGGGGCATAGGAAGGGGTGAGGGGTGTGTGGGAAGGGTGAGTATGTGTCCGTGGATGAGGGCTCTTGCTGGGGCTCAGGGCATTGGAGAGGCTCGTGGCTAGGGTGGAAGGGCATGGTAAGGGCAGCCTGCCTTGCCATTTGTGGATGGCAGGCGCTAGGACCCTGGGGCAGCATACACCTCACAGACTGACCCTGGTGCCTAGTGACTGCAGTCTGTGTGTGTCCTGCTGTTGATCCTGCCCCCAAGTCTGTACCCTGGTAATGGAGGCTGTCCTATGCGATTAAAAAACCCCTCCCCCCCCTTCACACAAAGTCTTCTGACAAGAAAAACGGGACGGAAACAGTGAATAACAACAAACTACTTTTAATACTCAACTACACAGTGGGGGGATGAAACTTGGATTTGGGACTGGGTGATGCAGGAAGGGAAGCACTTCTCAAAGTTTATGGCATCAGAGCTGTGTGGTACATGAGCGCTCTGCTGGGGTACTGTGCCAGTTTTCACGGCCCCTAGCGCCCCTCCTTCTTGTTATTTTGGGTGAGGGGGGGACAGGACTTTGTGGCGGGGGATTGCGGTTGCAGATACAGTGCAGGGGGGCTCTCTCCTCCTGCCTGCGGTCCTGCAGAACATCTACAAGGCGCCGGAGTGTGTCCGTTTGCTCCCTCATTAGCCCAAGCAGCGTTTGAGTTGCCTGATGGTCTTCCTGCCGCCACCTGTCCTCCCGTTTGATGTGTGAGCGCTGGTGCTGACATAGGGTCTCCCTCCACTGTCTCTGCTCGGCCGCCTCGGCTCTGGAGCAGGCCATCAGTTCCGAGAACATGTCATCCCTAGTCTTTTTCTTTCGCCACCTAATCTGCGCCAGCCTCTGTGAGGGGGATGCCGGGGCAGTTCGGGAAAGAGCCGCAGCTGTGTGATGGGAAAAAGGAAGTGATTTCCTTGAAAAGATACATGTTTGCGAACAGTGAACACAGTCTGTGAACAAGACCAAGACCATACAGGGAACCTAGTCTCACGAGCTCTCAGGACAAGTTCGAGATTTCGGAAGACGCTTTCAGTGGCTGCGGTCTTGCACCAGAGATCGGACAAGTGGGGCGGTACAGCTGAATCCGTTTATCAGCCAGGCCTGGTAAGCCCTACACTATAGGCTGCTTAACAGTTAATGGGTAGCTGTGCCCTCCCGCAGAAGGCAATCTGGAAAGCATAAAGTCCGACCCTGTTCCAGCCCCTCGCGGCTGTGCCCGGGAAAGATCACTGTATGCTTTTCCTCTGCGGCCTCCAACACGTGCCTGTTGAACGAAGGTCTTTGCTATGCAAAGTAAAAGTCAAGCAGTCACAATAGTAATAGTACACTAATTGCCCTACTTAGATGCAGCAGTCGCCGAACGACATTACCCTGAGGCGGGTCACTCGGAGAGAGAGAGAGAGGATGCTGCGGGAATCCCTGCACAGACCAGGACCGTATGCAGCCATGCTGGTGGAGGCAATGGTTCCGCTTTACGTGAGGATGGCCTGGCGCGGAAGAGTGTGCTTCCACGGAGCACCAAATAAGGCACCTCTCCCCAGGAACCTCCTGCGGAGGCTTTTCGAGCACCTCTACGAGACCTTCGTGGAAGTGACCGAAGAGGATTTCTATTCAATCCCTATATGTGTGGACCTTCTTTTTATATAGTTTTATATGGACAACTTTTTAGGTAGTTTTTATATAGTATATATTCCTGTTTTTTAAGAAATAAATGTTTCCATGTTTATAACACTTACCGACTGATCCTTCCCCTGATTCTGAGTCCGTGTTAATGGCCGGGGAGGGTTGGTAGGGGATCTCTGTGAGGGTGATGAAGAGATCCTGGCTGTCGGGGAAAGCGGTATTGTAAGCGCTGTCGCCTGCGTCGTCCTCCACAAACCCTTCCTCATCTTCCCCATCGGCGAACATCGCCGAGGAACTGCCCCTCAACACTATCCCATCCTCAGGGTCCACGGTCACTGGTGGGGCAGTGGTGGCAGACCCACCTAGAATAGCATGCAGTGCCTCGTAGAAGCGGCATGTCTGGGGCTGGGCTCCGGAGCGTCCGTTTGCCGCTCTGACTTTTTGGTAGCCTTGTCTCAGGTCCTTGATTTTCACGCGGCACTGCGTTGTATCCCGGCTGTATCCTCTGAGTGCCATGGCTTTGGAGACCTTCTCGTAGGTCTTTGCAATCCGTTTGTTGGAGCAGAGCTCCGAAAGCACAGACTCATCGCCCCACACAGCGATCAGATCCAGGACTTCCCGGTCTGTCCATGCTGGGGACCTCTTTCTATTCTGGGATTGCATGGACTCCTCTGCTGGAGAGCTCTGCATCGTTGCAGGTGCTGCTGAGCTCGCCTCGATGTCCAACCAGGAATTGAGATTCAAACTGGCCAGACAGGAAAAGGAATTCCAATTTTCCCGGGTCGTTTCCTGTGTGGCTGGTCAGAGAATCCAAGCTTGGACTGCTGTCCAGAGCGTCAACAGAGTGGTGCAGTGTGGGATAGCTCCCGGAGCTAGTAAGTTCGATTTGCATCCACACCTAGCCTAATTCGACATAGCCATGTCGAATTTAGCGCTACTCCCCTCATCGGGGTGGAGTACCGAATTTGAACTAAAGAGCCCTCTAGGTCGAATTAAATGGCTTCCTGGTGTGGACGGGTGCGCGGTTAATTCGAATTAACGCTGCTAAATTCGAATTAAAGTCCTAGTGTAGACCAGGCCTGAGATTTTAGGTCACACTCAGGTCATTGTCTCAAGCTTTTTTTCTGCAGTCACAAGGGCTAGAAACTTTCTTTAAAAATTAAAACTGAAATGCTCTCATAATCGCAGGACAAGAACAGGTGGGGTTTTATGGAAAATATAAAATATTTCAAGACTCTCGATAAAATTATATAAGAATTGACACCACTTGAATATATTTCAATATATTTCTTTAAACAATACATGAAAAAAATGCCATTCAGAACAATGCAGAAATAACCACAAACACTTTCTTGTGATTTGATTTTAAAAAAATATTTCAAAATGAATTTTATTTCGAGTAGATTTCAAATGACAAGCTCAAACTAAAAGGAATGAAAAGATTTATTACTATTATGTTTCTCCTGCATCATTTCTTTTTAAAAAACAAAACAAAAAAACCCAACAACACGAGAGTGAAAGCAAGAAAATGAGAAAGTCCCAAAACCCACTGCCCCAAAATTAAAGTGTTTGTGTCCATTCATTTTTTTTTCAAATTATTTCAAGCTGTTTTTTTTTAAAAAAAGGAAAGATCCATAAACATTTCAAATCAATCAAACAAAAATCATGCAATTTTTTGATGAAAAATAATTCTCCCTTTTTTAATCATGTCCAGAGATACCCTCATGAATTCTCCCCGCTGATGGTTTTTCACACAGGGAATAACCTGTCTCACAGTTTCTAATATGGGCCTCTCTTGCCATTATGCCATCAAATCTTCCCTAAACCTAGGACAATAAAATCACCCCTACTGGCCACCCTTCTACATGTAAGGGGACTGTTGCCCCCTTACTAACATTCAGTGGGGGTGTTTTGGTTGCTAGCCCCCAGCACTAAAAGGGGAGGGATCGATGGCAAATCAGGACCCTGAGACTGACAGTCCCCAGGAACAATGGCAAGAGGCTAATGCTCCAGGTCAGCCTGATTGACAGGGCGGGCCGGCTAATCAAGGAGACAGAAGGCCAGGGTGGGCCCCGTCCTCCGTGTGAGCAGGAATGTGCCTGGAGTCAGATGGAGTGGGGCCGAGCTAAGGAGAGAGCGGGGCCCCAAGCTAAGCTGATGGGAGCGGAGCTGCAGCCCAAAAAGCCAGAGCACGGCCCAGAGAGAGCAGCCCTGCCCTGGGAGCAGAGCTGTAGCAACCAGAGCCAGAGGGGCCAGACAAGCAGCCCAGGAAGCAGATGAGAGCTCAGAGCAGAGTCACAGAAGCAGCCTGCAGAGCAGCCCTGCCCTGGGAGCAGAGTGGTAGCAACTGGAGCCAGAGAGGCCAGAGAAGCAGTCCAGGGAGCTGAAGTCAGAGCAGCAGCAGCCGCCGTGCTGAGGCAGAGTGGAGCTGGAGCTGGAGCAGGGGCAGTCTGGAGCTGAGTGCGGTGAGCAGCTGGGCAGAGCGAGGGGGACCCCGGGCAGTGGGCCCAGCGCAGGGAGATACCTCAGCCAAGAGGCCCTGCAGGCCAGACTGGGAGGGGGATTGTAACCCTGACAGGGCGGGGGTGACGCTGGAGAGAAGGGTCCTGCCACCCAGAGCCTGAGAGTGTGTGGCCACCGCCGGAACAAGTGTCCGACCTGCAGCGTCCCTGCAGCACAGCCAGGGCCTGAGAAGGAGGCCTGGGACCTACAAGGAGCAGGCTGTGAACTGCCCTGACCTTTCAGAGACACTGTTTGTGATGTTCCCTGCCACAGAGCAGGGTGATGTGTTTCCTGTAACCTTTCCCATTTTTCCTTATTCTTTTTTTTAAATTAAGTGTTAATTAAATAACTTGTATTTGCTTTAAATTGTATGATGTGATCAGTGGGTCAGGGATGTGCGCAGTGCAGAGAGAGTACCCCGGAGTGGGGACACCCTAGCCCCTGTCCTAGGTGACCACAGCAGGGTTGGGGGTCGAGCCCCCTAGGAATCCTGGGCCCAGCCTTGTTGGGGTTACGAGGACTCTGCCAGACAGGAGAGTGGAAGGGGAGTCCTCAAGGGCAGGGAGGCCTCTGGGTAAAGGAAGTGGGAGCGAGGACTCAGATCCTTTCGCTAGCCCACTTCACCGGGGTAGTGCAGAAGCCAGGAAAGTTCCCCACAATAGCGGGACCATTCCCCCGCTTACATACAGCTCTGTGGCCACAAAGATAGGAAGCAACATTAATTTATCACAGGATAACAATGTAGTGTGTACAAACTGATCACGCAGTGGTTGTTGTGGATCACTTGACATCCATACAGAAGACCAATATGAAGCTAAAAGTAGTGACATGCCCTCATTGTCCAATTGCATTAAAGATTCTGGCCCAGATTCAGTAATTAAGCCCATCCTTATTCAGCAATACATTTCAAAGGGTGCTTCACTTTAGGCACATGCTTAATTCCCACTGATCTCAAAATGATTAAAGGCTGTACTTTGTTTCCATTGATTCTGGACCAAACTGGACTTTTTTTCGTTTAAAGCATCAGAAGCAAAAGGACTCAACCCCAGAGTCAGGTCAAAAACTACTGCCTACAAGTAGGCCAGGAAACTATACTGATTGCAGTTGAGTTTGCAGCTCTATGTTTCTTCCTATATTCTAAATACAGGAAGTTTCTTTGTTACAAATCTCCCTCTAACTTCACTAAAAACTGGATTGGGCCCAGGGTTGAGTGAAAGACAGTAACAGAGGAAATGAATTACTTACTGAATGTACTGTAAAAATCAGGGTTAGGGCCAACAAAATAAACTAGTGCTATAAAAAGTAAAAGCGGTAGAATTAAAAACTCCAAATTACAAATCAAAGTATAAAACCCATAGCAAGTGCTATAATAGAAACAGATGGAATTGCTAAAACCAATAACAATTACTTACTTAAAATTTTTTTGATGAGCATTAGCTATTAAAATACAAACTAAACAGCACAATGACACGCATTGCACAGTGATTATACTGATAAATGACAAAGTGTTCAGAGTAATAAGAGTAATAGAAATAACATTTTTAAAGGAGCAAAACTATAATTAAAATGGATTACTAGAAGAGAGCACAATTCAGGGAATCACAGCAGCAGATAAAACAAATTTGTGAACTGTTGTGAGACTTCACGTAGACATATAGTGATAAGCGACTCTTTTAAATACGGTACTCAAAATGTGTGACACAGAGTTTGAGGGAATGTAGGTAAATTATTTCACTGCGTCAAGTCTCCTGTAGCAATAAAGTAGCACAAGAGGCAGCAAGTTTGTATATATTTTGGTGGCATCCAGAACAGGTCCAACAGAGTTTTGCTGTGGGAGGGGTTTGGGATGCAGGCTCTGGGAGGAAGTTTAGGTGCAGTAGGGGTGCAGGCTATTGGCAGGGAGTTTCGGTGAGGAGTGCAGGCTCTGACCTGGGGCAGGGGATTGGGGTGCAGGAGGGGGTGCGGATGTGTGTGCTCTGGGACGGAGTTTAGCACCTCAGCACATTATATAAGAGAAAGGAACTGCAGTCACTTTATATAGACATAGAAACTGATAGAAGACTCTTTTAAATGCTCAAAATGTGTGAGGCAGAGTTTGAGGGAGGGATTGTATGTATAATCTTTCACAGCATTAAGTTTACTGGCTGTAACAGTAAAGTAGCACCTCAGCACTAAGTTATATAAAATAGAGAGACTCTGCGGTGTCTAAGCATTGACAGTCTAGGAATAGGGAGGGGCCTGTGTCTTTAAGACACAGCCCCAGGAGCCAGCCCTCTGCTCCCATGCTGACATGCAGCAGGAAGGGATTTAAAGGGCTCGGGGCTCCCCGCAGCAGAGGGAGCTCCAGGCTCTTTAAATCCCAGGCCCAGCCCAACTGACGGAGCTGTGGGGGGGGGGATTTAAGGGGCTCGGGGCTCCCCGCAACTGCGGGAGCTCAGGGCCCTTTGAATCCCCGCCCGAGCCCGGCTGCTGGAGCTGCAGGAGGGATTTAAAGGGCTCAGGGCTCCCCGCAGCGGCCGGAGCACCAGGCCCTTTAAATCCCCACTGCGGAAGCCAGTGCAGTCCGGCACGGCATACTGGCTCTTGCTGGTACACCATACCGGACCTAACCAGCTTACTTTCACCTCTGGGACGCACCCACCTACCCCTCCATCTGGCCCCCGCTGTCGGAGGGAGCCAGCCCAGTTCATCCCCGGGGTGCTCTGAGCCTCTGCCCTCCCCCAGATCACAGCACTATGTGCCTCTGGGCCTGCCTCTTGCTCTCGCCCGTGGTCTGAGCAAACTGTGCCTCTGCCATGTGCTGAGCCTGCCTGTTCTCAGGGCCACATTGGTCTGAGCTGGGTGTGTCTGTGCCCCACCCAGGGGCAGCTCCAGGCACCGGTACGCCAAGCGCGTGCCTGGGGTGACAAGCCATGGGGGGCGCTCTGTCAGTCGCAGCGAGGGCGGCAGGCAGGTTGCCTTTGGCGGCTTGCCTGCGGAGGGTCCGCTGGTCCTGCGGCTTCGGCGGACCTCCCGCAGGCTGCCGCCGAATCCGTGGGACCGGGGACCTCCCGGAGGCAAGCCGCCAAAGGCAGCCTGCCTGCTGTGCTTGGGGCGGCAAAATACCTAGAGCTGCCCCTGGCCCCACCCCTGTGTCATGCACGGAACCTGCCTGTTCTCAGCACCACATCAGCTTCTGACTCCCCACCCCCAGCATTGCCCTCCAGCCTGTGCCTGGGATGCACTTGGGCACACAGCTGGATGCCAGGGTGTGTGTGAAAAACATCACCGGATTCAGGGTAACCATAGGTGGGTTTTTTAATAACTTCAGCAAAAAATGATTTGGGGGAGGTTTGTTTTCTGTGCAAACTTCCTGCCTTTCACCATCAACCCCTCCCCCCATCTCTTTCCCCTCCCTCTCCCATGTCATTGAGGGAGAGTGGAGACTTTCTGCAGGAACGGAAGGAAGCCAACTAAGCAGGGATGGTCTGTTGGGTTGTGTCTAAGAATTTTACACTTGATATTTTTAACTTGAGGAAAAATATTCATCCTTGTGTGACCCTTCTGCCAGCTGGAGTCGGCAGCAAGAAGGGCTGGGTTCAATATCCAGGGGTGCTTCTTAACAATACAGCACAGAACCATCTCGAGTCCCCACCCAGTAACCTGGGACAATTACAGATCACCACAGTTGCCTCTAGAGGCAAAACTTCCCCCTCTCACAAGCACAGAGTGTGGAGGTAGAGAAGAAACATCCAATAAAATGGAGGACATTAACCCGGCATTCACTCAGGAAAATGCCGCACGCAGGATTCATAAGCATAGTACCACAATCAAAACACCCACCCCTGAGTATGTTGGCAAGTGTCCTTTTGCCTCAGGGTCTTAAGTCCAACAACCAAAAGTTCCTTTAACGGGCCCCTCTCTGCTCTCTCCAATGCACCCCACTCACACTTGATATCCTTGGTCAGGGAAGACCCAAAATTCATAGATGCATTCACGTGAGTTCACCTCCCACCCAGGAAAGGGTGGAAGGAGAAAAAAATGTCACTTGCTCCTCCAGCCATTCCATAGCACCCACTGGGATGTCCTATGGCCCCACCACTTAGCACAGCTCTCAGTGATTTCAGCTGTTAGCAGGGAAACCTCACCACTAGTACAGGCTGCACAGCATCTTTCACCAGAGACATTGTCCTGTAGACGTGGTTATCAGTGATTTCAACTTTTGTGGTCATTTAACAAAACAAAAGACTCTCCATAGAGCCTAAGAAGCTTTATATCTAAAGAAAAAAAGCCTATCATTCTTAAGCAGCACCCACACTACCAGACAGAGACACCAACACCCACCTCCACACAGATTTGGCATCTGAGCCCCTTGCTTAGTCAGTTCAGTTGATCATGGGTGGCAAGTTTGTAAAAATTTTGGTGGGGCCCAGAACCCGCCCCCAACTCCGCCCCCCCAACTCCGCCCCCACCTGCCTAAGGCTCTGGGAGGGGGCTCGGCGGGGGAGGTCTGGGGTGCAGATCCTGGGCTGGGGATTAGGGTGCAGGAAGGGTGCTGGGTGCAGGCTCTGGGCTGGGGCAGGGGGTGGGTGTGCAGGAGGAGGTGAAGGGTGCAGGCTTTGGGATGGAGTTTGGGGTTGGGAAGGGGTGTGTGGGAAGTGGGAGGGAGTTTGGGGATAGGAGGGAGTGCAGGGTGAGGACTGTGGGGCTGAGGATGAGGGGTACATGATGCAGGAGGGGGCTCAGGGCTAGGGAAGAGGGTTGGGCTGTGGATGAGGGGTACATGATGCAGGAGGGGGCTCAGGGCTAGGGCAGAGGTTTGGAGTGTGGGGTGAGGGCTGTGGGGCTGGGGATGAGGGGTTCATGATGTGGGGGTGCTCAGGGCTGGGGCTGAAGATTAGGATGCAGGGGATGAGGGGTTCATGATGTGGGGGTGCTCAGGGCTGGGGCTGAGGATTAGGGTGCAGGGGGAATGAGGGCTCTGGCTGGGGCTGAGGGTTTGGGGTTGGAGAGGCTCAGGGTAAGGGCAGCCTGCCTTGCCAGTAGTGGTGAAGGGCAGGCACTAGGACCCTGCGGCAGCAGACAGCAAATCTGCTGGGAGCCCTCCGGGCAGCAGGCAGGGGAGAGGCGTGCTGTGTTCTGTCAGGCAGGGACGCAACACAACGCGGCGGAGGGGGGGGAACACACGGAGGGGGGGGTGGCAGGCGGGGGCTGGGACCTGCTTCAGGCAGGGTCGCGGCGGCAGGGGGAGACCTACGGTGGCCGGGGCCGATCCAGGCAGGAGGGCTGCCACCAGCACGGCGGGCCCCCCTCCCCATCCCCCTCCACTCGGAGATGGTACAGTCAGCAACAGTCAGCAGCAGCTTGCACTCACTGCTGACTGCTGAGCGGCAAGGAAGAGACTGAGACACGCAGACGCAGCTGCCTGCGTTCAGGCAGTTAAGCTCTCTGGGGCCGGGCGGGGAGGGGAGGGGAGGGGGGAAGCTCTCCAGCCCTGGCGGTGGCGGCGGCGGCGGCGGGGGGGCGCTCCAAGCAGGGGAGAAAAAACATTGGTGGGGCAGAGCCCCTGCTTGGGATTTATTCCTGGGGCTAAAGCCCCAGAGCCCCATATAAGTCGGCGCCTATGGTTGAGTTAAGGGGTGACCCTCCCTCAGTCAGGACCAGCGCAGCACAGTTCTGCTGCCCTTTACTCACACAATCAGGATAACAACATCCCATGACCCCTGCATTCAATACTCAAGTGATTTGTAACCCAACACCAGCCAAAACTGATCACTTGGGCAACATTACACAGCTCGGTCTGCTAGGTACCTGGGCAGAGTGGGTGTGTTCATGTAAATACAGCCTGGTCCTGAAGATTCACACACACACACACACATTCCTAGCTCATCGCTAGCTGTCAGGGTACAGTTCATTCACACTTTGCATACACCCAGGTCAAAGGATAAAAAAAAATCATTCCCCTACCTTGTTTCTATGTAACAAATGTCACCACAGCTCCAGGGTCTCTGGGGATCTCCTGGCTACCCCTTTCCTTTGAGTTACATTGAATCCAGCAGAAGCCTTTTTAATAAAGTAGCTTATTCTCAAGTATAGATTGTTTCATCTGAGCATCCCAGGTAAATCTAGTGGTTTGTAATGAATGTTTGAATCCTTCCCCCTCTCTGTGCACTGACTGAGGCTCAGTGCTAGAGGAAAAGTAGGGGAATGGCAAGAAATCACATGGTGTTATTGGAATGAAGAGACAAAAACAACTCAACATTCCTTTTATGGACCATAACTGTGATTTCTGCCCAGTCATCCGCTTCTCACACAGCTGGCTGGAGCAGAGTCCCAAGAGAGTTTTATGGGGTAAGGTTGTTTTTTTTTTTGGAACCTGTCCCAGCAACCAAAAGCTTGGTCCAAGCAACAGGAAAGCTTAGGTGGAGCAATATGAAGAGAGTTCATTGTTTCGGATCATTTAATTGTGCATTTCTTTGCATTCAAATGTGTCTTGGTGTTGCAAGTCGAACCTGGCTTATGAGAACCCTGTGAGTTTCGTGTATCTTTAACTCTGGATTTCGGAGTTTTCTCAGATTTGCTTAGTAGTTATCTATTGACTGTTTGTTTCAATAACTGAGGGCTCAGTGAAACTGCCCACTGCAACTATAAAGTTAACTGTGAAGGAGACAGCTTTCTTAAGAGTTAGTCCAAGGCCATTGGTTGTATTTCTGCCATTCTGAGAACCAAGAAATAATAATTAAGAATAGAAGAAAAAATATTATCTTGCCCTTCAAGTGCAAGCTGCACTGCTCTGACCTGCCTCTGCTAATAACCATACAATGCAGAGGAATAATTAATTTAAAAAGAAATATCCCTGAGTAATTTTTCCTCTAGTAAGTGGGGAATAAAGTAGAAATGTACCACACATACAGATAGTAGCCGTGCCACTGAACACGGGGCTTTTCTTCTATGTAACAGTCTGTATTATGATAGAGTGTCTGCACTAAAATAAATTTTGAGAGATCATTTCACTACAAATCCTTCATTTTGTTTATTAGAACATTTTTCATATAAACTTATGGTGTTCAGTTCCTGGGGTTTAGTCCTGTATGCAACCTTTTTTAAAGTTAATTTAAAACTCAAAACAAGAACAAAATCAAACAAAATCTCACTTTTAATAGGCTCCAACTTCATAGAAAAGTTTTCTATTCAGAAATGGGATAATGAAACTGACCAATATCCATATCTCACTGGCCTAACAAATAAAGAACAAAATAAATATATAATAGTATTAGATGCTTCCTAGTCTCAGATACTGTTTCTCTGTATTATGAATACAGATATTAAGACTGAGAGATTATTTTTATCCACACCTCTTTTTACTATTGCTTATCAGCTAGGTGAAATGTATCTATTGCTGTGAAATTTATCTGAATTAGTCTTATCCCACATATTTTAAAGTTAGAGTAACCTCCCCTCGCTGCTAAAAAAGGAGGAAAAACTACAATTGTGTCAACATATTTGTGGAAGTGGGGGAAAGTGAAATTTACTCAGGTCTGCAGTAAGTTTCTAAAAAGCATTTACATCGATATTATTAATGTTATTAATATAATATTAATATTAATGATTATTCACAGCTGCTTTCTCCATCAGTTCCCAATTAAAATATTGTATTCTTTTAGGCTAGGGAAGATACAGATTTATTTTTAAAAGCTTTTGAAATGAGTTGTGCATTCAATAGGGTGGGACATGAGGCCATGTTACAGTGTCTCCATTGCTGACAGGGAAGGTGTTGGATGCATTCACCCATATGGCCAGAGAGGACAATAGAAATTATGTGCTCCAGTGCCTTTCCAAGTATAAAAGTTTAGGCTGACTGGTCTGTAATTCCCTGAGTCCCCTTTTTAAAGAAAGTTACTATAAGAGATCAAAATGTATGAGTTGAACCCCCCCCCGCAAAATCATGAGATTGGCCCAATAAATCATTAAATATATAAAAAAAAAATTAGGTCACTCCCTTTATGTTTGATGGACACCCCCCCCCCACTCAGCCCATCCTCAGAGTGTGTGACTATTAGTGTTTTCTCCTTTCTCTCCTACACATACTGGGTAAGGTCCCTGCTGCAGGAGCTCTCACCCTGCCCAGCAATTAATCCTCTCCCTTCAGTGCTCCATTAGTTCTGTCCCTACCCAACCCCTCAATTCAGCCCCCCTCAGTTCAGTCCCTCAGCCCCCATCATCACAACCCCATCAGTTCAGCCCCCCACCATTCCATCACCCCCACCATCCTCAGTTCACCCTCCCAGCACTGGCCCATCTGCTCAGAACCCACCATTAATTCAGCCCCCAACCCATCAGCCCCCACCATCCTCATTTCAGTCCCCCGGCAGCCGCCTGGCTGCTGTTCAGCCCTCTCAGCTTCACCTCTGCTCCTCTTACGGTTCCTCACCCTCCCCAGGCTTGGGGTAGGGGCTGCAGTGGAGTCCCCACTCCCAGTTCCCAGGCCGGCAGGGGAGCAGCCCCTGAGGGATTACAGGGGGAGCCCCAGCCACGTGTGAGGCTTGACAGGGGGCTTATTGCTGTCCATTTTGTCACTGCAAAGGAGGAGGGGAAGAAGAAAGAGGGAGCTAGCACAGGTATGAACATCCAAGCCAGGAATTGTACCTCCCAGCTGCTGTGCAGACATACCCTCAAAGGGCTCTCTCCCAGAATTGCACAGTGGGAGAATTATCTCTGAGAATCCATCACTGCAGTGCGCAGAGTTGGGAAGGACAGGGACCAGAAGGTGGTGAAGGAAGGTGTTTCTGGAGGAAAAGTCAGTCTGTGTCTCACTACTGTATCTCAGTCGGCAGGCTTAGAAAATGCCATGACCCATGAGTGTTCTATTGACTTCCCAGGCTGTCTTGTTCGAATATCGGTTCAGATAATGGGCTTGTGTGATTTGGGTCACTCACTTCTGCACATCGGGAGGCCCCGTGGTAGCTGACATTTGTGTGGATATGCAGAGAGGGTGCTGCAAGCCTCCTCTTCCCTTTCCTCACCCTCCACAAAGGCCAGTCACAATCACACCCCATCCCTTGGCATCCCAGCGATGCACCTTGCCCAAAAGGTTGCAGGGTGGAACAGGGTCTTTCCTGCTCTTCCTCCTCTCATGCTCCAGGTCAGCCCATGCAATGAACCAAGATCTTCAAGAAGAGCAGGGTGCAGCTTATGTCATCCCACTTACAACTCAGACTCAGCTTGTTTGGCTGGCACACAGGGGTCCTGCCATAGCCCTAATGCAGTGGCTACATGGAATATTTTGGCCTTTGGAATTTTGTTCCAGTTTTATCACTTCAGTTTGATGGAGACCCATCATGTAAAATTCCAGTTGTTCTCTGCCATGGCACATTGCCCTGGTGTAAGCAGTTCCACTAATGGCATTTTTTAATTACAGAAACGTGGCATGGGGAACTATTTCATTTTGTAGTCAAAAGCTTTCCCGGATGACAAAAAACATTTGAATTGGCCGTGCACTAGTTCTGCGTGACAGAGGAGCCTCGGCCGGCTCCGTGTGGGGGTTGACAGCAATTTCTAAGTTAAATTAAGCCTCACTCATGATCTCAGACAGAACTCTCAAATATCAGGAGGGGTTTTTCCAGCAGCAGCTTGACAATTTATCCATCTGAAGAGCCGTCTTAGGCTATGTTGGCACTACAAAGTTCAAAGTTGATTTAAGTTCCATCATTGTACAGTCACCGCTGTAATTAAACCGCTGTTGCATGTCCACACCATGCTTCATGTGTCAGCGGAGCACATCCACAGCAGGAGCTCTTGCAATGGCACCGAGAGCAGTGCATTGTGGGTAGCTATCTCACTGTGCAACTGGCCGCAGGGTGCTTTGGGAAGGGTTTGCAATGCCTCATGGGGCAGGTACAACATCACAGGATGCAGGTTTCTCAGCCCCATCGTTCCATGGGCATCCTACTAGGTTTCCAGTCACATTTCAACTGCCCTGGTAACCCATGAGCCAGCCATCTGGGTCAGAAAGCAGGATCCTGCACTGTTCTACAGCACTGTGCTGTGCGTTATGTGCACAAGGCTGCAAGAGGAGCTCAATGTGGGAGCGATTCACCATCACCGTGACCCCAGACCCTCCTTGTAGAAGTGACAGGTCTGTTGTTCCGCACCAGGGGCAACTATTTGACTCCTGCTCTGCCTGCCGCAGCTCTTTGGGTTTTACACAGCTCTGCCGCGTGTCCGTATCACAGCTCTTCCCTTCCATCCTTGCACAAGTTCTGGTGGCTGGATCGGAGCAGGGCCTGCACAGCCTCCTCTCCCCACAGACCCATGAGATCCACCATTCCCTGCAGACTCCAGGCAGGAGCCATTTGCTGCGTGGAGCCGGCCTGCTCAGCTGGGCAGTTGCTATGTGAGCTCTCCACACTGAGCACACAGGAAGAGCAAGTTCACACCTTCCTGGGGCTTTTACAGGGGAGGGGTGTTCACCTGGGTACCTGGCTGCCAGGGTTCAAAATGGTGACCAGGGCAGTCAATGTGAGGCATTCTGGGATTGACACCTCATGGAGGCCACGTAGGGCAATGCAAACAATGCAGTGTTCACACTGACATTGTGTCGCTCTAACTACGTCACCCTAAGCTCCACGCCTCTCCTCGAGGGGGGGTTATTACACTGGCGTAACATGCGAGTCGATGCAGTGGGAGGAGCATTGCAGCGTGTACACCTGCATAGTAAGGTTGATGTAAACTACCCTATGTTGGCAAAACCGTGTTGTGTAGACAGGGCCTTTGAAAGACCAGCAAGTGGTTATGGTGAATAGCCCTGGGGCAGCCAGATGTAGCTCTGCTGGCCCAAACACACTTGTGAAGGATTCACAAAGGAGCTTAGGCACCTAGAAAATCAGCCAGCTGCCAATCTTGTGAGTGGTGCCTGATCCTGCAGCTAACCAACCAGATTGGGTCCTATTCAAACATCTGTCCACTGGGGCGGAGAAGGTGGTGTTCCCATCACTCTGTCATTATTTATCTAAAGGCGGCGGCAGGGCCGGTGCAAGGAAGTTTCCCACCCTAGGCGAAACTTCCACCTTGCGCCTCCCGCCCAGCCCTGCGGCAGCTCCCCGCTCCCCTCCACCCTGAGGCGCCCCTCCCCCCCATGTGACAGCTCCCCCTCTGGGTGGTTGTGCGGCACCTCCCCACTCCAGCTCACCTCTGCTCCGCCGCCTCCCTGAGCACGCCGCCCCTGCTCTAATTCTCCTCCCCTCCCAGGCTTGCGGCGCCAAACAGCTGATTGGCGCTGCAAGCCTGGGAGGCAGAAGAAGTGGAGTAGTGACCGTGTGCTCAGGGAGGAACGCTGTAAAAAAAAATTGGGGGCACCGCTTTTTGGTGTCCCCAAATCTTGGCACCATAGGCAACTGCCTAGTTCACCTTAATGGTAGCACCGGCCCTGGGTAGTGGCAGTTCTCTCTCAATACAAAGATGATGTCTGCCAGGGGGAAAAGATGTTAACACCCTTGGCAGAAGCCTACATGTGAAATCTCTTAATGTGGGGGAGCCAGTGTGCAGGTGGCAACCTCATGAAACTTGAGAGGAAGGAGTCCTGGATCCGGTAGCAGAGACGTCCGAAACAACCAGAGGTCTCTGTCCTGCAGCAGCCCTCATCTGCCTTTACTGCCACCAGGGGTGGCTTTAGACATTTCGCCACCCCAAGCACGGCATCATGCCGTGGGGGGCGCTCTGACGGTCGCCTGTCCCGCGGCTCCGGTGGACCTCCCGCAAGCGTGCCTGCGGAGGGTCTGCTGGTCCCGCAGCTTCAGTGGGAGGTCCACCGAAGCCGTGGGACCAGCAGACCCTCCGCAGGCAGGCCGCCAAAGGCGGCCTGCCTACCACGCTCCCGGCGACCGGCAGAGCGCCCCCTGCGGCATGTCACCCCAAGCATGTGCATGGCGTCCTGGGGCCTGGAGCCGCCCCTGACTGCCGCAGAGAATTGGCATATCCTCAAATACACCTGTTCTGCCATTGGGGTCTTCAGAAGTTTGGACTCCCATGGGGTTGAAGACTCTCCACCCCACAGGGCTGAAGTGCCAAGACCCCCTCCCCACAGGGAGGAAGCCCTGAGCCACAACAGGTGCCTTTCGTGGGGCTGAAGCCCCAAGATCCCCTCCCCACAGGGAGGAAGCCCAGAGCCCAGGCAGGCCCTTTCCATGGGGCTGAGGCCACAAGCCCCGACTCTCAAATGCCACTTTCTGTCTCAGGGGCGGCCAAACTTACTGACCGCCCAAGCCACAGTGTCTGGCGTCTTGTTCTCCTAGGAGGGCCACCCTCGGCAAACAGTTCTGAGGGGCTGTTCAGAGCAGCGGCACAGGAGGCAGCAAACAGAGCTGCTAACAGGGGAGTTTGCGTGGGAGTTCCCATTGGAGGAGCAGTGTTTGTCTCCCTCAGTAGAGGCCCGGAGGGGCAGACTGCTGAAGGGGCAGCCGAGCCTGGATTGGCTGAGCCCTGATTAGGGGGTGGAGCCAGGCTAGGAGGGGCCTATAAAAGCGGCCGCCCAGCCAGGCAGCGGCACAGGAGGCAGCAAACAGAGCTGCTAACAGGGGAGTTTGCGTGGGAGTTAGCAGGGGGAGGTGGAAGGGGGCCGCGCCGTGTCCCCTGTGTTCCCCTAGGTACAAGCACCAAGCGAGGCCGGGACAGCAGCAGCCATGAGCCAAGCAGCAGAGGACACACCGAGGATGAGAGCATGCAGCAGCTGCGGTATGTACCTGGTTCTAGCAGGGGACCCAGAGCAGTACTATGTATGTATGTATGAAGTGTCGCCTAATAGAGCTGCTGGAGGAAAAGATCCAGGGCCTAGAGCTGCAGGTAGAAACCCTGATAGAGAATAGAAGGGGGTTCGAGCAGCTGATGGAGCAATGGCAGGCAGTAACCGAAGGGGAACGCCCAGGGGCACAGGTGGGAGCAGGGGCCAAGGCCAGTGAGGGGGGACCACCAGACGAGGAGGATGGGCGGTGGAAGCATGTGACTGTGAGAAGCAGGCCAAGGAAAAGGAGAGCCAGTGAGGGGGAAATAGAGCTAAGGAACAGGTTTGAAGGTTTGGAGAATGAGGAAGGGGTAAAGAATATGGTAGCTGATGGTAGGAGGCCAAGGAAAAAGAGACGAGCGGCCAGTCCCATAGATAGAGGGGAGGAGTCTATGGAGGCAACACCAAGTTTGGGTCAGGGGAGATTACAGGATGGCTTAAGGGGAACCACAAGGGAAGATAGGAATGGAAGGAGCTTGCAACCAGGGGGAACGGGGGATAGGTTAGAGGACCGCACTGTCCCCAGGCAAAGGCAGGTCTACGTGATTGGGGACTCCATACTGAGAAGGTTGGACAGGCCTGTGACCAGGGCCGATCCAGAGAACAGAAGGGTGTGCTGTCTACCGGGCGCTAAAATACGGGATGTGGACCTGAGGTTGAAAAGGATCCTAAGAGGAGCAGGTAAGAACCCTTTGGTCATCCTCCATGTGGGAACAAATGATACTGCTAGATTCTCGCTAGACAGGATCAAGGGAGACTATGCCAGGTTGGGTAAGACGCTTAAGGAAATTGAGGCTCAGGTGATCTTCAGTGGGATCCTACCTGTCCCTAGGGAAGGGCGCCAAAGGGGTGAGAGAATCCTGACGATTAATAGTTGGCTGAGAGAGTGGTGTTACAAGGAGGGCTTTGGGATGTATGGGCACTGGGGGGCTTTTGGGGACAGACAACTGTTCTCACGGGATGGGCTCCACCTAAGTAGGGAAGGAAGTAGACTTCTAGGAGGGAGGCTGGCTCATCTGATTAAAAGAGCTTTAAACTAGACACTGGGGGGAGACGGTTGGGAGAGGCCCTGGTGCACTCCACGCCAAATTTATACATTGGGAGTGAGAACAAGAAGATAACAACAGATATAGCCAGAGGGGGACGGTTAGGTGTAAGGAAGAGGGGGGGACAGATACTAGATCGACAGGTCATACTGGTAGTACTGTGTCCCTACCGAGCGGGGTGAGAAGAGTGAGAGGAGCCCAACAGCAAAAGGTAGGATGTTTGTTCACCAATGCGAGAAGCTTAGGTAATAAAATGGAGGAACTGGAGCTCCTGGTCCGAGAATTGAAACCGGATATCGTAGGAATAACCGAAACATGGTGGAACGATAGCCATGACTGGAGTACAGGTATGGAAGGGTATGTGCTGTTTAGAAAAGACCGATGCAAAGGTAAAGGTGGGGGAGTAGCATTGTATATCAATAATGAGGTGAAATGTAATGAAATAACTAGCAATGCAATGGTTAATACGGAGTCTGTGTGGGCAATGGTCACATTAGGGAAGAAAACTACCAGAGCCTCACCCGGGGTAGTGATTGGGGTGTGCTATAGACCGCCAGGATCTAGCTTGGAGACGGATAGAGAGCTCTTTAATGTTTTTAAGGAGGTAAACACTAATAGGAACTGCTTGATCATGGGAGACTTTAACTTCCCAGATATAGATTGGGAAACAAATGCTAGTAATAACAATAGGGCTCAGCTTTTCCTAGACGTGATAGCTGATGAATTCCTCCATCAAGTGGTTGCTGAACCGACGAGGGGGGATGCCATTTTAGATCTGATTTTGGTGAGTAATGAGGACCTTGTTGAGGAAATAGTTGTAGGGGACAACCTTGGCTCGAGTGATCACGAGCTAATTCGTTTCAAAATTAATGAGAGGATAATCAATATTGCATCTGAGACTAGGGTTTACGATTTCAAAAGGGCTAACTTTACTAAATTAAGACGACTAGTTAGGGAAGTGGACTGGACCAACATATTTAGGAATCTAAAGGTAGATGACGCCTGGGGTTACTTCAGGTTGAAATTGCAGGAGTTGTCAGAGGCATGTATCCCGAGAAAGGGAAAACGGCTCGTAGGTAGCAGTTTTAGACCGAGCTGGATGACCAAGCGTCTTAGAGGGGTCATTAAGAAAAAACAGAAAGCGTACCGGGAGTGGAAAATGGGAGGGATCAGCAAAGAAACCTACCTTATTGAGGTCAGAGGGTGCAGGGAAGCTGTGAGAAAGGCAAAGCGACGAGTGGAGATGGACCTAGCGAAGGGGATTAAAACCAATAGCAAAAGGTTTTTTAGCCATATAAATAGGAAGAAAACCAAGAAGGAAGAAGTGGGACCGCTTAAAACTTTAAACGGAGTGGAGATTAGGGATAATCTTGGAATGGCACAATATCTGAATGAATATTTTGCCACGGTCTTTAATGAGGCTAATGAAGGGCTAAGGAATAGTGATAGAGGGACCGATGGGAATGAAGATATGGGGGTAGACATTACGGTATCTGAGGTGGAGGCCAAACTTGAACAGCTTAACGGAAGTAAATCGGGGGGCCCGGATAATCTTCATCCTAGAATATTAAGGGAATTGGCGAGTGATATTGCTAGCCCGTTAGCGATGATTTTTAATAAATCTCTAAATTCGGGGATTGTACCGTTGGACTGGAGATTAGCTAATGTAGTTCCTATATTCAAGAAGGGGAAAAAAAGTGACCCGGGTAACTACAGGCCTGTTAGTTTAACATCTGTAGTATGCAAAGTAATGGAAAAAATTTTGAAAGAGAGAGTGGTTAAGGAGCAGGAGGCCGATGACAACTGGGATAGATTACAGCATGGATTTACGAAAGGTAGATCGTGCCAAACCAATCTGATCTCCTTCTTTGAGAAAGTAACAGATTTTTTAGACAAGGGAAATGCGGTGGATCTAATATATCTGGATTTCAGTAAGGCGTTTGATACGGTACCGCATGAGGAATTATTGGTTAAATTGGAAAAGATGGGGATCGAAATGAAAATCCAGAGGTGGATAAGGAGTTGGTTAAAGGGGAGACTGCAGAGGGTAGTACTGAAAGGGGAACTGTCGGGTTGGAGGGGGGTTACCAGTGGAGTTCCTCAAGGTTCGGTTTTGGGTCCTATTTTATTCAATCTATTTATTGCTGACCTGGGAACCAAGAGTAGGAGTGGGCTGATAAAGTTTGCGGACGACACCAAGTTGGGAGGTATTGCCAATTCGGAGAAGGATCGGGATATCCTCCAGGGAGATTTGGATGACCTTGTAAACTGGAGTATTAGTAACAGGATGAAATTCAATAGTGAGAAGTGTAAGGTTATGCATTTAGGGATGACTAACAAGAATTTTAGTTATAAGCTAGGGACGCACCAGTTGGAAGTAACGGAGGAGGAGAAGGACCTGGGAGTCCTGGTTGATCGTAGGATGACTATGAGTAGGCAATGTGATGTGGCCATTAAAAAAGCTAATGCGGTCTTGGGTTGCATTAGGCGGGGTATTTCTAGTAGGGATAAGGAAGTGCTAGTCCCGTTATATAAGGCATTGGTGAGACCTCATTTGGAGTATTGTGTGCAGTTTTGGTCTCCCATGTTTAAGAAGGATGAGTTAAAACTGGAACGGGTACAAAGAAGGGCCACTAGAATGATCCGAGGAATGGAAGGCCTGTCGTATGACAGGAGACTTGAGGAGCTCGGTTTGTTTTCCTTAACCAAAAGAAGGATAAGGGGAGATATGATTGCACTCTTTAAATATATCAGAGGGATAAATACCAGGGAAGGAGAGGAATTATTTCAGCTCAGTGCTAATGTAGACACGAGGACAAACGGATATAAATTGTCAGTCAGGAAATTTAGGCTTGAAATTAGACGAAGGTTTCTAACCATCAGGGGAGTGCAATACTGGAACAGCCTACCGAGGGAAACAGTAGGGGCGAAGGACCTCCATGACTTTAAGATTAAGCTAGATAAGTTTATGGAGGAGATGGTATAATAGGATAACGGGCTTAGTCAATGGGTCAATTAAGTGCCAAACTGGTGCTTAATTGGGTCAAATTGGGTCAATAATATGATATTCTTAACCTCTTTCAGAGGGTATGGCTGGAGAGTCTTGCCCGCATGCTCGGGGTTCAGCTGACCACCATATTTGGGGTCGGGAAGGAATTTTCCTCCAGGGCAGATTGGCAGTGTCCCTGGAGGTTTTTCGCCTTCCTCCGAAGCATGGGGCAGGGGTCGCTTGCTAAAAGAGTGGGTAGATCGGCTAAATGGGCCTGCATCTTGCAGGAGGTCAGACTAGATGATCATAATGGTCCCTTCTGATCTTGAATTCTATGATTCTATGAAACAGTTCTGAGGGGCTGTTCAGACAAAGCGCAGTCCAAACTTCTGAAGCTTTCCTGGGTGAATACTCACTTCTTGAGTATTCTGAAATTAACTAGGGACAGCAGGGGTGGCCAACCTGTGGCTCTGGAGCACAAGCAGCTCTTCAGAAGTTAATATTCGGCTCTTTGCATAGACGCTGACTCCGGGGCTGGAACTACAGATGCCAACTTTCCAATGTGCCGGTGGGTGCTCACTGCTTAAACCGTGGCTGTGCCCCAGGCCCTGACCTCATTCCACTCCACTCCACCCCTTCTCCTAAGGACCCCACCACTTCCCATGCTCTCACTCCTCCCTCCTTCCCCTCAGAGCCTCCTGCCCACTGCAAAACAGCTGATCGCGGTGGGCAGGGGAGGCACTGATCGGCGGGTCCACCAATGGATGGGAATCGACGGAGGTGGGGGAGCTGATGGGGGGCTGCTGATTTATTACTGTGGCTCTCTGGCAATGTACATTGGTAAATTCTGGCTCTTTCTCAGGCTCAGGTCAGTCACCCTTGAGTTACAGTCTCACCTTCAGTGACGTTGTATAAATCTCTGTCTCTCTTGTGTTCCCTTTTCTTCTCCCTTCTCGTTCATACTGTTCATTACTCACCATTTTTCTAGCCCTCATTTCCCATCCCTGTTTATTTCTCTGTGTCTTCCCCTCTCCTCTGATCCCTGTCACAGACCATCCCCCTCATGTTCTCCATTCTTCCCCCCGAGCTTATCCCTTCCCCTCTCACTGCCTCTGGTCCTTTCCCCTCTCCAAAGTGTTTTCCTTTCATTGGTTTTATATTTAATTTTCACCCTTTCTCCAGGACTCTTTCTTTCTTTTGTTTTACTTTATCTTTTCCTTGTGTTTTCTCTGTTCCTTCTGACTCAGCCCAGCCTGGCCCCCTTGACTCTCACAGTGTTGCTAACTCCAGAACGTAAAAATCACGAGGCAGAACTGAAATTGACTCCCCATAACATTAGGTTTCCAAAAAAACCCATTATATAATGTAGCCTGTTTTATCTTATGATTTTTTAACACTCCCTGTCCATGCCCCATGGGTGTGACAAATACAGTGGTACCAACCCTGCATCCATAGGGGAAGGTGACTTGGGCCCCTTCGGCAGGAACTCTGGCTGAGAAATCCCAGTGAGATCTAATCCCACAGATCTGTACAAACTGCTCCCAGCTGCTGCTGCTTCTCCCCAACCCCCCAAACCCTGATTGATTCACGCTGTGTCCCTGCCACCCCACCTCTGCCTGTTCCCAGCCCGGCTGTTAGTTCTGCCCCCTGCCCAGCCGCCACGTCTGCCCCACAGGGCCCCTCTGCCCCCCTGAAGCCCCCGAGATTCTTCCCCCTCCCATCCCTGGGGCTGCAGAGAGTGAAGGGAAGGAGCTTCCAGCAGCCATAGAGATAAAGAGAAAGGGGCTGGGTAGATGGGAGTCCTCCAAGATCATAGAGACTTGGGTCCATGTGGCTAGAGAGACTGATTTCCAGTTCCCCCTTCTACTGTGTCTCAGGGACACAGTCTGAGCCGGGATCCTACCCCCACCCGGAGCCAGAGCCAGAGTCGGATTCTCTCCCCAGGGACGGAGCCCAGCGGGAAAGTGAAGATCGGGGCCTCGTCACCAGCATCGATAAATGTCACCTCCCCCCGGTCACAGTCCAGACAAACCCGGATCCTGCTGGGGAACCGGCTCAGGGGCAGGGGGGTCGTAGGGGAGGTGAGAGCCCGGAACTGACCCCCCAACCGCTCCACAGCCCAGATCCCCCCCTTAGGGCTAAGGCTGATCCGTCCCTTCCTCCCCACAGACTCTCTGGCCACCCCCACATACCAGTATCACCTACCCCCCACCTCCACGTCCCAGCAATGTTTCCCGAGGTGAATCCCTCACAGCCCAGCACACAGGGCCGAGTGTCAAATCTCTCAGGGTTGTCGGGCAGTCGCTGCCGTCTGTCTCCCCGTCTCACACTTTTCCGATCCTCAGACAGGACGAGTTCGGGATGAGCCGTGTCTGGATCCAGAGTCACATTCACTGGGGGGAGAGAGAATCAGAGCATTGGGGCAGAGCTCAGCCCTGGGGGAGGCTGGGACCATTTCTCACACTCCGCAGCAGCCCTGTTCTAGCTGGGACAGGCCTGGATCCCAGGGAGCTGCCTCTGCCCTGGGCACCTGAGACTGAGCAGAGGTGTCACTGCAGTTCCTGGGCATGAACTCAACACTAAGGTTGGTGTCAGGAGTGTTTGTGTGACTTCAGCGTGGGAGCTCCCCACTCTGCAGTGTGCTGTTAGGGCCATGTGCATCATGGTCGGTATCGGTTTGGTTGGTAACTTTAGCTACAATCTCACAAAGACATTTTCTGATAATTTAAAGACAATCTCCAGCTGCAATCTCACCCTGTCTGAATGTTCCTAGGAATCCTCCTCTTTTTGTCTCCAATGCAGACGGCAGAGTGTCTGGAGGGGGAAAGGAGAAAGGAGATGAGATTTCAGGCTTTCATATTTATAACAGCATCCCCACTCTGAACTCCTAGAGCTGTCTTTTAATTATGACAGAGAAATGCACCAAGAAATTTAATATAAAAAGGTCTGAAACCATCTCTTTCCTCTCTCATTCAGATTCAAGCATCTCCCAGCAATGGGACCAACATCCTTGCAGCCTCACAACCATCCCAGGACAGACAATCTGCAAGTGAGATTTACTTTTCCCCTCCTCATCCCCTCCCTCCCTTCACACCTCAGTTGGTTTGTTTCATTCATTTGCTGCCTTTTGTCATAACCTAGACTCAGAGCCTGCAAAGACTTTCGCATAAAAGTAACTTTTCCCACTTTGCTCCCTTTGACACTACCAGGATGTTGAGAGTTTGTGAAATCCTGGCTCTAATTGTGAGCTGTTGGGTTTGTTTACTCATCATCTCTATGGAGAGCAGCACTATGGGGCCTCGTCCGCCATAGGCAGAAATAGAAATAATAGTAAAACCATTTTATAAATGTGGAAATTGAGGGGTGACTCTGCTGTTCAGTGGCTGCAGGGGCTGGTGCAGACCTTGGCACAGGCTGAGGAAGTTCTGAACCAGCCAGAGTTACATCCCTATGACAATGGCCCCCGTGTGTCTTGCCCAGCGTGCAGCGTGTCAGAGGCCCAGCTTTACACTGCCCACCTCCCTCTATCCCTCATCTACCCCCCTCCCTCTTCCACCCACCGACCCTCACCTCCCCCACCCCATTCCCAGCCCTCTCAGGAACATGCCTTCTGCCTGCACCTGCTGGGGAGGAGGCACAAGAGGCCCCTGTGCTGGAGGGACATTTGGCCCAGACTAGCTGCCATACGGGACCAGAGCACAGTAATGGGCAGGGTCCAGCTTTAACAAATGGCCTTTAATTTAAGGTCTAGATTTTGGGTGACGACTTTTAGGCACCAGGGGCCTGGTTCTCAGAGGGGCTGGGCATCTGGAGCTCCACTAACTCTACCTGCAGCTGTGGAGGCTACATGGTTCAGGAGCACCTGCCCTGCAGCTCTCTAGTTGGGAAGAGAGCAAACCAGGTGCCCCAGATTAGGCCATTTTGGGGAATTTGGGACTGAGTGTTGTGACCTTTGGTAAGTCGTGAATTCATGTGAGACGTCCTGATGCCTGGGCCTCTGCTACATCTGCTTCATTTGTCTGCTTTCTGCTAGTTATTCAGTTAAGTATTGAGAATTGGTACAAGGGTCATTTCTTATACACCTCTACCCAGACACTCAAAATGTACAGCCCAGGAACAGTTAGCAAAGTCCAAAACCCCCTATGCAGAGAACAGAGTCAAAGTGACCAATCAGAAATGAGAACAATAACATGAAAATAGCTTATATAGCAAAAGCCCTGCCAATTAAGAAGTTTGTGCATGTTTATTGTATGAGTTATGTAAGATACTTAATATTTGTAACAGGCCAAGATGATTGAAAAAACTAAAATATATAACTTGGATCTGTAAAGAGGAATCTGAACTTCACAGGGAATTCCCTCTGGCTCACCTATGCCCCAGAAGAAGGTAACTGGCCACTACTTCTTTCAGTATGTCTGTAATTTCTTACTTTAACAGTAATTGCAATGGCAAGGCATGCTTGTGGTACAAATAAAGGTTTGGATTAGTCAACTGGAGTGTTTTGGACCCCAAGTATGTGGCATTCTCACCCAACTATTAAATAGATCCATCATCTAATAATCAACCAATTGGCCAGACCCATTCTATTCCCACAGTCTCAGCAGCTCATCCCAATTCCCCTCCTACATCCCTTCTCAGTACCTTTGAACTTCCTGAGAGTCTCCATTAGAGCAACAGTTTTCTAGGAGAAATCACTGAGTCTTAATTCTAATTTAGGAGAAATCTCCTCTGGCTGCTGGAACTTCCCCTTCTCACACCTAGAGAGAAATAATTCCACATGCTTATATTTCATTTATTGACTCATTATAATTTCTTGCTAGTGAATTACTGTTCTAATGGGTCTGGAATTCCTCTACTTCTCACAGTCTCAGAGCAAGGCCGTGGCAGTGAACCCTTCCCATCCTCCACAAAGGTCCCATTATTATTCTTCAGCTCTGGCCTAGAGAGTCTAGCTCCAGGGACAAAAACGGAATTGCATCTCTACGGCCAATTCACACCATGGCCTCCATGCTCTGAGGGACAGGAAGTTCCCAGATGAAGTGTAGAAATCTGTCTTCTAGGAACTCCCCCCTTCCCAGCTCATTCCACACAAGTCTCCAAACAGTCCTCATGTGGGGAAGACTCTTGATCACTGCTGGCCTGGGCTGAATGGTGACCAGTGCCCCAGCCATGACAGGCCTATATTCCATCCTCACTATCCTTGAGCAGCCAGTCCCCCAGGGAGGTGACATCGCTAGGAAATACTTGAGGTCAGTCCTTCCCAATGAATGGAGGATTCCAGTCTTCTATAAAAGGGTGAGAACCTCAAGATGAAGTTGATCAGAGAGATTTGTATCCAAAATATGACCTTCCCCACACATTTGGCTGTAGACCCCTGGGGAGAAGCGGTGGTAACATCACCACCAAGCCCTTTCCCAGGGTTGTGAAGTGCAAGGGGGAGTGAAAAAGCCACATACCTGCTGAAGGTGCTTCTGACATCCTAGAGGAGAGAAATAGAGGGAATTTCAGTCCCACCTGACACACTTAGAATTCCAGAAGAAGGGATTTAGCAACTATGGGGAAAAGAGGCTGTGATCTGGCCCCAGGGCCATGTATTTGCTGAGCTAATGAGGCTTTTCCACTTTTTCCATCACAGTGTCTATAACTTTTCAAAAATAATAGTCATTCACATCTCTGCAATACACATTGAGTTACACAGTGATCTCTGACTGCTGGACTCCTGTGCCCATGTTTTAGGAGCAGTCTTGATCCCAGTGGTGGGGTCTGGAGTATTTCTAACTCAGTCTCACCTGCAACAATTCTGTCACTGGCTTCTGACACTTCCCCTCCATCTCGCTGATCGTGTTATTGAGACGGGAAATCTCCTGGGATAGTTTACTGACATTTTCATTCTGTATCTTCACTATCTCCTTGTCCAGCTTCTCCAGCTGGGCCAGCAGGAGTCGCTCTTGTTCCTTCAGGAACTGCCACAGTCGCTGAAATACAGACACAATCTTCTGCCTCTCGGTTTGTATATTTCTCTGTGAAGGAAAATAGGGCAAGGGCTGGTCAGGGACATGGATGGAGCCTGGGGTCCTTTCATAGCGCGCTGAGTGTGTAGAAGGGAGAATTTTTTTCCAAATTCTAAGTCATCTAACTCTGAACATTATCCTGTGCTTACTAGAGAGAGAATTATCTCACACCTTTTCATTTGGCCCCAGAATCTCGTAACGGGACGTTCCCATGTCTGACATGGTCTGGATAGTGCGTTATCAATGGCGTTGGAGATGGAGATCCAAAGCAGCAGGAGGTGAAAATAAGAAAATACTAAGGACTGTAAAACAACACATCTGGACAACACCCTCAGGCATAAAAGGTGAATGACAGGAATGGAGAGATTGTCAGAGCACAACGGGACTGCAAGCCAGAAATGAGCAGAGGGATAATTGTTTGATCAAGAAACCAAGACTTCAAAGCCAGGGACACATGTCTCTATTTAAGCTGGAACCCAAAACAGTAAACAAAGATTGCACAAAAGGATTCCTCAAGATATAACTGCACATCCCCCAAACTCTGAGGCCTGGTCTACACTAGGACTTTAATTCGAATTTAGCAGCGTTAATTCGAACTAACCGCTCAACCGTCCACACCAGGAAGCCATTTAATTCGAACTAGAGGGCTCTTTAGTTCGAATTTGGTACTCCACCCTGGCAGGTGGAGTAACGCTAAATTCGACATGGCTAGCTCGAATTAGGCTTGGTGTGGATGCTAATCGAACTTAGTAGCTCCGGGAGCTATCCCACACTGCACCACTCTGTTGACGCTCTGGACAGCAGTCCGAGCTTGGATTCTCTGGCCAGCCACACAGGAAATGACCCGCAAAAATTTGAATTCATTTTCCTGTCTGGGCACTTTGAATCTGACGTCCTGGTTGCACATCGGGGCGAGCTCCGCAGCACCTGCAACGATGCAGAGCTCTCCAGCAGCGGAGTCCGGGCAATCCAAGAATAGAAAGAGGTCCCCAGCATGGACTGACCGGGAAGTCATGGATCTGATCGCTGTGTGGGGCGAGGCGTCTGTGCTCTCGGAGCTGCGCTCCAGCAAGCGGAACGCGAAGACCTTCGAGAAGGTCTCTAAAGCCATGAAAGACAAAGGATACAGCCGGGATGCGATGCAGTGCCGCGTGAAAGTGAAGGACCTAAGACAAGGGTATCAAAAAGTCAGAGCAGCAAACGGACGCTCCGGAGCCAAGCCCCAGACATGCCGCTTCTACGAGGCACTGCATGCCATTCTAGGTGGGTCTGCCACAACTGCCCCACCAGTGACGGTGGACTCCGAGGACGGAATAGTGTACCGGGACAGTTCCTCCTCGATGTTCGCCGATGGGGAAGATGAGGAAGGGTCTTTGGAGGACGGCGCAGGTGACAGCAAACACACTCCCGCTTTCCCTGACAGCCAGGATCTCTTCATCACCCTCACAGAGATCCCCGACCAACCCTCCCCTGCCATTAACCCGGACTCAGAATCAGGGGAAGGATCAGGCGGTAAGTGCTACACACGTATAAACATTTATTTTTTTATAACATTGGTATAGAAAAAATAGAAACAGTATTTACAAAATTCTAAATATTAAACTATATGAAAAGAAGGTCCACACAAATGGGGATAGAATAATAATCCTCTATCAACAATTCCACAAAGGTGTCATTCAGTTCCTCGAAAAGCCTCCGCAGGAGGTTCGTCGGAAGAGGTGCCTTGTTGGGCGCTCCGTGGAAGCAGACTCTTCCACGCCAGGACATCCGAATATAGAGAGGAATCATCGCCTCTACTAGCATTGCTGCATATGTTCCTGGTCTGTGCAGTGCGTCCCATAGCATCCTGTCTTTCTGGGCATGAGTGACCCGCCTCAGGGTGATCTCGTTCTGCAAATACTGCATCTAAGTAGGGCAATTAGTGTAGTGTTACTATTGTTAATGGTTTAAAATTAGGTTGCATAACAATGACCCTCGCCTAACAGCCACGTGCTAGAGGCCACAGAGAACAAGCATACATTGATCTTTCCCGTGCACTGGCGGGAGGGGCTGCAAAAGGCTCATCCTTTCTGCTTTGCACATTGCCTTTAGCAGGAGAGCACAGCTATCCACTAACTGATAAGCATTATCTACTGTAAGGCTTACCAGGACTTTGTGCAAGAGGGATGCAGCTGTCTCTCCTCGCTTGTCCGCTCTCCTGTGCAATGGCGCCGCCAATGACAGCGTATTCCGAAATCTCGAACTAGTTCTGAGATCTCGTGAGACTTGGTGCCCTGTATGGTCTTGTTCACTGAAACTGACTAGACTGTGTTCACTGTTGGAAAACATGTATGTGTTCAAGGAAATCACGTACTTTTTCGCATCACACAGCTTCGGCTCTTTCCCGGACTGCCCCGGCATCCCCCTCGCAGAGGCTGGCTCAGATTAGACGGCGAAAGAAAAAGACTAGGGACGAGATGTTCCAGGAACTGATGGCCTGCTCCAGAGCAGAGGCGGCAGAGCAGAGACAGTGGAGGGAGACCCTGTGTCAACAGCATCGCACACACATCGAACGGGAGGATAGGTGGCGGCAGGAAGACCAGCAGGCGACTCAAACGCTGCTTGGTCTAATGAGGGAGCAAACGGACACGCTCCGGCGCCTTGTAGATGTTCTGCAGGACCGCAGGCAGGAGGAGAGAGCCCCCCTGCACTGCATCTGCAACCGCCCTCCAACGCCAAGAAGTCCTGTCCCCCCCTCACCCAAAGTTACAAGAAGGAGGGGCGGTAGGGGCCGTGAGAACTGTCACTGCACCGCAGCAGAGCGCTAATGTTCAAGACACCTCTTGCGCTGTAAATTTGTAGAAGTTCTTTCCTTACAGCATCACCCAGTCCCAACTCCAAGTTTCAACCCCCCACTGTGTACTACATTATTAAAAGCGGTTTGCTGTTACTCACCGTTTCCGTCACGTTTCTCGTGTCAGAAGACTTTGTGTGTGTGTGTGGGGGGGGGGGGAATTGTAATTGCAGTGCATAGCCCACAGTACCATGGTACAGACTTGGGGGCAGGGTCAACTGCAGGGCACACACAGACTGCAGTCACTAGGCACCAGAGTCAGTCTGTGTGGTGTATGCTGCCCCGGGTCTTTCGTTGATGTGTATGCTTGTCCAGGGTCCTGGTGCCTGCCATCCCCGAATGTAAAGGCAGGCTTCCCTTACCATGCACTTCGACCGTAGCCACGATCCTCCCCGCTGCCCTGAGCCCCAAAAAGAGCCCTCATCCAGGGACAGATACTCACCCTTCCCCCACACCCCTCACCCCTTCCAACGCCCAAACCCACAGCCCACAGCCGTCATGCAAACCCCTATCCAAAGACGGCACCCCTCGCCCCTTCCTGCAAACCCACCCATTCCTGCAAACCCACCCCTACATGCACAACCACCGTAAACCGTCCCCCACCCCACAGACCTATGTAGGAGCAGGAGGCTGTCCGTCCTGTATTGGACAAGCGGTCTGTACATCAGTGCACACCGAACCCAGCACAGTATGCTTCCATGTTTCAACCAAGAAACAGAAATGCAAAGTCAATGAAAGATTTATTATTAATTACTGTTACATTTCATTAGTTTTAAAACATGCTTTGGAAGTGGAGGAAACTTGGAGAACCGGGTTTGTGAGCTCAGATCTAACTCGACACATACAGACACAGGCCCATGATCAGGCTCTCTTAAAATCAAGTGGACAGTCACAGGTTACCCTGCTCTGCGAGGAAACTAGCTTTCAAAGCCTCCCGGATGCACATCGCTTCCCGCTGGGATATTCTCTCGGCACGGGTGTCTGGCTGATCGTAAACAGCAGCCAGGCGATTTGCCTCAACCTCCCAAGCGGCCAAAAAGGTCTCGCCCTTGCTCTCACAGAGATTGTGGAGCACACAGCAAGCAGCAATAACTACGGGGATATTCTTTTCGCTGATGTCCGAGCGAGTCAGTAAGCTCCGCCATCTCCCCTTGAGACGTCCGAAAGCACACTCCACCACCATTCTGCACTTGCTCAGCCGGTAGTTGAAGAGTTCCTTTTCACTGTCCAAGGCGCCTGTATAGGGCTTCATGAGCCAGGGCATTAGCGGGTAGGCCGGGTGCCCGAGGATCACTGTAGGCATCTGCACATCCCCAACCATTATTTTGTGGTCCGGGAAGAAAGTACCTGCCTGGAGGCGTTTGAACAGACCAAAGTTCCTGAACACACGCGCGTCATGAACCTTGCCCGCCCACCCGACGAAGATGTTGGTAAAACGTCCCCTATGGTCCACCAGAGCTTGCAGCACCATTGAAAAGTAGCCCTTTCGGTTAATGTACTCGCTGGCCTGATGGGCTGGTGCCAGGATAGGGATGTGAGTCCCATCTATAGCCCCACCGCAGTTTGGGAATCCCATCGCGGCGAAGCCATCTATGATGACCTGGACGTTTCCGAGAGTCACTACCTTTGAGAGCAGTTGCTCAACGATTGCGTGGGCTACTTGAATGACAGCAACCCCCACGGTAGATTTGCCCACGCCAAAGTGGTTCGCTACTGACCGGTAGCTGTCTGGCGTTGCTAGTTTCCAGAGGGCTATGGCCACTCGCTTATGCACACTCAGGGCTGCTCGCATGCGTGTGTCCTGGCGCTTCAGGGCAGGGGACAGCAAGTCACACAGTTCAAGGAAAGTGCCCTTACGCATCCTGAAGTTTCGCAGCCACTCTGTGTCATCCCAGACCTGCAGCACTATGTGGTCCCACCAGTCCGTGCTTGTTTCCCGGGCCCAGAATCGCCGTTCCACACGATGAACTTGACCCATTGCCACCATGATCTCCACTGCGCGGCGTACTCTGCTTTGTGAGAGGTCTGCGCCACTCTCCTCACTGCGCTGCCGGAGCCTCCTCGCCCGGTTTCTCAGCAGCTGACTGTGGAAGAGGTGTACGATAAGGTGCGAGGAGTTGACAACGGCCATAAGTGCAGCGATGATCGCAGCGGGCTCCATGCTCGCAGTGCTGTGGCGTCCGCGCTGTCACTGACCAGGGAAGGGCGCGATCAGATTTCCCGCCGGCGCCTTCAGGGAGGAAGGGCGTGATTGACGGTTCAATGACGACAGTTACCCAAAACCACCCTCGACACATTTTTTCCCCCAGCAGGCATTGGGAGCTCTACCCAGCATTCCAATGGGCAGCGGGGAGTGCGGGAACTGTGGGATAGCTTCCCACAGTGCACCGCTTCGAAAGTCGACGCCGGCCCCGTTAATGTGGACTCAGAAGTTCGAATTAGTGTATTTAGTGTGGATACACAAATTCGACTTCATAAGGTCGAATCCACAAATTCGACTTAAGTAGATTCGAAATAGTCTTGTAGTGTAGACAAGGCCTGAGCTAACAGACAATGAAAACTGTGAAACTGAAGCGTGAATGTGTAACAGTGGGGGTTTATTTTAGTGCACTGGATTTTCTAATTCAAAATTCTGTTATTTCATTAATGTAAATTGTTTCCTATGAAGAGAGTTTAATTACGCTAACAGTAGTTAATATACAATAGATTATAACAGTTACAGTAGTTTATGGCAGTGGGTTTCAACCTGTGGTCTGTACAGACAATGGATTTCCAAAGGGGTCTCTGCACCCCCAACTCAAAATTATCAAATGCAAAAAGGTTGAAATCCACTGGTTTATGGTGTAGGCCTAAGTAGTAATTCCTGCTAAAACAACTAATTTTGATTTACTTGTGATTATTCCCCACTTAACGGATTTCTGCTTTACCCGCCCTAACTCATTGAGATAAAACATAACTGGGCCTCTAGATTGCCCCTGCCTCTCGTTATTGCTCTGATTCAGAATGGCCCTTCATCCGGCTTGTTACAAATACAGGTTAATAATGACGGGCACCTACCAGATGTTCCTGGCTTCTCTTCTCTCTGCTCACTTTCAATCCCAGCAGCTTTTCTCCCTCTTCCTTCAGCGTCTTCAAATGAGCCTGAATCTTTTCCTGAAGAAACAGAAACTGATTTGAGTGGTGTTATTGTTATTGTTAGGAGTGAGAGTGTGGGTGGGAGCTTTTCCAACACAAACAAACACTCTACTGATGAGTGGAGAACCCAGTAGCTTTATGATATCAGTGATACCAAGGAATTGAAGTCATATTAATGGACGTTGGGAGTGTTTCATTTTCAGACTCCTTGAAATTGTTTGACCTTTTCCCCCCATTGATTTATACCAACATGACACTGGCATCACATCCTTGGATTTTTCTTTCACTGTGAAATATTCTGTTTTTGAGGAGGCTTAACAAACAAAGTGATACAGATCCCAGAAACCTCCAGGGATTCTCAGAGGAACCTGATCTCCACTGAATTTCAGCCCTGAACCCCTGGGGACTGGACTGGGTGGATAGAATTGACTTGGGCACTAGGGCAAACCTCATTCGATGTTTTCATTTTTGTCATGAACACTCGGGGTTTGCCCTAGTTCTGTCCTGGGCCCTTACAGAGGCAGGGCTGCCTGGGTTCCTCTTCCCCAGCTCAGCTCCCAGAAGCAGCGAGTTTCAGAGATTTCAAAATGCCGCACTGTGGGAGAGCAGTGTGAGGATTAGTGGAACCAGTTTGGCTGATTCTTCAGCCTGATCCTGGTCACCACCACCCAGGGGTTAGTTTTGCTGCAACCCAGTCTAATCCCCATGGTATTTGGCATGGACCTGCGCTGTCTGGGGCCCTTTTGTGTGAGGACTCAAGGTGCTTGGAGTCCACACGGTGTTTAGCCCAGCGATCTCCTCTAGTGCAGGCTGACATCTGAGTTTAACCCCTGGTGGAGCAGCACAGGAGTTCAGAATCCCAGTGGGAAACATCATCTCCCTGCAGGGCCTGCCACCTTTATCAAGGCATCTTTCCCTCCTAATGGCCTTTCTTAATTATTGCTCAGTCAGGAGACGGCTATAGCTGATTACTCCCAGTTCTGGGTGATGCAGGTTTGGCAGAAAACGTTCCCACTCTCCAGAGTGACAGGTTCTCTGAAATACTCCCGACAGGTAGGACAAGTAGGTTCATGCTGGAATTTTTCCACAGGCTCCCTCTGTGGAGAGCTGGACTCAGCCCTGTGGGCTACCACGCCTGTCCCCGCAGGGTTTCCCCTCCACAGAAAGCCCGCAACCCGTCTACAACTTCCTATGACTCACTGGTGGGTCACAAGCCACCATTTGGGAAATGGCACCCAAGGGGGTCTCAGCTCCCTAACCCTGATTCTGAAATTCCTGCCAAGCCCACAGGAGGGAGGGGAGACTGAGCCATGGCCTCCCCCTCGTGACTACTGCCACTTAGCACCTAAAACATTCCCCATAGAAAAGTACAGGCACCTAAGTCTGCATCATGGAAAATGGACGGCTTTGAAATATGGAATGATGGGCACCCATGATGACCTATCGCGATTGCCAGTGTGTGCAAACACAACCCTCTTTACGTGTCCCCCACTCCCAGCCCCGGTTCTTTCTTCATCCCCCTGCTGCAGATCGTCTTCCTTAGACGGTGCCTGTGGGCTCTTTGCCTGACTTGGGACTGGGGATGTATGTGTACTAGGGCCCCTTCTAAGGACACTAAACACCACTTTGACCCCTCCTCTCTCCACTGTGCAATAACAGAGCCAACTTTGACTCCACTAGGAGTCTTGTTACATGCTGCAGAGCTGAAATCTCTGTTACCTGGTCTAAGCATTAGACCTCCCTTGGGCTAGTGGTGCACCAGCACTGAGGCTCCCGTGCTACCAGCTAAACTCACTGAGCGCTGAAGTTACTAAGAGTTGAGATCACTGAGAGCTGTGTTAAGTTGGGGAGGCTGAAGACAAGTTGGTGAGTGGCTAGCAGGACGGCTAGTGGAGAGGCCCGGGAGAGCGGAGCGGACAGCAGGACGGCTCATGGATTAGGTCCTGCTTTGAGCAGGGGGTAGGACTAGATGACCCCCTGAGGTCCCTTCCAACCCTGACATTCTGTGATTCTATCTCTGTACAGTGCCTGGCACAACAGGGCCCTAATCTCTCCCTGGGGCCCAGAGATGCCACTGCAATAGAAATCAGAACATTCTATTGATTACAAATTATTAATGTCAAGATGGAAATCTTTATGGGCATATGGATTCCACACTGAAATCTATGGCCAAAATCTCCAAACTGAAATCTGCAGGCCTAGGACTCTCTCCCTGTGGCCTCAGGAGACATGGAAGAGGAACGATGCCGGTCACAGGATGGCTGGCCCTATAAAGAGACAGGGGTCTCAGCCCCACCTGTGATAAACCAGTTCTCCTCCCCAGGCGAGCACAATGAAGGAGTGGTGATCACGGCTGGGTGTGACATAGTCAGTTCTCCTCCCCAGGTGGGGAGAATGAAGGATCAGGGAAGAGGCGGGTGTCATGTAATCCAACCAGGCCTGGAATAGGTAAAACAGAGGCCTATGGAGAGCCAGAGGGAGGAGACCCATGGAGAAGGCAGAGGAGGCCTTGGAATTTCTTCAGGGTGATAAGGCCGAACTCCAGACTAGAAGACCTGGGAGTCACTGCTGGGAGAGCAGGGGTGTTACTGGACACAGAAAAGCCATTGTGGATTCTGTCTTCCCCGAGTGTGTCGTGTTCCCCCTCCTCCCCCATCCCTCCCAGTGCTTGCCACCACAAATCAGTTGTTTCATGGCAAGAAGCACTGGGAAGGAGTGGGGAGAAGCGGAGCCGCGAGATGCTCAGGGGAGGAGGCTGAGGCAGAGTGGAAGTGAGCTGAGGTGGGTGCAGAGCACTCACCAATTTTTCCACCTGGGTGCTCCAGTCCCAGAACACCCACGGAGTCGGCGCCTATGGTTGCAGGATGGGGGCTCCATTCCTGTGCCCCCCCCCACAAAGTCTCATGAGGGTGGAGCTCCCTTCCTGTCTGTGTGAGGAGCTCTGCAGGAAAAGGTTGAAGAGGATGAGTGCTAACAGGACAGCCCCAGCTACATCCTACTGCTCCCTCAGCCCCAAGGAGAGGAGGAGCACAGACATGGTGTTTATAGCTTTGGGAAGGGGTGGAAGTGGGGAAGGGCAGAGAAGGGGGGTTATTCAGTGCCCAGAACTCTATGTATGGGGAGCAGGAGGGGTGGGGTGCGGGTTCATCACTCCCCCTCACTCCAACATGTCAGCCTTAGGATGTTTATGGAGAGCCACACTTCTCCACCTGCATGAGCCTTGGGAGGATTCCCAGTTGCTGGGAAACCTCCCTCGGCCTGAAACCCCTCGTTCCTCTCCAATGGAGCTCACTGAGTGGCTATCTGGGGCTAAAGGAAACTCTAATGCTGGGTATCGGGGGGTAGCCGTGTTAGTCTGTATCTACAAAAACAACAAGGAGTCTGGTGGCACCTTAAAGACTAACAGATTTATTTGGGCATATAAGCTTTCGTGGGTAGAAACCTCACTTCTTCTAATACTGGGGGAAGGTGAGTTCCCCAAGGCTCTGGTTATAAAAATAACAATAGGTTTTTTTCCTACCTTGAATTCTTTGGCAGCTTCCTCTGCAGGAATGACTGTGTGATCTCTGTGCTCCTTTGATCTCTCACATACCAGGCAGATGGGGATTTCGTCCTCTTTGCAGAACAGTTTTAGAGGCTCCTTATGTTTCTCACACTGTCTCTCTGGTTCTGGTTCCCTCCCTGAGGACAACCTGAGTTCTCTGGCTGCTTCCACAACATTCCTGAGCTGCCTGTTCAGTCTGAGGTTTCTCTGGGGAAAGATCTCTCTGCACTGAGGGCAGGAGATCTCAGTAGCGAATCCCTCCCAGCACTGGGTGATGCAGGCTCGGCAGAAATTGTGATCACAGTCTAGAGACACTGGATCTTTAAAATAGTCCAAACAGATGGAACAGGTCAGTTCATCCTGGAGACTTTTTGCTGGATTCGCAGCAGCCATGACCTCTAGTGCAGGAAAGAGACAAGAGAGGAGTTTAGGTTCACTTCCTTCTCCTCAGAAATGGGCTGATTGAACTTTGTACCATTAGATGTTTCCTTTCTGGGTGCAGTCTCATGTGATTTCTTCTCGGTGGACTGTAAAGAGCCCTTGAATGAAGTGTGATGAGTCTAAATTGTCACCAGCTCCTCCGAAACATGTGCCAGGCCCCAAACTTTGGACTAGTCCCTTGGCTCAAAAAGGGGTAACAAGCGACTTGGGGGTTTCACTGCCTGACATGAGGATCTGATGGGGCAGCCTGGCAAGGAGGGTGAGAATCACAGCTGCTGACTCCTACTGCCTGTTCCCTACCTGGCCTTCATCCTCCTCAGGACCCATGTCTCCAGAGCCGTCCTTAGCCATAGGCAGAACAGGCAGCCGCCTAGGGCACCACCAGGTCTGGGGGCACCGCTCTGCTGAGACAGATGGGAAGCAGTGGAGCATGTAAGAGCAGGGCTGCTGGGTCCTAGAGAGAGCCGAATGCAGCACAGTCTGAGGGAGGGGATTGGCTGCTGGGGTCTCTGGGAAGGGGTGGGGGAAGGAACTCACCTGTAGGGTGACCAGATGTCCCGATTTTATAGGGACACTCCCGATTTTGGGGTCTTTTTCTTATATAGGCTCCTATTCCCCCCCCACCCCCGTCCCGATTTTTCACATTTGCTGTCTGGTCACCCTAGGTGGGGGTAATTGGTGCCTATATAAGACAAAGCCCCAAATATCAGGACTGGCCCCATAAAATCAAGACAGCTGGATCTGGTCACCCTAGCTGGGGAGCGTGTCTCTCCCCCGGGCTGCCAGCGATCCATCTCATCTTGGGGGAGCTGCACAGGGCAGGATGAGCTACTGTGGCTCCAGGGGTGCCCCGTCCCTGAGATCAGATGCTGTGCTAACTTCACCATGGTCGTTGGGCTGGCGGTGGTGCCCATTGGCGTATGATCGGAGATGAGGGTTTGCTGCTGCTGTTGCCACTCTGCACCCCAAGAGGTGGATTTTGGGGTCCTGCAGTTTTCCACCTATCTCCTCCTCTACTGCAGCTGTTGGACCAGCAGGCTGGGGAGTGAGCCAAGCATGAAAGCAGTGCTGGGTTGCCATTTACATTGTCATTGAACAACTTTGTTTGCCAAAAGAGCTTGCTAACAACCCTGAATTAAATTTCAATATTTTTGTTTTAAAAAAATCAATATCTTAGCCAAAAACAGAAAATTAAGTTGTTGACAATTATTTGTGACAAGTTTAGTATGGGGAAGGGAGTGGGCCAGTTTTCATCAGGGAAACAAAAAATGTTGACTGACTTTCCTATAGCCCTGTTACTGCTAAATAGAGCCCTCCAACAACTGTAATATGCTCATCTCCTTACTAATGTATAGAGCAGGGGTCAGCAACCTATGGCACACGTGCCAAAGGTGGCACGCGAGCTGATTTTCGATGGCACGCAGCAGTGGGCTGAGCAGCTCAGCCCACCGCTGCTCTGGGGTTCTGGCTGCTGCCCCATTGCCACCCGGGGTCCCGGCCGCCGGCCCCACTCAGCACCCACTGCTGGCCTGGGGACCCCCAAGGAACCCCAGGCTGGCAGCGGGCTGAGCAGGCTGGCGGCTGATACCCTGGCTGAGCCACTCAACCTGCTGTCAGCCTGGGGTTCCATTCACTTAGCTGGTAGCGGGCTGAGCAGGACTAAATTCAATGAAATAGGAAAACAAGAGTAACTAATGACAAAGTGCAAGAACCTAGAGCAGTGGTCCCCAACCTTTTACCGTGGCAGTGGATGAGCATCCGCCGAAATTCGGCGGCATTTCAGCGGCGACGCCTCTGGATGACACTGCTTATCGGCAGCAAGCAGCATCATCCAGAGGTGTCGCCGCCGAAATGCCGCCGAATTTTGGCGGCATTTCGGTGGATGCTCATCCACCAGCCAGTACTCAGGTGCACTGAGAGGCCCCTACAGGCACCATGGCACCCGCAGGCACTGCGTTGTGGACCCCTGACCTAGAGAGCCTCCTGAAGCACAGCGATCGTTTTGATTTAAATGGCCTTGAACTGTACGAAGAATTGAGTACACTGTCATCAATGTTGCCACATGCAAAATCGATAATGGACATTGTACAGTTTACTCATACCAGCAAACTTGTTGACATATATCCTAATGTGTACATTGCCACTCGTATTCTACTGACAATTCCTGTAACAGTAGCATCAGGAGAATGGAGTTTCTCAAAACTAAAGCTCATTAAAAACTACCTCCGCTCTACAAGGAGTCAGGAACACTTGACTGGTCTTGCTATTCTTGCAATCAAACAAGAAATCACTTTGTCTTTGTCATACAATTACATTATTACTGATTTTGCAGCCAAAAAAGCCAGAAAGATTGTTTTTAATTAAGAACTAATCCTTGTTTCAATACCTCTTCATATAAATTTCCAATAAAATGTTGACAAATTAAAAAAATTACATTATTTGCATCATTCTGTCAAATCAGAATTTTTTCTATAGTGCTACTTCTTTAGTGCTAGTCCATCAGCACTACAGTGTGCTTAATTAAGTTAAACTGGTTTTAATAACATGCATGTGGCAAGTTTTCCAATAGTGTAAGCTTATATTTGTGTTGCTAAGAGCAAGACAGGCACAGGGGCACCAGTTTAATAATCCTGCCTAGGGCACCATAAATCCTAAGGACGGCCCTGCCATTAGGACCATTAAACCAGGGATGCAGCTCTGGCTGGAGCTCAGCACTTGCCTGGCTGCTGCTAAGGTCTGCACTGGCCCTTGCAGCCACTGAATAGGGGGCCCATTGAACCAGCCTGCTCCCTGCCTCAGTTTCCCCATCTATACAATGCCTGTGTGTCTCTTCGCATTACAGTCTATGGAGGACGAGGGTCTCATGGTGCTGAACTCTGAGCAGCCGGAAAAATTTGTTTGTGAAAACCCCTGATGGGATGGGAGCCTGTGAGTGAAACAGGAGCCGGACCCCGAGATGCTGCAGCGCGATCCCTTCAGCGCTAGGACCCAGGAGCAGGCGGGAGGCGGCTCCGGGCAGCGAGCGCTGGGCTCCGGCCCGGCCGCAGGAAGTGACTCGCGGCCGCTGCGGTGACTCTGGCTCCCAGGCTCCTGGCGAGATCCCCGAGCCCCGGGGGGCGGCTGGTGCTGGGAGCCCGGAGCCCTGGCTGCAGCCGGGAGAGGGGAATCTCCAGCAGGGCCCTTCCCGCTGCTCCCCCCCCCAGGAGCCTCTCCCAGGCAGGGGCGGCTCTAGGCACCAGCAAACCAAGCTGTTGCCTAGGGCGGCCAAATCTAGGGGGCGGCAGGCTGGGCCGGTGGACCTGCCGCAGTCATGCCTGCGGGAGGTCCACCGGAGCCGCGGACGACCGGACCTGCCGCAGGCATGACTGCGGAGGGGGCGCTCGTCCCGCGGCTCGGCTGGACCTCCTGCAGGCATGACTGCGGCAGCTCAAGCGGAGCCGCCGGACCCGCGAACCGTCCGCAGTCATGCCTGCGGCAGGTCCGCTCATCCCGGGGCTCCGGTGGACCTGCCGCAGGAGCTCAACCGGAGCCGCGGGAAGAGGGGACCCGCCGCGGGACCGAGGAAGGGCGGCGCAGCACACCGCGCTACCTGGGGCAGCCTATTTTCTAGAGCCGCCCCTGCTCCCAGGGCAGAGCCCCCAGCCCGGCCGCTGCCCCGGGGGGCCCCGCTCGGAGGGAAGGTGAGAGAGACCCGCCCCCCCCCCGGCACCCCCGGGCTGCAGGGGGAGGTTTGGCCCCGGGCTGCTCCCAGCGGAGCTGGCTGCGATTCCCGCCCGGGGCCCGGGAAAGCTGCCGCCAGCCCCGGTGGGTGCGAGGCGGGGTGGGGGGAGCCCGGCACAGAGACACATGGGGAGCAGAGAGGGGGGAGAACTTACCGGGGTACAGGTCCCGCCAGGCAGACCGGAGGGGGAAACCCAGGAATAGGGAGGGCAGAGGGGATAAAAGTTCCTCCAGATGGGCTGAGCCAGCTGCAGTGGTTGCCAAAAAAAAAAAAAAGGTGGAGAGGAGGGAGCGGGACTTTTCCTCCCCCGTTCACCAGGATCTAACTCCTATTTCCCAGGGCCATGTCCTTGAACGCCCAGTGCATCGCAGTGCCCCTCAGGGCCGCTCTCTGCCCCGCCCCATAAGATGTTACTGGGCTGCTAGACAGGACTTGATCCAGTGAACTATTTTTACACACACACACACACACACACACACACACACACACACACACACACACACACACACACACACACACACACACACACACACACACACACACACACACACACACACACACACACACACACACCCCTCTGCTTTAAGTGTTTAGAACAGGGGTAGGCAACCTATGGCACGAGTGCCAAAGGCGGCACGTGAGCTGATTTTCAGTGGCACTCACACTGCCCGGGTCCTGGGCACCAATACGGGGGGCTCTGCATTTTAATTTAATTTTAAGTGAAGCTTCTTAAACATTTTTAAAACCTTATTTACTTTACATACAACAATAGTTTAGTTATATATTATAGACTTATAGAAAGAGACGTTCTAAAAACATTAACATGTATTGCTGGCATGAAGACTTGGCACACCACTTCTGAAAGGTTGCCGACCCCTGGTTTAGAAGAATCCGGGTCTCGGTTCCTGTGTCTGTAAAGCCGCCCAGCGCTTCATCCTGTTCCCCTGAATTTCACCCCTCTTGGAATCCAGTCTGGGCAGTTTCACTCCTTTACATCGGTTCCTTATCAAAATTTTATTTTTATTGCTCTGAGCTCTTCATCCTAAACTTCATTAGTGTTGTGTGGAGGGATGTCATTCTGCCATGGAATTCTTATTTTTAATGGCAAATCATCATGGAAATATGAATAGTTGCGAGTAGTTTCAGCAATCACATCTCACGGTGACACTGTAACAGTCCCTGTTTCTATTGCAATGTTGTAATGTGAGGGCAGTGCTGACTGATTTCATGGGCTGCTCTCAAAACTCATCACACGAATGAAGTGAGCTTGATATGTTTTTGTTACACCTGCCAGACTGCGTCACACCTTTGTGAGCATGGCAGTCACAGGCTCACCGATACGACCATCCCCATGTATGACAGGGGTAACAGACAATTCTATCTGTCCAAGTTACATTTCTCTGGCAGTGCCTGGTTACAAGGCAAATATCCACACACATGCCCTCCCTTCCTGAGCACATACTGCTCCCAGTTTACGTGGGATTTATTAAAAAAAGAGAAATAACAACGAGGAGTCCTTGTGGCACCTTAGAGACTAACACATTTATTTGGGGATAAGCTTTCATGGTCCTAGCCCATGAAATAAGTTTGTTAGTCTCTAAAGTGCTGCAAGGACTCCTGGTTGTTTTTGCTGATACAGACTAACATGGCTTATAAAAGCGAAGTCAAGTGGGCCTAAACTCTTGTCAAGATAACTGTGTATGTGATAAAAGGACGGGAGGGGTGATGAGGAAGCTCTGAGAAATACAATTGCAACAGCTAACCGGAAAGAAGCTGCTAACGGGGGGAGGGAGGGGGAACCCACACCTCTTTAGACTAGAAAAACTTATTTTTGCTGTGTTACTGACAAGGAAGCATTAATGAGCAAGTGTGCTCATCTGGATGTTGCTATAGATCTATATAAGCTTCTGTGTTCTTTTTTTCTTTGTGGAACAGCTCAGAATGTTGCGTCTCAGCTGTCTCTCCTTTCGTGCTTGTATTATAATAAAGGAGCTTCAGGCTGTTCTGGTCTAAACACAACGCGTGGTTAATTTCCATGAAAATTTCTTGTGCCGTGACTAGGATCCACGGTATACCGCCGAACCGGAGGACCGCAGACCGTTCCCCACCAGACCCGGTGAAAGGTGAGAGACCCTTTAAATCTCTATTTTGGGTTTGCGGTGAAGGACTGGCCACAGGCTCTGGGTTTGGGTGAGCTGCGCGCTGGATCTGGACTCTTTTGCTGCCAGACACGCCTGACACCCTCCTGTATTGCCCCGGGAAGAGCCATGGGGATGGCTAGGTAGGACTTGGTTTCTTTGTATGTGCCAGTTTGAGTGAGGGTCACAGGAGCTCTTTGCAAAGCCCAGCTGGAGCTCGTGGCCGGAGATGTCTCTCAAGCAAGCCCTGTGACTGCAACTAGTAGGGCTGAAAAAAGGGCCCTGCCCGAGGCAGGCTGGCTCTGCATGGCCTGACCGGCGAGGGGCCTGCCTGGCTCTAGGATTGTGGGACCTTATCCTTTTCCCCATCCTCGGACAGTCCATGAACTCTGTTCGATCCTCTGGACAGGAATAAGGCGCATTATCCACTCCAGAACCAAGATCGGGGGAGACCTCCTTTTCCGTAACCTCTTTCCTCCCTTTCCCCTCCCAACCTGAAGGTGGTCTATGAGCCACTGACTAGTCTGACCATCTCGCCTGAAGCAGCAGAGTAAGCAGTGCCATTCTCTCTGAGACTAGCCGATGCTCTTTGCTGAAGGGGGTGTAGGAGGGTCGTGGACGTCCTCAACAAGCCTTTCCTGTGTGAGTGAAAATTGGAGGTGGTGGGTCCAAAATGATCCCCGTCCCGCCAAAAGGCACACCCGTGTACTACATGCACACAAATTACAGTCCTTTCACTTGCAATTTTCTGGAGAAATGGAATTGATATACCAGAGATGACCCAAAATTACAGTTTCCCTCAGGGGGAAGTTTTGGCCTTGACAAGATTGTGCACCTCAGAGGCGCACTTCTGGCCAATAAGGTTGGGCAAGGCCAGTTTAAGGCATATTTTGATTGGTATGGAAAAACAGCACCGTGAATCTCAAATGAGGAGTCTTAAGGACTCTCAAGAGAAACTTAAAATACAATTAAGAGAGGCAAAAGAGAAATTGCCTATTCCCCAAACCTCTGCTGGCCAGCAGCCATCTCTCTACCCTTCGAGACTTCTTCAGAGTACCCCATTGGCTCCATCCGAAGATCTTATTGACTTTTATTTGGGTTGCAGACATCTGGCTGCCTCTGCATCACCTCCACAGCCACACCAGAGTCAGACCAGAGTCACTGCTGGTTTTGGCAGGGGGGGAGTATGGATGGGCCAGTGGGATCAGCCTCTGCCTGCCTGGCCCTGGAGGTTGCCAGGAGAGTCCAGGGCAGTTCATTCTTCAGGTGTTGCCACCAGAGGCTCCGGCTGTTGCTAAGGGAGAGGAGTTTACACTGCAATGGGGGGCAATCCCCCAAAGTGACCCCTTTGATTCTGCTCTTTTTCTAGCATTTGGCTCAGAGATGCTGTTACTGGGAGGGTCTGAAGAGCCTGGGGGGAATCGGGGTGTGATATGGACTGAAGTCCCTTCTGTAACCTCCCCCATCACCCCTCTTGCCCCAACAGGCTGAGGAATCACGTCCACATTTCACTCCAGATCGTCCCGTCTGCCAGGAGAAAGGGAAGGGAAATGACTGTGATGGATCCAGCTCAGGTTAGGGATTTTCAGGGAGCTGCTAGGAAGGGGGAGAGAGAAGCAGGGAGGAGACAGGGTGTGATAAACCTGCTGATTTTCTGAGTAGGACCATTGGCAGTGGGGGAGAGGGACATTCACCCGTGTGGCAGGGCAGGGGTAAACCCCTTTTGAACTCTGCCAAAATGCTGGCTGTGGCCTGCTTTCTGGCCAGGAGACCAGGGGCAGAGTGGCAGGTATTCAGCAGGGAGCCCAGCTTCAAGCCCTAATGAGGGCTGACTCAGAGGAACATGCTGAGCTGAGTGCTGACAGCTGGGCTGAGGCACCAGGAGGGCTATTAATGCCCTGGGCAAACCTCAATCAGGAGGTTAGCCTGAGAGGCAACAGGAGGGCAGTTTCGCTGTCTCCTTACTAAGTAAGGACGCCTCAAAGGCCAGGGGGATCTGGGGGTCATTATCTGTCAGCAGGGGCGGCTCTACCGTTTTGGCCGCCCCAAGCAGTCATGCGCGGGAGGCGCCCCGGAGCCGCGGGAGCAGCGGACCTCCCGCGGGCATGACTGCAGAGGGACCGCTGGTCCCGCGTGGCTCAGCTGGACCTCCCGCGGCTGCGGACGGTTCGCGGATCCGGCAGCTCTGCTTGAGCTGCCTCAGTCATGCCTGCGGGAGGTCCAGCCGAGCCGCGGGACGAGCGCCCCCTCCGCAGTCATGCCTGCGGCAGGTCCGGTCGTCCTGGGGCTCCGGTGGACCTCCCGCAGGCATGACTGTGGCACGTCCGCCGGCCCAGCCTGCCGCCCCCTAGATTTGGCCGCCCTAGGCACCAGCTTGTTTTGCTGGTGCCTAGAGCCGCCCCTGTCTGTCAGGGGATCTGGGAACTGCCCGAGCACTGTAAATAAAGATACTTGGGTGAACCAGCAAAAGAAGGCGTGGAGGACTCTTCATTACACCAGGCCAAACACAGGGTGCAGGCACCAGAGGGTGGAAACCTGCGTGGACCCTGTGACACTGGGGGCATGTCTGGGATCTTCCTAGTCACGGCTATTTGTGGCTGCCATGGGAGAGACCTTGAAGTGGCTGGTGCACACCGTGCGGGAGATGCAGCAGGCCCAGCAGGCGGACAGACAGGCGCTGATGACGTGGCAGGTGGACCAACAATGGGCCCTTCAGGAGTTCATCAGGGAGCAGTCGGCAGCCCAGCAGCAGATGCTACAGAGGGTGGTGAGTCCAGCACCCGGGGATGGATCCAGGCCGCCAGGGTAGGGGCTTTGCAAGATGGGCCCCACGGATGACCCCGATGCCTTCCTGGGGACATTCGAACGGGTGGCTACGGTGGCCAGTTGGGAATGGGAAACCTGGTCCCTGTGGCTAGCACCATACCTGTGGGGAGAGGCCCAAACTGCATTCATTGCCTTGGACGAAACCCAGGCTAGCGACTATGATGCGGTAAAGGCCACAATGCTGGATTGGGTAGGACTCTCAACTGAGACATATCGCCAGTGGTTCCGGGCAGCCCGCTGGACGGAGGGCCTGCGGCCCAGGGCATTTGCCCAGAGATTGACCGATTGGGCCACCCGCTCGCTGAGGCCCACAGCCCAAATCAGGGAGGAGGTAATGGATCAAATAATCTTGGAACAATTCCTCCTGGGGGTCCCAGACCTGGTGCAGGTTGGAAGACATCAGCCAGCCCAGGTGGCAGATGCTGTCCAGTAACAGAAGAATATTTAGAAGCAGAGGGGCCCAGGCGGGTGGTGAAGCCCAGTAAGGGGGCAGGACCAGGAAGAAGCCTGCCGGACACTGCTCCCAAGAAGGGGTCAGACCCAGGGCCCACCCGCAGTCGAGAACTGACTTGTTGGCAGTGCGGACGCCTGGGCCATAAGAAACAGGAATGTCCACAAATGGAGTGTGGGCTGGCGGACTTTTGTGGGTGGACTGGGGGAGGGAGGCAGGGGGCACCCAATAGAGGGAGCAGAGGGGAGGTGAAGAGAGGGTTGAACCCTGACAAGTGCAAGGACCCCCCCCCCTGTGGTGCTCGGGGAAGGGGAGGGAGAAGGGAAAGAAAACTCCTAGAAAAGAAGCCGAGCACCTCGAGGTGGCACCAAAGGACCCTCCGGGCAGGAGTGCCAGGAGTGTGGCTCTCAGGGGCCCGAGGGAGATAAAGACCAGGGGGCCGGGGAACTGAAAGCAGAGGGTGGGGGGGTACCCGGGCGAGCAGGCGCCGCCAGACCAGGTCTGCGGTCTCTGCCGCACCAGGGGGCATACTAGGGAGGCCTGTCCCTACCGTGGATGCGGAGGAGGGCCTGGACACCCCGAGGAGGGCCCGCAGGGGGTACTGGCACTCCCACTGAGGGGTGGAGTTGTCCGCCTGAGGAGGGGCAGGGACAGGGTGAGCCTGGCAGCTCCTTAAAAGAGGGAGGGGTGTGGCAGGGGTGGGGTAAACCCTTTTAGAGCCCTGCCAAAACGCTGGCTGTGGCCTGCTTTCTGGCCAGGAGACCAGGAGCAGAGTCGCAGGTATTCAGCAGGGAGTCCAGCTGCGAGCCCTAATGGAGGGCTGGCTCTGAGGAACATGCTGAGCTGAGTGCTGACAGTGGGGCTGAGGCACCAGGAGGGCTATAAAAGCCCTAAACAAAGCTCAGTCAGGAGGCTCGACTGGGAGGAGACAGGAGGGCAGTTTTGCTGTCTCCTTACCAAGCAAGGACGCCTCAAAGGCCAGGAGACCCTGGGGAGGGCCTGGGCGTCACTATCTGTCAGGGGATCTGGGAACTGCCCGAGCACTGTAAATAAAGATACTTGGGTGAACCAGCAAAAGAAGGTGTGGGGGACTCTTCATTACACCAGGCCAAACACAGGGTGCAGGCACCAGAGGGTGGAAACCTGTGTGGACCCTGTGACAGCCCATTTCAAAAACAGGACAAACCCTCCCTGCACAGGGCTGGAGCCTGACCCCACTGGCCAAAGGCTGCTGTGAAATACAAAGGGAAGCTGTTAGGATTCCTGTCCCCAGCTCAGAGCTCTGCTTCCCGGATCAGCCTGTGGCTGGCAGGCGTGAGGGAAATGAGAAGACCCTGCCCTGCTCCGTGTGCTGGGGGGACAAGGAGCTCTCACCTTCTCCCACCTCCTGAAGCCTCCTGGCTGCTCTGGGGTCAGATTTTGCTACTCTGGCCCTCCCAGAGCTTCAAGTTTTTATTTCCTTTCCCTGTGGCTAGCGGGTTTGTGGCTGGGGCAACAGGCACTGAGTGGGGGACTCTTGTTGTTCCAGATGCCGGTGACCTTCGAGGAGGTGGCTGTGTATTTCACCCAGGGGCAGGGGGCTCTGCTAGACCCCGCTCAGAGAGCCCTCTACAGGGACGTCATGCAGGAGAACTATGAGACGGTGACCTCGCTGGGTAAGGGATTCCTGTGCCCTGAGCTATTAGAAGCCATGGGGTCTGCATGTCTGACTCTCGTCAGGTTCTTCCCTGGTCAGTTAGATTAGAGGTGAATGGGTTCCATAATGCACAGCTGCCGTGAGAGAGACTTGCATCTCCATGCCTTCTCGAGTGGGATACAGGTGTCAAAAGCTAATGGACATGCTAGCAAATCCTCATCCCTCCAGGTTTCAAAGGGACAGAATTCGTTCATTGTCCTGTCTGTGTTGATTCCTAGTCACATACAGAATCTCTGTTCACCTCCCTTCTTGGAAATAGCTCCAGCCATGGGGAGGGCTCTGGGCTCTGCAGGTTTAGAAATAGGCAGAAGTTTAACGCCAGAGCTGGGTGTGTGTCAGCCAGTCCCCCAGAGAGCACAGATCCTGGGAACTCCTAGTGAGGGTATAAAAATTCCCGTCACCTCCCCAGACGCCTGCCTCCCCCAAGGTGGCTCAGTGACCATGTTCCTGTCCTGTTAGGTTCCATATTCCCACCAGCACAGGAACAGGTTCCGTTCACACAGCGCCCTTTGTGACAGACACTCCCCCAGTGCTCCATGCGCCCTGTGTGAAGAGTTCAGTCACAGAGACCCCCTTGGGATTGTAACCTGATGTGCTGAAATAGTCACTGAGCCTGTTTTCCCTGCCAGCTTGGGCCCCCAGTACCCTCTCTTGTTGAACCAGACACGCTAACCTGCTGCAGCAAAGATTCAGGGTCCGGCCCATGCCCCCAAGCTGCACATCTTAACAGAAAACAGCACAGCAAGATACCTGTCTCCAGCACTGAGATACCCATCCCCAATAGGATCTAAACCCCAGATAAATCCGTCTTACTCTGTATACACATTATACAGGGTAACTTCCTAAGTGTTCACCCTCTTCATCACTACAAGAGAGAGATGCACAAACTGTTTGCTCTCTCCCCACCAGTAGCACTTGCACTGGGTTTATTAATAAGCAAAATGTATTAAGTATAAAAAGTGGTGGTTTTAAGTAATAACAGACAGAACAAAGAAAGTCACTAAGCAAAATAAAACAAACACGCAAGGCTAAGCTTAATACACTAAGAAACTGGTTACAAATAATAGTTGCTCACCTTCACATAAGCTTCTTTCACAGACTAGACTTCTTTCTAATCTGGGCCCAAACCTTTCCCCTGTTCAGTATCTGTTAGTTGCAGCAGACCTCTTGGGTGATAAACAGGGGTCTCCTCACCTAATTTTAAATCTAAGAATGATACATACATGCAAATAGGAAAACCATATTCAGTAGCTTACAACTTTTCTAATGATACCTTAAATGGGACCTTTTGCATAAAGAATGTTCCAATTGTGTCATATTCATATTGATTAAGCATATTTACAGTGTATGGAGCACCCCGTAACACCCTGATCTGGTCTGATTTCACTCCTGCGCAGGATTTCCCATTCCCAAACCTGAGCTGATCGCACGTCTGGAACGAGGGGAAGAGCCGTGGGTGCCCGATCTCCAGGCCTGCGAGGAAAGAGAGATCCTGAGAGGCACCCACACAGGTGAGGACTGACACAGAAACCATCTGGGGAATGAAGGAAAAAGTTGCAGGAGTTTCCTTTCCAGGCTTCCTTCCCTGTGAGTGTGTTTTGGGTGAGAAGTGGAGGCAGAATCCAATTGTTCAGTCTTTGTGTTGGGTTTTCCCTCTGTGCTATTCCTCTTTCTCCCCAGCACAATGACTCCTGTCTGGATTGTCTCTCTCCCAGCACATCATGAAAGAGTGAGTGAGAATGAAGAGGAGAATCATGATGCAGAAGTTCCTGGTAAAATGGAATCACAGGAGACCTTTATGGGAAGTGCTGCATGGAATTTTTCCCACTGCTTGGAAGAGGGAGAAGCCTGAGGAAATTGGCACAGGTCAAAGAGGCTGCTGGGAAACCACCCAGGGCAGAAAGTGGATTGAATCTATTAATGGTGGGAGAGGAGACCAGGATCCCAGAGCTCAGCAGACAAGGAAGAGACACCCTGGCGCTGCCTGCATGTGGGAAAAGATTCATTCTGAGCTCACAGCTTGTAACACATCAGACAATCCATACTGGAGAGAAATCCTCCCAATGCTTGAACCATGGGGAAAGCTTCAATAACAGCTTAGACCTTAATAACCACGGGAGATGCCACACAGAAGAGAAACCCTCTCAGTGTCTCGAGTGCGGGAAACATTTCATTTGGAAGTCAGAACTAATTACACATCAGAGATTCCACACACAAGAGACCCCATAAGTGTTTCATCTGTGGGAAAAGTTTTTCATGTGGAGGTCAGATCTTGTTAAACATCAGGGCATCCACACAGGAGAGAGACCCCATAAGTGGTGTTTTTTTGTTTTTGTTTTTTTTGATAGAATTGCTGCAAAGAAACCAAGATTTTTTAAAAAATATTTTTATAAATTTTAATTGCTAAATTGTTTTAGCCTTTGCAGAGTTAATTTTTAACTTTTTTTTTAAAAAGTGCTTATTTTTTAAAACAATATTTTAATTAACTTAGATGTTACCATTTTCATTATTGTTTTAGGGATGTAAATGTCCCATGCCTGTAACTGCTGCTTTTTTTTTATTTTTGCCATATATTTTTTTTTATTTGTTGCTTGATTGCTTACCTGGGCCCGATTTTGTTTTTTTCTTTTTGCTGAACCATTTTTTTTTTATTATGGCTGCCTGACTTTTTGCCTGGACCCAATTCTGTGTGTGGGTTTTGGGTTTTTTTGCTGAACTGTTCCTTTTTATGGGCACAAGCCTTGTTCCACTACCAATTTAGCAAGGAGGGTGGGCTATTTAACTAGGCCCCACCTCTTCTGTTTTTTTAAACATTTTTGCTTACAAGGGTTACCTTGGGGGGAGAGAGAGCTCAGTGGTTTGAGCATTGGCCTGCTAAACCCAGCGTTGTGAGTTCAATCCTTGAGTGGGCCATTTAGGGATCTGGGGCAAAAATCTGTCTGGGGATTGGTCCTGCTTTGAGCAGGGGGTTGGACTAGATGATTTCCTGAGGTCCCTTCCAACCCTGATAATCTATGAGTTATTTCCCATGAGGCTTGCCACCTGGACAGAACACATGGCCAATTGGTGGCTGCATTTCTCCACTGGGTGACCAATCCCAACACAAAAATCCTTTGGGATTCTTGCTGATGAGGTACTATGGAAATGTGTTGGGCTTATCCCCTTGCTGTATTCTGCTAACCTGAGCTCTGCTTTGCTGTAGGGTTGGAATTGGAGACTCCCTCACTGGTTCCTCTAAAGAAGAACCCCAACGTTGTAGTGGTGTCTGAAAAATACAACCTGATGCCGATGAAGAGACAGAGGTTGGTCTGAGCATCCTGCCCTGCTCTGGGGAAAGCGTCCCGACCTTGCACCTGTGGCTTCCTCTGTCTGCCTCACCTTTACACTCTGTCCCTCAGTCCTGAGAATCACTCTGTGTGGAACTGGGAGGCAGGACTCCTGGGTTCTATCCCTGGCTCTTGGGAGGGGAGTGGGGTCTAGTGGTTAGAGCGGTGGGGGTTGGGAGGCTGGACTGAGTGCTGAGGGGATTTGCCCGAGGCCCTGTGTGTGGTACAGGCCCAGCATTGGTAACCTTCCCCAAGCCACCCCTGCTTGCCCCTTCAGCCCCCTGCAAAGCAGCTCTAGGGTTGTGTGTGCTTCCTGTGTTCTGCATGCTAGATCATCACGTGATCTGGGCTTGCCTGCTCCTTGCTCAGGGCAGTGTCTGATCCCTTTCCTGGGCCATGACCTCAGCGTCTCAGTACCATGTCTGCTTTTCCCTCTCACAGCACGTCCGCCCCCTCTGGAGACAACCCACCATTAGAGAAGAAATGCAAGCCTCTGAACACCACCCCGAACAGCACCAAGGAAATCAAAGTTAAGATCATCCCCGTGCAATGTGAGTACATTGAGGCCCCGGTAGTCAGGACTCCTGGGTTCAGTCCTCAGCACTGGGCGGGGAGTGGGATCTAGTTGGTGAGAGTAACGGAGTTGCAGGGGTGGGGCTGAGAGTCAGGACTCCTGGGTTCTATCCCTGGTTCTGGGAGGCGACTGGGGCGTAGCATGGGGGAGGAGCGGGATAACACATGAAGTTGCAAGTGCGTGGAGCTTCAGTTTGTATAACCACTTTCGTTTCCCCCCCTCTCTGCAGCAATGGAGGGCTTGGGCTTCCTGGATGCCCTTAACTCTGTCCCCATCCCGGGGATCAAGATCAAAAAGAAAAAGAAAGTCTTGTCTCCTACTGCAGTCAAGGTACAAACACCTCTGGGTGGGGGCTGGTGGGTTAGAATAGGGCAGGGAGGGCTGAGAGGCAGGACCCCTTGGTTCTGTCCCCAGCTTGGGGAGTGGGGGGATCTGGTGGGTTAGAGCAGGGGGCTGGGAGGCAGGACCCCTGGGTTCTGACTTCAGCAATGAGAGGGGAGTGGGGTCTGGTGCAGGGACTGAGTCACTGGTTCACTTTCCATTACACTGATCCCACACTTCTCTGTGTCCCAGGCGAGCCCGTTTGAAGGGAAGCCAGTCCCAGAAGCGAGCGCTGTTAAACCATCCTCTCCAGAACCTGGTACTGCATCCAAGCCCATGGAGGTGGATCAGCCCGGCACTCCTGTGCTGGCAGTAGAAGTCCCCGAGCTGATGGAGACCGGTAAGGATGGGGAAGGCGTTGGAGCCAATGGGTTCTGTTGTGCTAACCCTGGGCGGGTAATAGGTAATAATTGGAGATATACCAATCTCCTAGAACTGGTGTTAGATCAGACCTGATGTTGCCACCCAGGAGGCCATAAAACCCATAATGCATGTGGCCGGGTGGGCCATGCTAGCTGGGATACAGCTGCCTTGGCGGGGGGGCAGCCCCTGTGTTAGCGTAACTGTGGGGCTGGCAGGGCTGTCTTCACCTGGGGGTCCTGGGTTGGGCTCAGGAGGCATTGGCACCGGTTGTTAGATCCAGGCTCCGTGGGGGTGTGTGATTGTGTCTGATCACTGAACTGCTCTGTGTCCCATCCCCGCAGCCTCGTCTGAGCAGAACTCGGACGCCAAGCCCTCCGAGAGCGCCGCTGACTCCACGCGGCTTACCAAGAAGGGCAAGAAGAAGAAGACAGTGACTTGGCCTGAGGAGAGCAAGCTGCGGGAGTACTTCTACTTCGAGCTGGATGAGACTGAGCTAGGTGAGTACTGGGGCATGGGCCTTTCCCTCTAGGGGGCACTAGCTCCCATCTAGCACTTGGGTTATGGGACATGGGGGGGCCTTTCCCTCTAGGTGGTGCCAGCTCTGCTCCAGCACCAGCGGACTACCTGGCTTCTGCAGGTGGGCAAAGGGATACAAGGCCTTTGAACTCCTGTTGTGGAGTGGGGGGAGGGAGAGTGTCACCCTTCCCATCAGCAGAGGCCTATCTGTCCCCTGACTAAACCTCTCCCCGTTTCTTCTCCTCCCCTGGCAGTCAACGTGAACAAGATCAAGGACTTTGGCGAGGCAGCCAAGCGGGAGATGCTGAAGGACCAGCACGCCTTCAAGACGGCGCGCCGGCTCAGCCAAGACGCCATGGGGAAGAAGGTGCCCTGGGTTTACCCCAAGCTCATCGACCTGCCTAGCCCCTTGGTGCAGCCGGGCAGCGGCAGCTGCGAGAAGTTCACCCAGGCCGAGAGGGAGAAGGGCATCCTGCAGGAGATCTTCCTCTCTAAGGAGAGGTGGGTGTGGCCCTGACGGGCAGGGCGAGGGGTTGGAAGGATACTGGAGGTGAGGCCGAGGCACCATTTCCCAGTTGCACAATGTAGGCTCTTTAACGGCCAGTATGTCAAATTTAGGGCCACCCACCTGAATCCAGCGTGCCTCTGTCCCTCTCTAGCGGCATATGAGCCGGCTGCTGCCTCTGAGCCTGTCGACTTGGTGGTTTGACTCAGGGACCACAGACCCTGATTTCAGCTCCAGACGTCCCAGCAGATGAGCCCACCAGGGGCCTCTCTAGGTTGCTGGGCACCAGGATCCAGCTCTGACCCTGCTGTCTTTGCTTCCCATGGCGGGTGGATGCTGGGTGGGTGGGTGGACCTGGCCTGTGAGGCTGTGCTGGTAGCATGGGGGTGGGGGGGCATCAGGCTGTGCCGAGAGCCCCACAGTAGGGGGGCTATGACCACATCTCTTGGTGCTAAGATCTGACCAGAATTTCTCCTCTCCACAGCGTTCCAGACAGTCTCCACGAACCCGACCCGGAGTCGTACGAACCCCTGCCGCCCAAACTCATCCCACTCGACGAGGTACGTCTGGCCCAGGGTCCTGGTTTCTCTATCCTGCTTTGAGGGACAGAAGGAGGGGGCCTGTGGGGTAGAGCAAGGGGATTGGTAGTCAGGACTCCTGGGTTGGCTCCTCACTGTGGAAGGGGTCTAGGGGTTAGAGCAGGGGGTTCATTTCCCAGCTCCCTGGGGGCTCTTCCTCACTCTGTGGCTCTGTCTTCCCTGTATAAACAGGGACGGGCTAGGGAAGGGCAAAGGCCCAGGAACCCGAGCGCCCAGCCATGACCCCCAGCCCCTGAGGCTGGGGCGTCCTCCCCACCCTCAGCCCATCCTGACTCCAGTGTCTTCTCTGTCCCCTCTCTCAGGAATGCACCATGGACGAGGCCGCCTACCAGGAAGGACTTGACTCAGCCGCCGCCTCGCAGTCTCTTGGCGGATCCCGGGCCTCCAAGCTGCCTCCAGTGCTGGCCAACCTGATGCCGGGCCCCGTGTTCCCCAAGAGCCCTCAGGACCCCAACCCCAGCTCCTCCATGAACGTGCAGGAGATCCGCCCCTCCATCACGGTAATTGGAGCTGCTGCGTAGCCTGACTGACCCTATAGGCTCCCCATAGTGGGAGGGTCTGGCACCAAAAGGGTAAACTCTGCGCTGCTCTATGGGTGGGGCCTCCCTGGTCCATCTTCCCCCAGAGCGGACCATTGCTTCCCCCTGTCACCCCACCACTGCTGGAGCGGACCATTGGCCTGGTCTCCCTGCCTCCAACTTGGGTGAAGTTCCAGCACTTAGGGGGAAGGGGAAACTCGGGCAGTGCACCAGCTGAGCAATCGTTGGGGTCGGGGGATGCGTGGGGCGGTGGGACTCTTTCCTATCACTCCCTTCTCCCAAAGCAGTTGAGTCAAGCCAGCCCCTGGCCCCAGCTAGAGGGGTTAATGGACTAGCACAGTGCCCTGGAGTTAAAGGTCAGAGAGAGCTCAGAGGGTGGTGTAGGGCGGGGGGGAGGAGGGACTCTCTGTCTAACCCTGCCCCTCCTGTCTCCCTTCCCTGCACAGGGCGGGCCCAACAGCCACAAGACGGAGGAGCTAATGAAGCAGCCGGATTACTTGGACAAGAACACACACTTGCTTGGCAACCTCCAGACACAGCCCCCGGGGCCCTCAGGAGGTAAGAGACCTGTAGGGAGGGGGCACTGACCCTGTTCTCTCCTCCCGCTGCTAGGAGAAAATCCTGTCCTGCCAGTCGCCTTCTGGCTTCTGTTTCTTTGCCTTCTGTCTGTCTCGATGGGGCGCCTGGGACTTATAACCCATCAGCTCCTACAGTTCTAGGGGCTCTGGCAGGTGGGTAATCCGAAGGACGTGACCTTGTTCGTTCGAGTGGCTGGGGCCAGGGGAGAGCAGGTGCACCCAGCATCCTGATGACATCATGGGTGTGCGAGTGCATGTCTGTGTGATTTTCTGCTTTGGGGGTTCCAGGAGAGGTGGCCATGTAAACATGTCCTTGGTTAGAATGGGAGGTTGCTGTGAAGGGATGGGAAGTGTAACCCCATTGGCTGTATTTGACCCCTCTGCTCTCGTCTTCCAGTGCCCCACGGGCTGCTGGGCCAAGGGCCTCTCGCCAATGGATTCCCACCTGGACCAAAGAACATGCAGCATTTCCCTCCCGGGGGACCAGGACCCATGCCTGGTAAGCAGGGAGCTACTATCTTCTGTGGGAGGGAGGAAACGGGGGGGGACGGGGGGGACGGGACTGTCAACCTTCAACTGGGGTGTGCCAGAGTCAGTAGGGCCTGCTGACCCCAGTGTGGTGCTAAGGGGGGTTGTGCTGCAAGGAGCAGGGTAGAGGCTCAGTAGGGGACACTGCCCTGGCAGTCAGTGCTGGCACCAATGCCCCAGTGCGGTGCTAATGGGGGGCTCAGTAAGAGGTGCTGTGTGGCATGGAGTAGAGTAGGGGTTTGGCAGCAAGTGTCTTTTTGCCCTTGGTGCTCAGACAGGGGGGTCTCTAACCTTTGTGCCTCTCTTCCCTGCTCCTAGGTCCCCACGGTGGCCCTGGGGGTCCTAACATGCTCCCAGGTACCAGCATGCTTGGTGGGCCCAGGATGATGGGCCCTTGCCCTCCCCAGCAAGGCAAGTTCTGGAATCCCCCTGACAGTGAAATGCGAGGAAACCCCCAGGAGGGTATGCAAGGGGGTGGGCCCGGCCCGGTGCCCGGCCCAGGCCCTTTCCACCGAGGGCGAGGCGGGGAGCCCCCCTTCTGGGATCATGGTGGAGGCCATGGAAGAGGTAATTGCAGGGGGCTTGGCTTACCCTCTAGGGGGATCAGAGGGCCATGGCTTTGGAATGGCCTTGCCCCTTTGTGGAAGGGGCCTGTGAGTCTCCCCTCCCCCATTTTTATCCAGCAAGTGGCAAGGGCCGATGGGGGAGACCCAGCATGCATTGCACCCATTCGATCCTACAGGCCCTGTTCCTTTGGGGGCGGGGCCTTGAGTGACAGAGAGCCCCCTATAGGCCTGTGAGAACAAGAGAGACAGTTTCAGCTGCAGCATTGCATCCTGGGAGCTGTAGTCTTTTTCCCCAGCCCCCGCCCTGCTCTGCCACCACCCTCTGGCCATGCCCTGCCGCCATGGCTGACCTGCACCCCGTTTTCTCTCACGCAGACATGTCGCACCGCCCCGTGTGTCGCCACTTCAAGTTGAAAGGCAGCTGCAGGTACGAGAACAACTGTGCCTTCTACCATCCCGGAGTGAATGGGCCGCCCCATTGCAGCACCCAGGGTCCTCCCCCCAGTCTGCCGACGCCCTGTGAAACCGCCCAACACAGCCGCCCCTGCTTCATGGACTCTGGGGTGCCCGCTGTCAGACTTGGGCTGCATCCACCACTTATGGCTTCTGTGAGGCCTTGTAATGCCCGGAAGAGGAAGAGGAAGAAGAAGAAGAAGCAACCCCCCCGATGGCTGCTGCTACTGAGGAACCACTGCGGGGGGAATTCCCCCCACAACTCAACTCCCTCCTGTATTTTAACATGATGGTGGCGCTGATGAGACATGACTTTGCACCCCCCCAGTGACTTTTTGTAAGCACTAGAGCTGCCGCCTGTGGGTTGTTACCACTGTGTACATCTCTGTGGAACTAGCAAAGGTGTAAAAGGGGGTGTTGCATGGCTGCCCTACCCGGCTCCGGGCTGTGATCTGTCCACAGGTTCGCCTGCTGCAGACCTAATCTGAAGACATTTTGCCTGGGGAGACTTGACCCTGAGGAGCAGCTGGCCACACTGCTTGGCTCCCCCCAGGGGTGAAAGTAACTTAAAGGACTTGCCGGTACGCCAGAGTCCTGTGGAGGGGGAGGGGCCTCAACCAGAAGAGGCGTGGCCTCTATCAGAAGAGGTGGAGCCTTTAAATCCCAGGGCTTTTAAATCAGGATTTAAAGGGCTTAGTGATTCAGCTAAAGCTAGGAGTTGGGCCCTTTAAATCACCCTCGGAGCTACCAGCTGCAGAGGCGGCTGGGAGCCCTGGGGTTTGGGCAGGGGTGAAAGTAATTTACATTTCTGACCCATATGGTCCAATCACAAGCAACCCACCTCTCCTATGTACTTCATGGATCCCTCCCATTGCGTGACATAGTGGCTTTATTTTCTCTATCTATACTACTACCAGTACTGTCTGTAATAAAACTTTACTATTGGAATAAGCCTGAAAAAGTGAAAACTCACTGTCACATTTTTCTCCGTGTCTTCCCTCCTCCTCCAGCCAGGCTGCTGACACTAGGCTCCGTGCTTTCTCCCTGCCTGGCACTGAGTAGCAGCTGCAGGGGTTTCCCTCTAGCTTGCAGCAGGGAGCAGGGAGGCTAGCTGAGGGAGGGAGAAGCCTGCCTCCTGCATAAGAACAGTTTAAACTCAGCTGTTCCCTGCGCGCTTCAGTAACATTTCAAAGAGGATCTGCAAGCAGTTTGGACATCACAACCATGATCCTCTGCTGGGGAGGGAATGGGATAGATTTGAACTTGGAAATGGTTCCTGATTTTGATTGTGTTTTTTGTGTCTGGGAGATCCCCTCATCCCGGGGGCAGAAAAGAACTGCCCCTGCCATGGTCACACACTGTTCTTATGCAGGCAGCAGCAGCAGGCATCTTAGCCAGTCTCCCTACTACAAGCTAGAGCCTAGAGGAGAACCCCTGCTGGGGGTGGGGCAGGAGGAATGCAGAGCCTTGTCTGCAGCCTGGCTGGAGGAGGGGGAGGGAGGAGATGAGAAACCAATGTGACAGTGAGTTTTCCCCTTCCACCTGCTTTGATTAGCTCTGGATTTAAGCGGTATTTGTTGTGTATATTAGTATTGGAGACAAGATCCCCACATCCCGGGGGCAGACAAGGACTGCCCCTGCCATGGTCAAACACACCCTTCCCCGCTCCCCCCCAGCTACTGTGACTGAAATTAACAAGGATGCCAGAAGCCACTCCTAACCCCAAGGGCTGAACCACTCAGAGAACAGCTGAGTTTAAACTATTTTTATGCAAGGGGCAGGCTTCTCCCGCCCTCAGCCAGTCTCCTTTTCTTACCAGTCCTCCGTACCGGCCCGTACCGGCTTACTTTCACCTCTGGCTCCCCCAGAAATACTGCCCTCCCCGGGCACGTGGTCAGGAGACTTCTCCCTCCATCTGGCCGCAGCAGGATACCCGATCCTTCAGTTGGGGAGGAGAGGGGTCCCTTAACCACTGCCCCCCACCCACTGAGCAAAGGGGGTGCTTGTTAACTCCACCCCCTTCATGGGGTCGTTGTAGATAAATCTCTGCATTCAGTATCTTCATATGACTTTGTATTATGTCTCTTCATATAACCTTGTATTAAGCCTATCCACCTATAACCTCTTTGTCTCAAGTCCTTTGATATAGGAACTTTGTATCAGATCTGTGGAAGAAAACAAGCCCTTGCTCTGCGTTTGTAAGCAACAAGGTATTTTTGTTGTTACATTTTTTACAACAATAACAACATTTCTAAACTAACCAAAAGCAATAAGTATTAACAATTTTATTGTAATAATATGATGGGGTTGTTTTGGAGCCTTAGTTACATAACACATTGGGTTTCATTAGAATATATGGTATTGTCTGTATTTGGGTATGTTACAGGGGTGGTAGTGGAGAAAATGTGGAGGTAGTGGCAGCAAGGCACCTTTGGTATTTGTTATCTGAAAGCCAATTAGGGAGAGCAATACATGCTGAACGTACTTGGCCAAAAACACAGGGTGCAGCTTGTGGAATAAACCCCAAAGTTCAATTAATACTACATTTCTAAGCATGGGTCCCACAAGTTTCTCTCTGCTAGTGTATAATTTTTTTGGTTTTTTCATCAGGGCCAGTTTTTAATGTCTTTTGTAGTCAGGTATCAGAGGGGTAGCCGTGTTAGTCTGAATCTATAAAAGCAGCAAAGAGTCTAGTGGCACCTTATAGACTAACAGGCGTTTGGGAGCATGAGCTTTCATGGGTGAATACCCACTTCGTCGGATGATGCGTGTAGTGGAATAGTCTGTTAGTCTATAAGGTGCCACTAGACTCTTTGCTGCTTTTGTAGTCAGGAGTCCCTGGATTTTGGTGGTTTCAGTGGCACGAGCATTCCTCCTTTCCTAGAGCAGTTGTGGTTTAGTACCATGCAGGAGAGAGGTTACCAGCACCTCGTCCTGTGGTATTTTGGGGTTTTTTTTAGCAGATGTTGGATGTATGGTGGTTTTGTCAGTGGACAAGGGAGAGGTTACTAGCACTTTACCTTGTTCTTGTCTCCTGCTGTCCAGAAGAAGGAAAAGTACCAGCAGAAGAGAGACTGATCCGTAGTCAGAGTGGTATTATCTCGAGGTGGAGGGGCCTTTTTGCAGTGAGAAGCATGGGTCCAGGCAGTCAGTCCCTGGCACTTCACAGCGGTGTTGGTAGTCAGCAGGACTTGGTAAGGGTCTTTCCAGCCTGGGGCCAGAGCAGTCTTTTGCTGATGGACCTTTATGTAGACCCAGTCTCCTGGTTTTAACGAATGGCAGGGTTGCTTTGGATCCTTGGATAGTGCTTCTTTCACCTGTGACTAAAGAGGCCTAACCCATTGTATTAATGGCTGGCAGTAATTATTATATCACAGTGAAGGATTTTGCAGGCTTAAAGCAGCAAGAGCGGCCCCACCGCTCCTGTTCAGTGTGTCCCTGGGCTCTCGCCATTACTGCCTGTCCAGGTATTTTGCCGGGACCCCTCTGTGACAGTCTAAACCAGCTTTCTGTGGTGTTTTTAAGGTTTCCAAAACAATGCGGTTTCAGGGACACGAAGCTCAGCTCCCCCTTTCACTATTTTATCTGTTTTGTATTTTTGCAGCCCCTAAACTTTTTGTTTTGTTTTTTTTTCTGCTGGCCTTGCTGTTTTGCAGACTTGTGCAGCTGGATTTCTCTTTTTTTATGGCTGTTTGGGCACATTCAAGCCCCCCTCTTCCTTGGCTGTTAGCCAAGCCTTGGCTGTGAGCAGTGCCCTTGAGCGTCTTATCTTCAGACTGAGCTTGCTAGCTTCAGTGTTGAGTTAACTCATTCTGATTTTTTTGGCTTCTTGTAACCTACAAAGGAAACTTTCACTTTTCACTTACACACTTTTTTTTAATTTAAGAATTAACACAGACCCATTGCCCATTATACAGTGCTTTAGTCTTATTTAATTTACGCCACATACACCCTTCTAGTGAAATGTCTTTATTACAGAACTTTGGAGCAACAAGCCAGGACAAGCACACCCACTTTTGAGGAGTCCACTCGGTACAACCTCTGGTGTTTTTAATAGCTTTTCTTTCTTCCCAACCCTCTGGCTTGATCCAGGGTACCCAGAAGGATTCCAAGTGTAATACGGGGAGTGGGCTAACTTTTTATGTCGTTGCTTCCAAAGTCTGTTGAGGTGCAATTTTAACAACAATTTTTTTTCAATTAAAAGGTCTGGCCAGCTAATTTCTTTTTTTTTTTTTTACTTTAGCAAGTGTATTAGAATTTTAGTGTGTCATGTTCCCTGATACTATCCAAAACACTGTTCCAAGTTGGATAAAACAAGTATTTGCATTTTGGTTTAACGCTTTCATTTGATTTTGAACTAGGCTGTCCTGTAGAAAAATTAAACACAACAGTTTTTGCCACAAGGCAAAGAACACAAGACATAATTTCTGTTGTGCCAGTAAATTCATGATGTGTTAGATTGCTCTGGCATCAGCTTTCTCTGATTTTTTTTTTTGAAAGACAAAAAGAACATATGTCTACCCCTTTGGGGGCGACCAGTCATTGCTTAACTTTTTTGTATACAAATACCCTTGCTGATTGCAGTCACAACAGAAGAATTACCCCCATATCCCCTGTTTGTTTTATAGGCAGGTCAGATTTTAGTGGCTTTTACCTTTTATCAGTTCAGTAATTTGCATTAACACAAATGTTTCTGGCTTGCTTTTGGATCCAAAGCCATTCACAACTTAAAACTCTTACTTAAAGGGACACAACCTTTACCAGAGTTCTGATTGCCTTTTACTTTTAACTTCCGCTTTCAAAACGCACAGTGATCTGAAAAGGAAAACACCACCTCTTGTATTCCCTTAGAGCCTAATAGGAGTTTAATTAAGTAGCACTGTGTATTTACTTTCCTTTTTTACAATATACACTGCATGTTTTTTCATGCTGAGGGTTTGGGGTGGGGGAGGGGAGGGTGAGAATATGCAGAGGAGTCTGTGCCTGCTAAGACACTCCCTTCCACGCCTGGAATGGAGCCAAGATCCTGAGTCCTGCTATACTATCAGCAACTAGCTCTGAAACCCACCTGCACAGTATCTCCTGGCCCTGCTAGCTACTGCTATTAGTTACTCTGGTAAGTTCAAGTGGCAGAGGGCTGGGTGGTGGAGCTAAAGGCTCCAACCTTCCTGGGTGTTAGTATGATGCCACAGCATTAAATTTGTTTTTTCAGTTTGCTTTTTAAAAAGGGGCCCTGTGCAGCAATTGCTCTGAGGGGACGGGTGGTGAGCACCTCCTGCTGCACTGATTGCTCTAAGAAATGGGGAAGGGAGGTGTCAGAGTCGGAGGTTTAATCCCCTCCTGCCTGGGCAGCAGGATTCTGTGTGGCTCCTTCCCTGCACCAACCTAGAGGCCAGGGTAGAGAGGCTGACATGAAGTGACCAGAACCAGCACCACACCATGCTGGTGGAATAGTGCCCCTGATTGTCCCCTGCCAGCCCTTTTATGGCTGAAGAGAAGCTTCCCCAGGTGCCTTGGCCCACAACAATTTGTACAATGGCCAACAGCCTGACGCTGTGGTGTCCCCCTCTCCAATCACCTCAGTGATATGTTAACTCTGAAACCTACTGATGGCTGTTGGGCATTCACAGGTGGTCCAAGGAGGACAGCTGCACAGTGCTCAATGAGCCAATCTACTCTACTGGCCAGTCAACTTTCCAGCCATTAACTCTGAAACCTACTGTTGACAGTGCAACTGGTAAATAGGACTTGGGCTGCAGGGGGCGGTAAGATGAACAGCTCAGTCTCCTCATCTTGTTTACATCATGGTGGGTGGGGGGGGGGGGTGAGTCTGAAACTGACCAACAATGACTTGGCCATCATTAACTACCTCATACTGAATCATGTTCATTGACACAGCCTGGATGGTGTCAGGGGGGAAACAGACCCAAATACAAGGTCACTTCCAGCCTTGACTCACCCTTGCCATATCTAGCACCTAGAGGGCCTGTTGCAGTCACCTTCAGCTCAGTTTTTTCCCCACCCCTGCTGCCGTTGTTGATCCATGAAGCATTTAACAGCTATGCTGAGCCCCACCCCATGCAGCATCAGCTCAATGGGGTGTATTAGAATCAAGTACCCACCTCAGTCGCCAAGGGCCACAGCCCAGCCTGTGCTAAAGGAGAGAGGCTGAAGGAACAGACACGCTCCCAACAGATGCAGGATGCAACAAGGGAGGGCTGAATCGGCCTGGCAGAGCTGAACATGGGGGCTACAGCTCCGAGGGCACCAGGCTAACGTGCTGACAGGTGGAAGCAGATAGGGGACAAGGGGGTGTCTACACTTGCCCAGCCTGGGTTCAGCTCCTAGGGACTGGTTCACTTAAGGCAGTGGTTCTCAACCAAGGGGGGACACACCCCTGTGAGTACACACACGTCTTCCAGGGGGTACGTCAACTCATTGAGACGTTGGCCTCGTTTTACAACAGGCTACATCGAAATGCACCAGCCAAGTCAGTACAAACTAACATTTCATACAATGACTTGTTTAGACTGCTCTATACACGGACATGTAAGAACAATAGTTATATTCCAGTCAGTTTATAATTATATGGTAAAAACGAGAGAGCAATTTTTCAGTACTAGGGCTGTGAGACATCTGATTTTGTGAGCAAGTCATTTTTAAGTGAGATGAAACTTAGGGGTACACAAAACAAATCAGCCTCCTGCAAGGGGTACAGGAGCCTGGAAAGGGAGAAAGCCACTGATTTAGGGAGCAAGACACAGGGGCCTTTCCACACTGGGGGACTGGGCTCTGCTCCAGCCAGTTGTGAGAATTGGGCCTATGACTTTACCCTAATTGAAGCCCCTCAGGGTTCCCTCCCCACTCTGAACTCTAGGGTACAGATGTGGGGACCTGCATGAAAGACCCCCTAAGCTTATGTCTACCAGCTTTGGTTAAAAACTCCCCAAGGCACAAATTCTCCCTTGTACCTTGGATTAGGTAATGCTGCCACCACCAAGTGATTAGACAAAACTCAGGGAAAGGACCACTTGGAGTTCCTACACCTCTCTAATATCCTCCCAAGCCCTACACCCCCTTTCCTGGGGAGGCTTGAGAATAAACAAGATGAGCGCAGACCAACCTTGGGGTTTTTTAGGACACTTAAAAAATACCCAGAACTTTATTAGAAAGAAAAAAGGTAAAAGAAGCACCTCTGTGAAATTTGAATGGAAGATAATCTCACAGGGCAATCAGATTCAAAACACAGAGGATTTCTCTCTGGGCAAAACTTTAAAGTTACAAAAAGAAAACCAGGAATACACCTCCCTCTCAGCACAGAGAGAATCACAAGCCAAAATAAAAGTAAGCTAACACATTCCCTTGCTAGTACTTACTAATTCTAATGCAGTCGGATTGCTTGCTTTCTTGATCAGTCTCCAGCAAGCAAACAGAACACAGAGAGAACAGACCAAAAAAAAAAGCCTCCCCTGCACCCTGATTTGAAAGTATCTTGTCCCCTTATTGGTCCTTTTGGTCAGGTGCCAGCCAGGTTACCTGAGCTTCTTAACCCTTTACAGGTAAAAGGATTTTGTGCCTCTGGCCAGGAGAGATTTTATTGTACTGTATACAGGAAGGTTGTTACCCTTCCCTTTATAGTTATGACAGAGCCCCCTGTGAGTAACAAGTTCATTAGTTGACACCATACCAACCCTATGGACTGGAAAAGGTCTGAAAGGGCGAGAACTCCCCTGGCTTAGCCCAAACACACACGCCTGGAATTCCAGTAGGAGGCCTGGGCTAAGCTCAGGCCAGGTTAGAAACAGCATCAAGCCAGAGCTCCAATACCCCATAACAGTGTGTCAGAAACTAGGCGCAAGGGAGTACAAAATGAGGGGGCTGGGCTAGCCTCCCCCTCCCCCCACATTCCTTGTGAGAGTTCTTAAAGAGACTCAAGGGAGAAAAATTGGCAACTGGAGTGGTATTGGCTACTGTCTGGCAGCCTTCCCCGGTGGCTTCTGGGACCCCGGGCCCACCCTCAGCCAAATGGACAGAGACGGCCTGAGCAGGGTGGGTCGAAGAGGGACCCAGAGACCGCCTCCGCTTGCTGCAGTGAAATCCCAGCCCTTTAAATACTGCCCGCAGCTTTGGCGGCCGGGCTGGGGCAGGCCCTTTAAATCCCAGCTCGAGCCCTTTAAATCCCAGCTGGAACTGCAGTAGGGATTTAAAGGGCCTAGAGCTCTGCAGTGGCCACTGTCCCGGGCCCTTTAATTTGCCCATGAGCCCTGGGGGCTCCCAGCCACCTCTACAGCTGAGAGCCCTGGGTTGATTTAAATGTATACATGTATAATGTATGTGATTTACTTGCGGGGGAGGGCAAGGTGGAAGTTTTGCCTAGGGCACAAAATCCTTGCACCGGCCCTGGCCCCAGGCACTTGCAGGTGTCCTGGTAGGACAGGTTGAAGTTGCGCTGCAGGTACTCGGTCGCTGTCTGCTGCGTGTTTAGGCAGCTGGTCGGCGTATTGCTGCCAGGCAAACGTGACCTTCTTGGCTACTGCTCAGGACTTGCTACCACCTGGTCCAGGGGTTGCAAATTAGGAGGGATGGGGGTTTGTGGTTGAAAACACTCACAATTTCCTCCCTCATTGCTAATGTGCACAGTTGATGTATTTGATGACTGAGGTGTGCTGCTGCATTTTGCATGTGAGTACATAAAAAGGGAGGTGAGACTGGGGGTACGGAGCATGGACGTGAGCCCAACATGATAGCGGAGTAGCCCATTTGATTTTTCCTCACTGGCTTCCTTCTTGCTTATTTGCAAGGACTTCGCTGCCCATCCAGCGGTCACTGGTCCGGGGGTTGCAAATTAGGAGGGATGGGGTTTTGTGGTCGAAAACACTCACAATTCCCTCCCTCCTAGCTGCCTGTATAATTTGCATTATAAACATGGACACAAATACAGAGAAGTATTTTTCAAATTTTAAAAACTTTATTATAGCCTGGTATATAAATAAAAAGCTAGCTTTTTGTTCAAAGATGTTTTCAACAACAACTGTTTACAGATAATGTCATTTTTCTGATAAATAACCAACGATGCACATTTTTTGCACTTGTATTCCTGCTTCTTATCAGTGATGATTTTGTGGTTGGTTCCTTCTGGAATGCGGGGCATATGTGCCCACCTCTTGCAAGAATCACACTGGACCTTTGATAAGTAACAATTGAGAAAATGAAATCACAGAAGTTATAATATTGCACATACTTCCCATTCACTCATGCTATTCCTTCCACCTGTCAGCATTACCTAAGATATACCTATCACAGGGGTGGGCAAACTTTTTGGCCTGAGAGCCACATCGGGGTTCTGAAACTGGATGGATGGATGGATTGGGAAGGCCGTGCTTCCCCAAACAGCCTGGGCCCTGCCCCCTATCTGCCACTTCCCATGCCCTGATGTGAACTGTTGTGAGACTTCACGTACAAATATAGTGATAAGAGACTCTTTTAAATACTCAAAATGTGACACAGAGTTTGAGGGAATGTAGGTAAATTATTTCACTGCACCAAGTCACCTAAAGCAGTAAAGTAGTGCCGGGGACAGCAGCGAGGGGGTTTGGCATCAGTAGCAGGTTTACAATGGCACTGTGGCACCAGGCCCACACTGGGAAGGGGCCCATTATGGACCCCTCTAACCCATCCACAAAGCCGGATCTGGCCCCTCGCCTCCTATCAGGGCCGGCTATTGTGGATGGAGGGTTCGGATGTGGGAGAGTAGGTCTCTAGAGGGCCTGGTAGGGTGTGCTGGGCAGTGAGGGGGTGGAAGGTGCTCAGCAGTGAGGAAGGTTTGTGTGTTTTGGGGTGCTGGGGAATGAGTTTTTTGGGGGGAACACTTGGCAGTTCGGGGTGGGGAGATCTGTGTGTGTTGGGGGCTGTGCAGTGGGAGAGATCTATGTGTGTTGGGGCGCTGGGAAGCATGGGGGGTCTGTGGGGGGCAGTGAAGGGATCTGGGGGGGCTCTGAGTGGGTGGGGGTGTGCTGGGCATAGTGGTCTGTGGGAGGGCACTGGGCATAGGGATTTGTGGGGGTCTCTGGGTGGTTTGGCTCTGGGTGTAGGGGATCAAAGGGGTGCTGGGCAGGGGTGAGGGGTAGCATAGTGTGGCATGGACCTGCTCCCAAGGGAAGAAGCACAATGGCAGCAGCACAGGACCGGGCTAGACAGTGTGCATCTGGCAGTTGCCAGTTTGTAAACAGTGCCTTTGTACTGGGCTGGGTGGAGCGGGGCTGTCCCTGCCGTGCCATGACCCATCTCCCATTGCCCCCAGCCAGCCCCTCGCTTTGAGGACTCTGCTCCATATCCCCATTGCCCCCATGGGGACCCACAGAAATGTTTAGCACTGGGCCCACAAAAGGTTAACCTGGCCCTGTTTGGGGGTACAGGCTCTGGGTGGGAGTTGGGGTGCAGGAGGGGTGCAGGGTATGGGGAGTTTGGGTGAGGGGTGCGGGCTCTGACCTGGGGCAGGGGATTGGGGTACATACAGGAGTGGATGTGGATGTGTGGGCTCCAGGAGGGAGTTAGCAACTCAGCACGTTATATAAGAGAGAGGAGCTGCAGTGATTTCATATAGACATAGAAACTGATAGAAGACTCTTTTCCATAGTCAAAACGTGAGAGGCAGAGTTTAAGGGAGGAAGGGGACGTCTGTACAATATTTCACCGCATTCAGTCTCCTGGCTGGAGCAGTAACCACCCTGCAGCACTTGTATAAGACAGAGAGGAGCTGCGGTGTCTAAGCTTTGACAGTCTAGGACAGGGGTAGGCAACCTATGGCACATGTGCCAAAGGCGGCACGTGAGCTGATTTTCAGTGGCACTCACACTGCCAGGGTCCTGGCCACCAGTCCTGGGGGCTCTGCATTTTAATTTAATTTTAAATGAAGCTTCTTAAACGCCTTATTTACTTTACATACAACAATAGTTTAGTTAGATATTATAGACATATAGAAAGAGACCTTCTAAAAATGTTAACATGTATTGCTGGCACGCAAACCTTAAATTAGAGTGAATAAATGAAAATTCGGCACACCCATGGCCGGCGCTTCCATTTAGGCGACCTAGGCAGTTGACTAGGGTGCCAGGATTTGGAGGGGGCGGCAGGCATCTCCGGTGGACCTCCTGCAGGCGTGCCTGTGGAGGGTCCGCTGGTCCCGCGGCTCTGGTGGAGCATCCGCAGGCACACCTGTGGCAGGTCCACTGGAGCCGCGGGACCAGTGGACCCTCCGCAGGGACGCCTGCGGGAGGTCCACTGGAGCCGCAGGACCGGCGGCGAAATGGGTAGAGCTGGCCCTGCGCCTAGGGCGCCAAAAACCCTGGCGCCGCTCCTGGGCACACCACGTCTGAAAGGTCTAGGAATTGGGCTGCCTGTGCCTTTAAGACCCAGGCCCAGCAACCCACCCCCTGCTCCGGGGCTGACATGCAGCATCCTGGGAGCAGAACAAAAACAGCCTCTGCACCCCCCAGACTCCCGACACCCCCACAGTTGCGAGCACAGTAGGTGGCTCATCCCGAGGGGCCACTGTTCCCCCTCCTCCCCCTCCCTAAATGGGGGTTTTGTCCCCACACAGGGTCTGACAGTGTCTCCCCCACTGGGCTTAACCCCAGCTCCCACCCCCCACCCCCGATTTTTTCCCCTTAGCCCCTCTTCTGCCACTACCTAGAGTAGCTTGATCCCCCGCCCCCCAGCCAGTAAATTTCTGCCCCCTGCTCAGTCCCTGATGCCCCCCTCCTCGTTGTGATTTGCCCCCTTGATCCTTTTAAACCCCCGCACAGAGGAGACAGCAAATGGCAAGGAGAAGTGAGGGCAGAGAGGGCAGTGGCAACAGCGAAAGTTACTGGGCATGCACAGTTCGGGTGAGCCTGCTCAGTGCAGCCAAAGTAGGGAATTGGGAGAGGGAAGTTTCTCTGTTACCCTCTCGTCCATTGTCCAACCCCCTCAGCTCCCTCCACCCCTGATTTCTCCAGAGCACTACTTAGCTCCAGGATGCTATCTCCTGGGTCCTAGTGCCTGTCTCTGTCATTTCTATGTGTGCTGGGTCCTGTTTCTGGACAGCTGGTGAGTGCCTAGGGGAGGGAGGCGCAGGGCAAGGGGGTGACAGGGGGAAAGACAATGCCAGAGTGGTAGGGTGGGAAGCTTGCACAGAACCTGCACACACTCTATCCAGGTCAGGCCAGAACCAGTGCCCCTCCCATGTATAAGGAACGAATTCCCACACAGTTGTAGGAAAAACAAAACAAAAACAGTATCAGAGGGGGAGCCGTGTTAGTCTGGATCTATAAAAGCAGCAAAGAGTCCTGTGGCACCTTACAGACTAACAGACGACGAAGTGGGTATTCGCCCACGAAAGCTCCTGCTCCAATACGTCTGTTAGTCTATAAGGTGCCACGGGACTCTTTTTGCTGCTAAAACAAAACAGCCCATTCTTGACACCAGCACTTTCACTTTTACAGGACCTTCCATCGAGAGGCTTCAGATTTATGATGCCCTGTGTTCAGTACTGTACCGAACTGTACTGAACATCAAAGAAATCCAATGGTTTTCTTTGATGTATTTTTCTGTACTGGGATGCTCAGGCAACCAAGTTCTTTCCTTTTGCTCAGTCTAGTTCCACAGGCCAATGCATCTTTGTACTTTGAAGGGGTTGCAAAAGCACTGGAGGAAGCTCAACACAGAATGTTCTAGGTTTCTCCCTCCTCTTTCCCTCAAGGATTTTAAATCTATGTCTTAGGAGGCTACAATAGAAAGACTGGCTGAAGAGGCTAAGCCAGGGCTCTGTCCGTTTGCTGGGTCTCTAGCAGTTCAATCCATCAGAAAAGTACCTTGCATCTGATTGCTTTGGAGTTTCATTCCAAAAACTTAAAGCTAAATAACCCTGGAGTTGGTCCTCATTTTTCTGCCTCAACACAAACTACTTTCTTTCCCAAGTGGAACATGCTGGGTAAGCCTGGGATGAGTGTGATTTGAGATGGGAATGAGAACAAAGGCCAATTCCTGCTCATGGTTACACCTGTGTAGCCTTATTGACTTCCGAGAGAACAGATTTTGCACACGAATAGATTTTGGACTCTTCTGCTTTTTCACACCTGGTATAAGCAAAATCTCTTCCCCTAAACACTGAGCACTTTAAGGGAAAAAAGGAGTGAGGTCTGCAAACTGCTTGATCCGTCATTCTACAGCAGCCTAGGAAACAACCGCCAGACTCGATGGGTGTCACTACAGCAGCCTTGGTGGACTGTTCTTTTGAAATATCATTAAGATGATGATTTTCACTGAAGTCTTTTTGTTCTGGGGGGCAGAGAACACAACAGAGACTAGCTCTGTTTTGTTAGCTCCTAGACATTCAAAAGCTGAAAGGCTTTAGATTCAATTTGTTTAATGTTTCAACAGTGATTTTGAAGCGATAACATTGCATGACTGCAACAAGGAGTCCAGTGGCACCTCAAAGACTAACAGATTGGGATGCCATGTATCTGAAGAAGTGAGGTTTTTTACCCACGAAAGCTTATGCCCAAAGAAATCTGTTAGTCTTTAAGGTGCCACCGGACTCTTTGCTGTTTTTGTGGATACAGACTAACACGGCTACCCCCTGATACATACTTGATGGCATGACTGGACAGTGGGCAACCATCTAAAGATCTGTGTCACTTCTAGCTGTGACCTTTTTCTTACAGAATAGAAGCTGGCTGCCTCCCAGGCTGCAGTCAGAGTGAGGTAGGGTATGTGGTGTGGAGTCCATAGCTTGGGGAAAACACCTGCCACAGGGCTGGGCTTTGCACTGGGCCATGTGGAGAGCTGAGGGTAGAAGCGCAAGATTGAAAGAGGTGAGCAGGATGGGGAATGTTGCAGAGGTGTTTCCCCCTCCCCCACAGCCTCAGCTCGCCGCGCTGCCAGCCCCCGCGCCGTAACAAGGGCAAGGGGAGTGAGGCACTTGCCTTGGGCGCGCAAAGCGGAGGGGTGCAGCTCTACTGCCCAAGCAGGGCAGAGGAGAAAAAAAAAGCCGCGATCGGCTGCAGTTCGGCAGCGGGTCTTTCCCTCAGAGAGGGACTGAGGGACCCACCACCGAATTGCCGCCGAAGAGCCTGGAGCCGGCCCTTGCCTCGGGTGCAAAAATTCCTTGTTACAGCTCTGGCCAGCACAATGCCCTGGGCGGCAGGGCTGCGAGCTCCTGCCAGGCGGTGTGGTGCAGAGCTGCCCAGCCTGCCCTGGTGCTCTGGGCTGCATGGCATGGCTGGCTTTGGCTGGACACCACACTAATGGGAAGGGGAGCAGGGGGGTCAGATAGGGGGCAGGGGGCTCTGGAGGGGCGGTCAGTGGGTGGGGGTGTGGATATGGGTTGGGGCGGTCAGTGGGCTGGGAACAGGGGGTTGCATGGGGGGCAGTGGTCCGGGGGGCAGTTAGGGGACAGGGGGTGAGGGTTTTGGGGGGGTGGTCAGGGGACAGGGGGGTTGGGTGGGGCAGGGGTCCGGGGGGGCAGGAAGCAGGAGGGATCGGATAGCGGGCAGGGACCTGGCCACACCCAGCCTCCACCCCATTTCCGAACCCTGATGTGGCCCTCGGGCCAAAAGCTTTGCCCACCTCTGACCTAGGAGGAAGGAGGCCTAAGAGGAGGAGAGCGGAGCATCCCTCGTGCTTCCTCTTACTCAGAAGTGTCTGTTTGAAGAACTGAGTGTAGTCAGAGTAGAATAAACTTGTTAATATTATATAAATAAATAATAGGTAAATATGTATGTAGAGAAATGTTTGTGGAAGCCAGTAAATAATTAACAAGGATTTGAAGAGATCTTAATGAATGTTAGTTAGCAAGAGTCAGGCCATACTGTAACCTTAATGACGTAAGACTTGTAGGAGCAAAGATAGTGCGAGGCGACAGGACAGGAACTGTGTACAAAGTTATTATGACCTTGCAATCACTAACCAAAATGCAGGCTTGCTTTTCTTAGGATTGAGACAAATAAGATAAGCCTTTTTGCTATGTATAAACAAAATGTAGTTGTTGCTTTTTACTGTCTATATTATTGTTAGAAATTGTCTGTAAAAGGTATAAAGGCTTGCTGTGATTGTTTACCAGTTGAGAGACCTGTCCAGGACCCTGTGTCCTATGGCACTCTCTCCCTCCATGGTAATTACTGGAGAAATAATAAAGTATTTGATTTTGCTGCATCCAAACAAAAAGTGAGAACTGAGTTTTTCTTCGACAGTTAGATGACATAATTTTTCTGCAATGTGTAATTCATACTTTGGCCCGTCCCCCGCATTAGCCTTAGGTCACTCACAACCTTCATCCAGCTCTGTCTCTAGGATAGAGCAGCAGGTGGCTTTAACCATAGATACGTGTGGTCAGTAGCTGCCCCGACTCTGCTGCTGGGAATGTGGCCGCCCTGGCCGGGGGAGCAGGGAGATGCAGCAGGGGAGGAGGCAGAAAAGCAGCGAGACGGGAGAACCCAAGGGGACTGTCTGTGACTCCATGTTCAGGCTGTTCTAGTGCTTGAGTGTTCTCACATGATACCTGGGAGGTGAAGTCTAAATACAGGACACACGACCAGTGGGAATCTGTGCCCTGGTTTATAGCTGTTTGCCCTGAGGTTGATACTCACGTTCCTGAGCTGCTGCACACAGCTTGATGGGAGAACTGAACGTGGGTCTCCCACGTGCCAGCTGAGTGCTCTCACCATGGGGCTAAATGTTATAAGGCAGGTGATAGCACCAAAACCACCTCCTTCTCTCCCCGCCTCCTGTGGAGCGAGGCAGGTGCTGACCTCATTCCAGCAAGAAACACCTTAGGCGCCTGAGCCACCTGACTTCAGATGCTGGGTTCCCATCTGTGGGTTGCTAAGCAGACATAGATGCCCCTCTGCAGCCCCGATTTAGGCATGTGTCTGTGAGAAGGCGCAGGGCTTAGGACACCCCTCCCCCCTTGTTCCCTCTCCCCGCCTAGTGAGCTGGCTTTTGTGAATTGCACTGTAAGGTGCCTGTGATGCCCATGCATTATATAGGGCGTTTAGCCCCCTAACTCAGCTTTGCAGAGTTGCAGACTGTGATTTTCTAGTTGCCTACAAATTAAGCCCTGTGATGCTCAGCACTGCAACAGCAAGTCATGGATCACACCCTGTGCAACCACCCTCCAATCCGCAGAGCACAGCTGAGCAATTCCTGATTGACGTGCGTGTGGACAGGACAGAGATAGAGCACAGGCTGGAGAGTGACACATCCCAGTAAAACCCAAACTCTCCTCCTAGAGGCACAATATTCCCTGTGGGGGCTACGGGAACACAATCAAGTCAGGAAGCAAATCCCAGGACTTTGCCCCAGGCACCTGCAGCTGGGATAGTAAAGTGGAACAAACAAGAAGAATAGTTTGTAATGTTTTATTTACAGTAAGTAGCTGGAAAGTAGCAAAGTAAAAGGAGCTGAGAAGGAGCTTTAATAACCACAGCACGGCAAGGAGATCCCCAGCTACTGAGAACAGTTTTCTTAATGGCACTAAAATAGCACCAATGGCCAGGGACATAGGCGGCAGGTTCGTATAATTTTTGGTGGGGCCCAAAATGGTGGTCCCCCCCCGCGCTCTCACCCTGTAAGCTGATATAAAATGAAGCTACAATGCGTCAGCACCACAAGATTACAAGGGTCAATTAAAAGTGGAAAGTCAGAAGCAGCACTTGCCTATTAATACCTAATATACGGTATTAAATTTTGTTGCACCTGTTGTGACAAAGTGGGAATGTTCTTAATGTTTTCTCTGAATACTGTGTGGGTGCCTCAGTTTCCCCTGCAAAGTGCCAACTGACGGTGTTGGGGACAAAGAGATCAGGTGGCCTCCTTGTCCGGAAGAGACACAAAGGCCAGATGAGGGAGTGTCAGTTTGGAGCTGGCTGGGGAAATGGGGAGAGGCCCAGAACTTGGGTCTGGGCTCCCCACCCCCCAAGATGGACCTGACTGAGGGGTCCTGTTTTCTGTACCTACAAACTCTGTTTTAGACTGTATCCCTGTCATCTAATAAACCTTCTGTTTTACTGTCTGGCTCAGAGTCACATCTGACTGCGGAGTTGGGGTGCAGGGACCTCTGGTTGCCCCAGGACCTGCCTGGGCAGACTCGCTGCGGAAAGTGCACAGTGTGGAAGGGCATGCTGAATGCTCCGAGGTCAGACCCAGGAAGGTGTAAGCTTCTTGCCCTGGAGACAGTCTGCTCAGAGAGGAGGCTCCCCCAGAGTCCTGACTGGCTTTGTATGGAGTAATTCCAAAGCATCCCAGCATCCCCTTCCACACCATGCGCTTCCCGGAAGTCTTCACAGGCACTGACACTCCCTCCTCTGGCCTTTGTCTCTTTTCCAGGCATTAGGAGGCCACCTGATCTCTTTGTTCTCCAACACCTTCAGTTGGCACCTTGCAGGAGAGTGGCCCAGGCCATCAGTTGCCTGGAGGCAGGGTTGCAGCCATTCTCTGTGCAGACGGCATCACACTGGCCCTCTAGGGCTTTACAACAATCACACCCCCTTATCCCACCATCTAGAGCCTTAAGAAATGCATTGGGGAAACTGAGGCACACAGACAGTATTCAGAGAAAACACCTGTATACGACCAGTTACATACTTTGAAGGGTGTAAAATAATCAAATATTGTGCTAAATACAATGATACTCCAAACTGACCACCAAATTTAAGTTGCATGTTTTTCCCCTCAGGTGAGGGTTCTGGGGTGGGGCTGGGGATGAGGGGTTCACAGTGCAGGAGCATGCTTGGTGCTGGGGGTGCAGGCTTTGGGGTGAGGCAGGGCTGAGGATGAGGAACTTGGGGTGCAGACAGGCTGCCCCAGGGCTAGGGCCAGAGAGGACTCCCCATCACCACCACTGGCAGCAGCAAGCTCCAGGGGAGGGACCCCTCCTGCCCCCCATGGCACACACACTCTGCACATGCTCCTAGAGCCCCTCTCAGGTCCAGAAAGCTCACTCCCCTCCCCTATGATGGGTACTGGGGGGAGGGCATAGGTGGCCTTCCATGTTGCTGCCCCTCACCATAACTTCACTGTGGATGGGGCTGCCCCTTGCCCAGCATGGGGCAGAAGTGTGGTAGGCAGGGTGGTGGCTGGCTATGGGACGGGGGAGCAGGGTGTCATAAAATTCACCCAAGCCCCAGCTGCTCAGGTCTAGGAAGCGTCCCTCTCCCATCCCTCCTGTGGCAGGTGGGTTGGTGGGTGCTGGGGGAGGGGGCATTGCCTTCACATGTGGCTTCCTGCCTCCCCTGTGCAGCCTGCTGTGCCTCACTGGGGGTAGGAGTAGGGGCTGGGACTGGGGCTGGGGCAGGGGGGGAATCATAGGGTCAAACACTCAAACATAATAAAAAATCATAGGGTCAAACACTCATGGAAGTCCCAGCAGCTGCTAAGGTGAATGATGTCTGTCTCCTGGCCCGTTTGTGTCTCCTCCAGGTAGGAGCAGGAGAGGGGAGGCCCCCTCCCCTCCCCTCCCCTCCCCCTCCTGAGTGCTTCAGCAGTAGTTAGCATTCCTCTTATGCTAATGATGCAGCCCTTAGGCTACTGCAGCAGCAGCAAAGGAGAGAGAGACGCGCTGTGCGCTCTCTTTACATTCAGGCAGGGAATCTCCGGGGAGGGGGAAAAATCTAGCTCCAAGTATTGGTGGAGCAGAGCCCCTGACTATGAATATTCCTGGGGCTTTAGCTCCAAGAGCCCATATAAGTTGGCACCCATGGCCAGGGATTAATATAGGGAATTAATAAGCGACAGTCTTACTTTCAGTAACGTTTTTTCCATCAATCTGCACCCATCTCCCCCTCCCCCCTTGGGTGTGTGTGACCAAGTGACTGTGGCCCCTCTGCTGCTCCCTTCTTTCCCTGATCTTATCCCTTCCCCTCTTGCTGATCCAGGGCTGGGAGACCCCAGTGAGATCTAAGGACACAGATCTGTACAAACCGCTCCCTGCTGCTGCTGCTTCTCCCCAACCCCCCAAACCCTGATTGATTCATGCTGTGTCCCTGCCACCCCCACCCCTGCCTGTCCCCAGCCCGGCTGTTAGTGCTGCCCCCTGTCCAGCCCCCACCTCTGCCCCTCAGGGCCCCTCTGGGGCTGCAGGGAAGGGGAGGGGCTTCCACAGGTCATAGAAATGAGGAGCCAGAAGCTGGGTAGATGGGAGTCCTCCAAGGTCATAGAGACTGGGGTACATGAGGCTAGAGAGGCTGATTTCCGGTTCCCCCTTCTGCTGCGTGTCTCAGCGACACAGGCTGAGCCGGGATCCCACCCACACCCAGAACCAGGGTCGGATTCTCTCCCCAGGGACGGAGCCCGGCGGGAAAGTGAAGATCGGGGCCTGGTCACCAGCATCGATAAATGTCACCTGCCCCCGGTCACAGTCCAGACAAACCCGGACCCTGCTGGGGGCCCGGCTCAGGGGCAGGAGGGTCACAGGGGAAGTGAGAGCCCGGAACTGACCCCAGCACCACCCCACAGCCCAGATTCCCCCCTCAGGGTTAAGGCTGATCCCTCCCTTCCTCTCCACAGACTCTCTGGCCACCCCCACAGCCCAGAGTCCCCTACCCCCCACCTCCACCTCCCAGCAATGTCTCCCCGAGATGAATCCCTCACAGCCCAGCACACAGCGCTCAGTGTCAAATCTCTCAGGGTTGTAGGGCAGATCCTGCTCTGTGTCTGCCTGTCTCACACTTTTCTGATCCTCAGACAGGATGAGGAGGGGATGAGCCGTGTCTGGATCCAGAGTCACATTCACTGGGGGGAGAGGGAATCAGAGCGTTAGGGGCAGAGCTCAGCCCTGGGGGAGGGTTCGATGGTGTCAGTGACAGAATCTGCCCCAGCTGGGGAGTGTCTCAGGGAATCTCCTTCCTCCAGGATTTACCCATCAGCTCTGAGATCTCAGCACAGTGCTGGGGAGAGTCACTCCCCTGGCAGAGATGTGTCAGTGACAGGAACAGCTGGGCCAGGCCTGAGACTCAGAATCTCTCCCCTCCTTCCCCCACATCTCCCTGGGGAGGGGACTAGAGACTCTGGGAGCCCCCAGCCAATGGTAAAACTCAGTGAACATTGACAGAGCTCCCCTCCCCCTCCCACCTTAAATCTCTCTGTGTCCCAGCTGCCCCTGCTGTGCTGGACTTTGCTATGGGGCCTCCCCACTGCACCCGGCCTGCTCTGAAATGTCACAGCTGGGACAGCAACAGGCCAAATGGTACCAGAATTGAACCTGCCGAGAATGTCACTGCTGAGCAGTAGTCGCAGCACAAAAGTACGTTATCCTGGGAGGCTGAGGGGCTAAACAAGGGAAGCAGGTTCATGGTGGAAGCTATGAGTGTGGGGGGAGCCAGGACAAATGAAGGTTTTGTGGGGCCGTGGGCCATAGCAAGTAAGGGCCCCTCCCCACCCCTTCTGCCTGTAGAACCCCCCCCCCACACACACACACACTCCTGCTGGGGAATTAGGGCTGGGGCATGGGGGTGTACCCTGCTCTGCCCTGCCCACCTGGTGCTCCAGCTGCAGAGCAGGGCAAGACCCCGCAGCCTGACACCATTCCCTGGCTGGAGTGCTGGGCGGATGGGGGAGTGGGGTGAGCACCCGAGCCTTGACCCCACTCTCTGGCAGGAGCAGTGGGCTGGCAGAGCAGGTTGGGGCACAGAGACACCCATTTTATGGAGCCCCTGGGCACAGGCCCCATTGTCCCAGTGGCAAATCTGCCACTAGGGAGGAGGTACAGAATAGGTGGCTAGTGGAAAAAGAGAGAGGGTCATGCTAGGGATGGGGAGGCTGACTTGACGTCCTGTTTACCAGAGATGGGACCATGCTGGGCTCATGGTGGATTGGGCAGGAGAAAAGAGACAAGCTCACAGCACTGATCACAGGAGCTTCCCAGATCTGTAGAATGGAGCCAGGGGAGCCCCTGTCCATGATCAAGGTTCTGTTCCTCTGCTTGAGACAGGAGCAAGGGTCTCACACAGACACAATCCCTGCTCACCCCGTCAGTGTGAGGTAACTGCAGAGCTCCTGGCTTTCTTCACAGGGGAAAAGATGAAGGAAGAAACAAAGGGACACTGGAGATTGGACAGCAGCACAGGAACATAAAACAAACTCCCCCTGGAGAAGTGGCTGTGGAGGTGCATGTCCTACTGGTTCTGTACATTGGGTGGCAGCTGCTGTCACAGATCTCTGCAGGGTGCAGTGCATATGCAAGCCGTGCAGAGGCGGAAAGAGTAGACGCAATATGCTATGGATTCATTATGGTGTGGTAGGAGAGACACAAACCCCACCTCACCTTGTGATGCACCCTGAAATGCAGGGTGCTGGGGAGGTCTGCCCTGAACTATCACCTCCACTCCCATATACAAAGAAAAAGAGGCACATTGCCTCATCAGAATGAATATTTGGACATTGATAAAATATGATCTTTCATTACCTTCTTCTATAGGTGCCACGGATCTTCTCCACCCTAAAACCAGCCACATAATTAGAGAGGAGAACAGATCTGAACAAGTATTGTATGATTCAATATTGTACAAACTAATACACTGAAGGAAAAAGAAAGTTATAAGTTTATCACAACCTCCACTGGACTGCATGTGTGTCTCTCTCCCAGGGTGGATCTTCACTGCAGAGTTAGCTCAGGATCTTATCTGGCGGTTGCCTCAGTCTGTTTATTGTGCAAGCACAAAAACTGTGACTCAAGGTTGGTGGTGCTTTGCACCCAGGTTAGCTGGCAAGACTTTGGGTTTAGGCTGTAGCCCAGGTACCACTTAAATTCAGGTTGGTTACATGCAGTGATGAGCTGCCAAAATCTTAACAACGGGTTCCCTATAAAAAGTTCTGATTTAACAACGGGTTCCCTATAAAAAGTTCTGATTTAAGGGATGTGCGACAGCATGTATTTTTTGTACCAATAGGGTTACCATACGTCCATATTTTCCCAGGAGGTGATTAAGAACCGAAAAGCCTGACATGTCCAGGAAAATACAGATGTATTTTAACCCTACCTAAAGTTCTTTTTTAAAAAGATGGGGCTGAACTAGAAATGAGCTCCGTTTCACATGTGTGGGTGGTGATCAGGGACAGTCTCAATTTTTGGGTCTTTTTCTTATATAGGCTCCTATTACCCCTCACCCCCGTCCCGATTTTTCACACTTGCTGTCTGGTCACTCTAGGGCAGGGGTGTCCAAAGTTTTTTGGGGGAGGGCCAAATATAGAAAAATAAGGAAAGGCCCGGGCCACACACAAGAGGTGTACCAGAGCCCGGGGCGAGCGGACCTGCCGCAGGCATGACTGCGGCGGGTCCCGTCTTCCCGCGGCTCCGGTTGAGCTCCCGCCGGCATGCCTGCGGCAGGTCCACCGGAGCCCGGGACGAGCGGACTTGCCGCAGTCATGCCTGCGGGAGCTCAACCGGAGCCGCGGGAAGACGGGACCCGCCGCAATCATGCCTGCGGCAGGTCCCGTCTTCCCGCGGCTCCGGTTGAGCACCCCCAGGCATGACTGCGGCAGGTTCGCTCGTCCCGGGCTCCGGTGGACCTGCCGCAGGCATGCCGGCGGGAGCTCAACCGGAGCCGCTGCGGGCCAATAAAAACTGACCCGCGGGCCGCAGTTGGCCCGCGGGCCGTAGTTTGGACACCCCTGCTCTAGGGTGTGCACATGTGTGGGTCCCAGCTGCTCCCTGCCCCCCCCCCATTAAAGCAGGTGTGCAGGGTTACTGCCCTGGGAACTGCAGGACACCAGTGGATGTGGGGCTGGCTGCAGATAGGGGCGTGGGGCAGGGCTAGCTGGAGGCAGGGAGTGACACGGGCTGGCTGTGGGCAGGTGATGCAGACGGGCGGGCTGCGGGTGGCTGTGGACAGGGGGTGGCTGCGGGCGGCTGTGGGCAGGGGCTGTGGGCAGAGGCTGGCTGTGGGCAGGGGGGTGGCTGGGGGCAGAGGGGCTGGCTGGGGGTGGCTGGGGGCAGGGGCTGGCAGGGGGCAGGGGGTGGCTGCGGGCAGGGGGCGGCTGTGGACAGGGGCTGGCTGGGGCTGGCTGGGGGCAGGGGCTGGCTGGGGGCAGAGGGTGGCTGGGGGTGGCTGGGGGCAGGGAAGGCGGGGGAGGGGGTGGCTGGGGGCAGGGAAGGTGGGGGAGGGGCGCAGACACTCACACGGGGGGGGGGGCTGGGAGCAGCAGGACGCAGCCTGGGACTCACCAGGCAGCAGCAGGAGCCCCAGGGCCAGAGGTCCAAAGAGCAGGAGCAGCAACAGGGCCAGGAGGCAGCTCACATGGCTCTCGCAGCACAGCGCAGCGCCCCCCGGCGGCCGGGAGGAGGAATTACAGGCTTCCCAGGCAGAGCCCATCAAAGCTTCCCTCGCAGGGAAGCTAGTTAACAAGCGGTTCTAAAACCGCTTCTAAATTTAACAACGGGTTCGCACGAACCGGTGCGAACCGGCTCCAGCTCACCCCTGGTTACATGCCCACTTTGCAGTGTGGAGGGAAGATAATCATCTCAGGTGCTGATAGTCCTCCAGTGCCTTCCCACAATTCCTCCTGGGCCATATTTTTTTTGGCCATTACCTACTCTAGTACTGTGTTGCTTATCAATTTTTCAGATAAGCTTTTAGTGTGAAATTCATCCAGTTTAGTCTTTCCCCACATTTTATAAAGTTACATTAACAAACAAATCCCCAAAGAACGATGATGATGATGATAAAAAAGCAAACAAACTAACTACAAATGTTTCCTATTGAACAATTTTAAAATTTAAATTTCAAAGCAAACAACCCCACCACAATTAAACAAACAGCCACATGAGACTCCAAACTGGTACGAAAAGTTTCTTTTCAGAGGAAGGACAATGACACTTACTTATCTCGTTATCTCGTTTCTCTGAAAATGAAAGAGAAAGAAATAGTATTTTTTTAGGCTTTTCCCTTTTCTCATGTTTTATTTCTCTTTATCATCAATACAACAGAAAAGGCTGAGAGAAATCAACATCTTCAGGACATCAGATAAGAGGATCCAGTGGTACCTTGTGGTCTTAAACTCTGTGACTCTATTGCATATCAGTTTTTCAAATTAGCTTTTGGTGTGAAATCTCTCCACTTTAGTGGTTCCCCACATTTTACACAATTGTTCTGACCCTTCCACAAAAGAATAATAAAAGAAAGAAAGTAAACAAAAAAAGAGGTTTCATATTACTTACTTATTTCTTTATCTCGTTTCTCTAAAAAATGTAAGAGAAATAAATATATATTTATATCATTCCTACAGGGCCTGCTCCACTTGGAAGAAATGATCTTCAAAGGGACAGGTTGTCACAGGAGGGGCAGCGACCAGGAGGGAGGCTGCTGGAACTCAGGGAAGCTGATTCTTGCAACAGAGCCACTCGGAGGAAGACAACTTACCTAGGCTATTCCGTGGGGCTGGGGAGGAGAAGCTACGACCTTTGTTGGAAAAATTCCAAGCCCTAGTGGGCTGCCCTGTCCCTTCCACAAAGAAGCAGGCGCTAACAGGCGCCAGGTCCTCTCCCCTGCTAATCCCTTGGGGCACCCTGAGCCCCATGGGGGCCCCCAATGCTGGAGCCCGGGATAGCTGCCCCTTTGCTCCCCCCACCCCTGTCAGCTGATTGGGGGGGGCACAAAAAGTCAGCTGTGTGTGGGCCTGGCCGGTGGATGGCTCTTACCAGAGCGGCGCACTGGTCCTCACCAGCCTACTTTCGTCTCTGTCTCCACTGATATGGGGACTAAGGGCCAGACACCGAAGCAACACCCATACTTAGATCGCTTAGCCTGCCCAGAGAGCAAACAGTCCTTTCCCCTCACTGGGTAACAATGCTGAAATAGCAGAAACTGAGGTACACACGGGTTTCATAAAAATAGTGCAGAAAATTCCCCACTTCATCACCCCTTCCTGAACCAGCCAGACCTCTATAGAGTCTTTTGAAAGACTCTGAGACTGAGGGCTCATCTGGGCTGAAAACGTACACCCCCCAGCCATGTAGCTATGTGGATCCAATCCTCTATTTGGAAGGACTTTTAAGGGGAATGGGTCTCTGGAAACATCCAAACAAGCCCCAAAATGGTCCAGCCTATTACACACACATCAACCCTCCCCAGCCCTACACACACAGAGAAGTAAAAATAAATCAGAGAAAACAACAAATTGATACACAGTTGTGTAACTGGTCAACAATTGTAATTGTGGGAAAAGGGAAATTGAAACTTACCAACTTCTTCACTAAGTTTCCCTTAAAAATACAGAAATAAATATAAATTATTTTCCTCTCCCTGCTTCATGAAACAGTGTTAAACTACTACATCCTATAGGTACAAAATTCATTAGGAGCATGGAGGGACAAGACCAATTTATTTGGAAATTGGGCAGGTATTTTTTATGGACGAAGTGAACCCGGAGCATGGCCAGCTGTGTCTGAGTTATGTGACAGCTGATATCAAGGCCGCCCAGAGAGTGGGGCAAGTGGGGCAATTTGCCCCAAGCCCCGGGCCCTGCAGGGGCCCCGCGAGCCTGCCCCAGTGGCGGTCCAGGTCTTCGGCCGGCATTTTGGCGGTGGGATCCCTTCAGTGCTGGCAAAGATGTGGAGCGACTGAAGGGGCCCCTGCCGCCAAAATGCCGCCAAACACCCAGACCGCCGCCGGGTGAGTACAAGCGCCACAGCTCCCCCGCTTTGCCTCAGGCCCCCTGAATCCTCTGGGCAGCCCTGGCTGATACGATTTTTTTTCCTATCTGAAGAAGAAATGTGTTTATTTACTGATTTATCACTGGGGCACTTCTATTGGGCCTATCACTGTAACACTGAGGTGCAATACATTTTGTTAGCAAAAAAGAGATGGAGTACAAATCTGAGAAGCTAGACTTTACAGAACCTTGTCTCAAGTGGAGCCAGAGACAGAGCGATAACAGCCTGAGAACTGGGAAGAGAGGGGGATGAAGGACCAAGCAGAACACAGACGTATCTGCTCTGATCCAATTCTCTGGTTCAGTTCTATTGTCTGAGACTCTCCTTCCTTCTGTCTCTCCCTACTCTATTACAGTGTTACTTATCAATTTTTCAGATAAGCTTTTAGTGTGAAATTCATCCAGTTTAGTCTTTCCCCACATTTTATAAAGTTACATTAACAAACAAACCCCCAAAGAATGATGATGATGATAAAAAAGCAAACAAACTAACTACAAATGTTTCCTATTGAACAATTTTAAAATTTAAATTTCAAAGCAAACAACCCCACCACAATTAAACAAACGGCCACATGAGACTCCAAACCGGTACAAAAAGTTTCTTTTCAGAGGAAGGACAATGACACTTACTTATCTCGTTATCTCGTTTCTCTGAAAATGAAAGAGAAAGAAATAGTATTTTTAAGGCATTTCCCTTTTCTCATGTTTTATTTCTCTTTATCATCAATACAACAGAAAAGGCTGAGAGAAATCAACATCTTCAGGACATCAGATAAGAGGATCCAGTGGTACCTTGTGGTCTTAAACTCCATGACTCTATTGCACATCAGTTTTTCAAATTAGCTTTTGGTGTGAAATCTCTCCACTTTAGTGGTTCCCCACATTTTACACAATTGCACAGACCCTTCCACAAAAGAATAATAATAGAAAGCAAGTAAACAAAAAAAGAGGTTTCATATTACAACAATTTGTAGAAGTTACATTTTACACTGAACTCCACAACACTTAAACAAACTGCCACCTGAAGATCCAATTACACACACAAAAAAAATCCTTGTCAGAGGAAGGATAATGACACTTACCAATTTCTATATCTCGTTTGCCTAAAAATTAAACAGATACAAAATGTTTGTTAGGTGTTTTGCTTTTCTTAAGTTTTATTTCTCTTTATCATCACTATGACAGTTAAGACAGGTTACTTCTATTCAATCTCTTCTTCGGGAAATCAGACAAGACCAGTGGTGCCCAAGCTTTTCCAATCACACACCCCTTGCAGTAATGGAATCTGTCTGCTCCCCCTTCCATTACTGCCCAGTTGGCTCAGCAGAGGAGCTTGGGCTGAAGCAGAGCTGGGTGCAGAACTGGGGATGGGGGAGGAGCTGGGGCTACAGGCAGAGCTGGCCTGGGGGAGGAGAGGGAATTTGGTAGGAACTGGCCTGGAGCCGGAGCAGAGGGAGGACTGGAACTGTGGCAGGAGCTGGAGCTTGGCAGGGGGCAGAGCGCAGCTGCAGATGGGATTGGATTTGGGCTGGGGGCTGGGTGGGGCTCCCTCCCCTCTCCACAAGGGGGCTGGCAGGGACCCTGCCTTTTGGAGGGATAGCTCAGTGGTTTGAGCATTGGCCTGCTAAACCCAGGGTTGTGAGTTCAATCCTTGAGGAGGCTACTTAGGAATCTGGGGCAAAAATTGGTCCTGCTAGTGAAGGCAGGGGGCTGGACTCGATGACCTTTCGAGGTCCCTTCCAGTTCCAGGAGATTGGTATATCTCCAATTATTACCTATTACCTGCTCAGGGCCGGATTAAGAAAGGGGCTTTAGGGGCTGCAGCCCAGGGCCCCAGGGAAAGGGAGGCCCCGCAAAATGATCTCCAGACTGCCAAAAGTGCAGATCTTTTTGAGGGGCTGCCTTAGCCCGGGGCCATGGGCTGCAGCCACTAAAGCCTCTGCATTAACAGCCTAGCCTGGCATTGGTGGGGAGGCGGCTCTGTGTGCTGGCATGCCATTCCCACCCCCACCCCGCTGGGCTGGAGCTGCGAGTGCTGGGAAACTCAGTCCGGACGCTTCCTTCACTTGCAGTGCCGCCCCCGCAGTTCCCATTGGCCAGGAATCACAGCCAATGGGAGCTATGGGGGGCGGTGGCTGCATGCGAGTACAGGACAGTGTGCGGAGACACCTGCCACCCCGCCCCGGGGCCTGTGCCACCAAAGGGGAGCTGTCCCAGATAAGCGCCCCGCACCACAGCCCCCTGTCCTGCCCTGCACCAGAGCCCTGAGCCCCCTCCCACACCCTAACTCCCTCCCAGACCCCACACCCACAGCATCCTGCTCTGAGCCCTCTCCCACCCTCCAATCCCCTTGGCACCAGCCTGGAGCCCCCTCCTGCATCCGAAAGCCCTAATCCCCAGGCCCATCCAAGAGCCCGCACCCCCAGCTGGAGCCCTCACCCTCTTCCACACCCACCTGCTGCCCCAATCCACAGCCCCCTCCTGCACTCTGAATCCCACATTTTTGGCCCTACCCCGGAGCCTAGGAGCCCCCACAAACTCTAATAGTCCTGGGCCCCCAGAAGAGTTAATCCGGCCCTGCACCTGCTTGAACAGTCCTCCACACGCCCCTAGGGGCCTGCCCCACAGTCTGCAGACCTCTGGACAACACGATCCAGTCATCCCTTCTGGTCTTAAACACCATGACTCTGTAACTGCATGGCTTAGCAATTTTTCAAATTAACTTTTGGTGTGAAATTCATCCAGTTTAGTCTTTCCGCACATTTTATAAAGCTATATTAAAGTTGACCCCACACACACACACGTTATCAAAAGACTGATAATAATAACAAAAAGTAAGCAAACAAAAAATATTTCCTACTGCAGCAATTTTAAGTTATATTTTAAATCAAACATCCCCACCACTGCTCCACAAACTCCCACATTAGAATCCAAACTAGTACAAAAAGTTCCTTGTCATAGGAAGAATAATGCCACTTACTTATTTCTTTATCTCGTTTGTCTAAAAATTAAAGAGAAATAGATATTTTTTTTAGGTGTTTCCCTTTCCTTATATTTTATTTCTGTTTATCATCAATATGACAGTGAAGGCTGAGAGAAATCAACCTCCTTTTCAGGACATCAGACAAGAGGATCCAGGGCTCTCTTCTGGTCTGGAACTCTGTGACTCTATTGCTTATCAGTTTTTTCAAATTTAGCGCTTCCCCACATTTTATGCAATTACATTAAACCCACAAGAAAAAATAATAATAAAAAGCAAGTAAACAAACAAGGGGTTTCGTTTTGCAACAAAATTGTGAAAGTTAAATTTAATATTAAACAACTCCAAACCATTTAAACAAACTCCCATATGAAGATCTACTTAAAAAAAAATCCTTGTCAGAGGAAGGATAATGACACTTACCAATTTCTATATCTCGTTTGCCTAAAAATTAAACAGAAATACACATATTGTTTGTTAGGTGTTTCCCTTGTCTTATGCTTCATTTCCCTTTATCATCAATACAATTACAGCTGAGAGATTATTATTTCTATTCAAACTCCTCTTAAGGAGGTCAGACTAGTTGATCCAGTCATCCCTTCTGGTCTTAAACTCTGTGAAACTCTGTGACTCTATGACTATTGCTATCAATTTTTCACATTAGCTTTTGCTGTGAAATGCATCCATTGTAATCTTTCCCCGTGTTTTATAAAGGTACATTACAAAACAAACCCCTATAAACTCTAACAAGAATTATAGTAATAATAAAAAAGAAGCAAACAAACTTAAAAAGTTTCATATTGCAACAATTTTGAAAGGTACATTTGAAAACAAACAACCCCACCACAATTAAACAAACAGCCACATGAGACTCCAAACTGGTACAAAAGTTTTTTTTCAGAGGAAGGACAATGACACTTACTTATCTCGTTATCTCGTTTCTCTAAAAAATTTAAGAGAAATAAATATATATTTTTGTTAGGCATTTACATTTTCTTGTTTTATTTCACTTTATCATCAATATGACAGTAAAGGGTGAGAGAAATCAACCTCCTCTTCCGGACATGAGACAAGAGGATCAGTGGGCCCTTCTGGTCTTAAACTCTGCAACTCTATTGCTTATCAGTTTTTCAAATTAAATTTTGGTCTGTAATCTATCCAATTTAGTGCTTGCCCACATTTTATCATGTTACTGAACATAAGAACATAAGAATGGACCTTTTCCTTATCCACTTTCTCCACATCACTCATGATTTTATATACCTCTATCATATCCCCCCTTAGTCTCCTCTTTTCCAAGCGGAAGAGTTCTAGCCTCTTTAATCTTTCCTCTTATGGGACCCTCTCCAAACCCCTAATCATTTTAGTTGCCCTTCTCTGAACCTTTTCTAGTGCCAGTATATATTTTTTGAGATGAGGAGACCACATCTGTACGCAGTATTCAAGATGTGGGCGTACCACGGATTTATATAAGGGCAATAATATATTCTCCGTCTTATTCCTAACATCCTGTTTGCTTTTTTGGCCGCCTTTGCACACTGTGTGGACATATTCAGAGAACTAGCCATGATGACTCCAAGATCTTTTTCCTGACTCGTAGCTAAATTAGCCCCCATCATATTGTATGTATAGTTGGGGTTATTTTTCCAAATGTGCATTACTTTACATTTATCCACATTAAATTTCATTTGCCATTTTTTGCCCAATCACTTAGTTTTGTGAGATCTTTTTGAAGTTCTTCACAGTCTGCTTTGGTCTTAACTACTGTAACCTCCCCCAACCAAAAAGAAACAATAATTAAAAAAGCAAACATGCAAACAAACAAAATCAGGCTAAATGTTGCAATAGAAGTGTAAAAGTTAAATTGAAAAGTGAACAATTCCACAACAATTAAACAAACTCCCACATGTCAGAAGAAGGATAATGACACTTACCAACTTCTATATCTCGTTTGCCTAAAAATTAAACAGAAAGACCCATATTGTATGTTAGGAGTTTCCCTTTTCTTTTGTTTTATTTCTCATTATAATCAATATGATAATTAAGGGTTAGAAACTATTTCTATTCATTTTCCTCTTAAGAAGATCAGACGAGATGATCTGGTCATCCCTTCTGGTCTTAAACTCTGTGATTCTATTACACTCATAGAATCATTAGACTGGAAGTCTAATCCTCTGCACTTGTGGCAGGACTAAGTATTATCTATTCTAGACTACCCTGACAGGTGTTTGTCTAACCTGCTCTTAAAAAACTCCAGTGAAGGAGATTCTACATCCTCCTTTATTCCATTTATTCCCTACTCTGCCTGTTAGGAAGTTTTTCCTAATGTCCAGCCTAAACCTCCCTCACTCCAATGCAAGCCCCTTGCTTCTTGTCCTATCCTAAGAGGTTAATGAGAACAATTTACCTCCCACCTTCTTGTAACAATTTTTCATATACTTGAAAACTGGTATCATGGCCCACCTCAGTCCTCTCTTCTCCAGACTAAACAAACCCACCTCCCTGCCCCCTGATTAAAAGAGGGCCAGAACTGAAAGACTTGCCCACTGGGAGGGGGCACTAAGTGTGTTAACCACTAGGCAACCTACCCCCCACCCCCTGCCGATGACTCTATTACACTCCTACAGGGGAATCCAATTGTGTACAAACATTTATTCTGAGGGATGAAAATGACACTTGTCAATTTCTAGATCTCGTTTCACTAAAACATAAACAGAAATAGATATCAAAATTGTTAGGAGCTTTCCTTCCCTTATATGTTATTTCTCTTTATCATCAATACAAAGTTAAGGCTGGGTGATTGTTTCTATTCAACTTCCTTTTTTCTATTGCTTCCCCACAAACACCCGCCCCCAATAACATTTTGGTGTGAAGTTTATCTAGTTTAGACTTAATCTAGTTTTATAAACTTTGGGGTAACACACCCTGTCCTGGGGCACAGCCCCTTCCCATTCAGGAAGAGACAAAAACTCCTCTGGGCTCAAGTGACCTCATTCCTACAGGGACCTGCTCCACTTGGAAGAAATGATCTTCAAAGGGAGAGGTTGTCACTGGAGGGGGCAGCGACCAGGAGGGAGGCTGCTGGAACTCAGGGGAGCTGATTCTTGCAACAGAGCCACTCTGAGGAAGACAACTTACCTAGGCTATTCCGTGGAGCCGGGGAGGGGAAGCTACGACCTTTGTTGGAAAAATTCCAAGCCCTACATGGGCGGCAGGTTTGTAGAAATTTTGGTGGTGCCCAGAACCTGTCCCCTCCAACTCCGCCCCCCCAAACTCCGGCCCCCACCTGCCCAAGGCTCTGGGATGGAGTTTGGGGATGTGAGGGGTGCAGGGGTAGGTCTGGGTTTGGGGTGGGGCTGGGGATGAGAGGTTTGGGGTGTGGGAGGGGGCTCAGGGCTATGGCAGAGGGGTGGGGAGTGGGGTGAGGGGTTCATGATGCAGGAGGCGGATCAGGGTTGGGGCAGATGGTTAGGGTGTGGGGGGATGGGGGCTCTGGGGCTGGGAATGAGGGGTTTGGGGTGTGGGAGGGGCTCAGGGCAAGAGTAGGAGTGTGGGGGGTGAGGGCTCTGGCTGGGGCTGGGGATGAGGGGTTTGGGGTGTTCGAGAGGCTCGGGGTGTGGGGAGGATGAGGGCTCTGGCTGGGACTGGGGATAAGGTGTTTGGGGTGCTGGAGGGGCTCAGGGCTAGGGTAGAGGGTTGAGGGTGCGGGAGGAAGCTTTGACTGGGGGTGTGAGCTCTGGGGTGGGGCAGGGCTGGGGATGAGTTTGGGGTGCAAGCAGGCTGCTCCAGGACAGGGGCCAGTGTAGCCCTGAGGATTAATCTGTTGGTCTGTATAAAATGTCTTTTTGATAAAAGTGTGTAGGCTGCATAGATTAATAGAATTTGCAATAAGCTGTAATGAAGATACCTAGAAGCTTCTAGACCAGACATCCTGGCCTATTTCCTCTGTGATGCTGAAAGCAACCTTTAAGACCCTTACTCAGAAAAGTGATAATAGGAAACAAACCTACGCAAATTGTCTAGGGACTTTTCGAATGTCTGCTAACCTTTCACCTAGTTAGGGTAAAAAGGAGGGTATTTTTGACCACAAATGTAACACATACACCCGCAGATGCGTCATTTAATACGTACACAAAGGTCAGCCTATGAAAATAGGTACCCTCACCTTTCCATGGGGGAAAGACAAATTTGGGCATAGGAGGAAGGATTTCTCCCTATAAAAAGGGTGGTAATCCTCCATTAGGGTAGGCGATACATCTCTCTGTTTCCTTGTCGTCTCAACCTGCTTCGAAGCCTCTTTCTCCTACGAAAGCTGTCAATACTAAGTCGTAGTATTAATTCTTTTCAAAGTTGTGAGTATGAACAGATTCTTATTTTTGCTAGAGCATTTAGGTTAAAAAGAGAGTTTCACTCATAACCTCTTTATAACTTCCTCTATCAATAGGTGTGAACAACACCCTCTTTGCTGCAGAGTGCATTCAGAACTGTGTAATATCATATCATATCTCTTAAAGAACTGTGATATTTTGTAACTTTGTAATCAAACTGCTTTTAACATTTTACATTTACTTCTTGTTTCATTGATTTTAAATAAAAGGTCTTGTTTGACTAAACTTTGTCTCAGTGTAATTCCTGTTATACCCCAATCTCCTTGTATTAAATTCTGTGAAGCCTGATTCAAGACGAACTTTTATCTTCTGATCACACATATTGGCGAGCCATACCCATATTATTAATACTTATCACTTATTATTAACATTATTAATTAATTAGAAAATTAATTATTAAATACAACTAAATTAAGTGGATAAATTCCACTGTCCCTACAAACCCTCCCCAAATCAGGCAACACCAGAGAGGAGGACTCCCCCCAGTCCTTTCCCTGGTGGCTGCAGCAAGCTCTGGGGGAGGAGCCCCCTCTAACCCCCCAGCAGCACACTCACCCCCACCACTGTCACTGCATGTGCTCCTAGGGGCCCCTCTCAGGTCCAGGAATCTCCTCACCTCCCCCGTGGTGGGTGCCAGGAGGTGCTGTGTGTGCTTACTCCCCTGCTGTTGCCCCTGACTGTAACCTCACTGGGGGTGGGGGATGGGGCTGTCTCCTTGCCCAGCATGGGGCAGAAGTGGTGACTGCGGGCGGGAGGGGATGAGGGGGCTGTGCTGGTGGAGGGTCCCGATGGAAAAGGGAAGGGTCTGAGGTGGAAAAGGAGGCTCAGGCAGTTGATGTGGGGGGCACTAGGACCCTGCGGCACCAGTTGTTGCAGGATGGCAACATGGAGCTGCACGGAAGAGGCAGGGATGGTCTGCTCCGGGGCCCGGGGACATGCACGGGGCCAGCAAGGAGGGGCCGGGGGACACTTGGGGAGGCGCAGGGGGGTGGCAGGTGAGGTCAGAGGGGGAACCCAGCCCCAAAGATTGGTAGAGCTGGGCCCCGGGCTCTGAATATTGCTGGTGCCCAGGCACCACGTGGGTATATAACTTGCCACCCATGCTAGAGGGCTGCCCTGTCCCTTTCACAAAGAAGCAGGCACCAACAGGCGCCAGGTCCCCTCCCCTCCTGGGGTGCCCTGAGCCCCACGGGGGCCCCCAAAGCTGGAGCCCAGGGCACATGCCCCTTTGCTACCCCCTCCATCAGCTGACAGAGGGGAAAAAGTCAGCTGTGTGCAGTCCGGTCCAATAGCTGGCTCTTACCAGAACACCGCACTGGCGTGCATCGGCCCACTTTCACCTCTGTCTCCACTGATATGGGGACTAAGGCCCAGACAGCTAAGCAACACCCATACTTATGTCACCTCGCCTGCCCAGACAGCAAACAGTCCTTTTTCCCTCACTGGGTAACAATGCCGCATATACCAGAAACTGAGGTACACACGGGTTTCATAAAAATAGTGCAGAAAATTCCCACTTCATCACCCCTTCCTGAACCAGCCAGACCTCTATAAAGTCTTTTGAAAGACTCTGAGGCTGAGGGCTCATCTGCGCTGAAAACTTACACCCCCCAGCCATGTAGCTACATTGACCCAACCCTCATTTTGGAAAGACTTTTAAGGGGGATGGGTCTCTGGAAACATCCAAGGCCCTAAAATGGTCCAACCTGTTGGTGGCATCAGGCATCTGTATTAGGCCTGAATGAACCAAAGTTATTTTATGTTAACCTAAAGGGCCCCATGTTAAACTGTAATCGACCTCACAAGCCAGTAACCGAGAATGGAATGTGTAGCAGCTAGTTATCAGTGCAACACTGATACCAGGAGGCGTTAATTAGGCCTGCTTGCACCTGGCTGAAGGGAGGGGGGAAAGCAGGATAACAAAGAAGGAGTAAAACAAAATAACCGGTCAAAAAAAAAAGTTACTAACGAGATAATATGTTTGCTGCCAAGTATGATTTAACCTGCTTAGTGTAATTGCTACTTTATAATGTACTTGCTGTATGGGAACCTAAGGGGGGAGGAGGGGGGGGGAGTGGGGGGGGTAATAGAGATGCTTAGCTGAAATCATGTATAAGAAAGGAAACACAGCTTGCATCTGTGTGCTTGATTTGAGACTTGTCTGCCTCCGAGCACCGAGCTTTGAGATCTCAAATAAACTTGTCTGTTTCTCCACCTTGGTGTGTTTATTGGAGCGAAGCACACCGGGCAACGAACCACTGTTGCTGCTGCCTCAGGCCTCTGTGCCGGCAACAAACCTATTACACAAACATCAATCCTCCCTAGCCCGACAAACACAGAGAAGTAAAAATAGATCAGAGAAAACAACAAATAGATACAATTGTTGACCGCAGTCACACAACTGTGTATTTGTGGAAAAAGGGAAACTGAAACTTACCAACTTACCAGTAAGTTTCCCTTAAAAATACAGAAATAAATATAAATTATTTTCCTCTCCCTGCTTCAGGAAACAGAGTTAAAAGACAACATCCTATAGGTGCAAAATTCATTAGGAGCATGGAGGGACAAGCCCAATTTATTTGGAAATTGGGCAGATATTTTTTATAAATGAAGTGAACCCGGAGCATGGACAGCTGTGTCTGAGTTATGTGACACCTGATATGATTTTTTTTCCCTAACTGAAGAATAAATGTGTTTATTTACTGATTTATCACTGGGGCATTTCTATTGGGCCTATCACTGTAACACTGAGGTGCAATACATTTTGTTAGCAAAAAAGAGATGGAGTACAAATCTGAGAAGGTAAGCTTTGCAGAACCTTGTCTCAAGTGGAACCAGAGACAGACAGTGGTAACCGCCTGAGAACTGGGAAGAAAAGGAGATGAAGGACCAAGCAGAACACAGATGTATCTGCTCTGATCTGATTCTCTGGTTCAGTTCTATTGTCTGAGACTCTCCTCCCTTCTGTCTCTTCAAGAAGCCCATAGACAATTGTGTAGCCATGATCTAAAATTCTATTTGTGGGAAAAGGGAAATTGAAACTTACCAACATCTTCAGTAAGTTTCCCTGAAAAGTACACAAATATAAATTATTTTCCTTTCCCTGCTTCATGAAACAGAGTTAAAAGGCTACATCCTATCGGTACAAAATTCATTAGGAGCATGGAGGGAATAGTCCAATTTTTTTTTTGGAAATTGGGCTGGTATTCTTTATGGATGAAGTTCAGCAGGGCATGGACAGCTGTGTCTGAGTTATGTGACAGCTGATATGATTTATTTCCTAACTGAAGAAGAAATGTGTTTATTTACTGATTTATCACTGGGGCATTTCTGTTGGACCTATCACTGTAACATTGAGGTGCACTACACTGTGTTAGCAAAAAAGAGACTGAGTACAAATATGAGAACCTTCTCTCAAGTGGAACCAGAGACAGACAGTGATAACTGCCTGAGAACTAGAGTTAGGCCTGAATAGAGATGTAGCACAAAACCAGTTATGCCAACCTGACCGAAGTCAGGCTAACAGAGGTTTCTGGGTAATCCTGGAGTGAAAAATACTTAGAAGTAGTATGTCTCACAAAGCCCTGGGAAAAAGTGAGATAAGTGAGGGGTTGCATTCCTGGCATAGTACCAGCTGTGCTGTGTTAGGAACAGTGTTTGAAGAACTGATAAGAAACCCCAGCCTCCCAACTCACTCCCTGGTTTAGTCTTCGGTTTGTTTTTAACTCCCCTACATTTCTAACTTTTGGTGCTTGTTAAGATATTATTAACAATTTAATGCTGTAGACATAGAAGATTAGGCATGCATGTATATTAAAGGTGTCTAATTTCTAGTTGTTAGAAAAGGGGGGTGGTTGCTCAAGTGAATGATCTATGACGTAATAAAACTGTCTATATAGGCTGATACTAAGAAGTAAAGTGGGTTGGTTCTCTCTGGAGACAAGCTGCTCTCTACTGATGCGTGCATTTGTCAATAAAGAGCTTTTGATCGGATCTTGCTGGTGTTGCCTGTCTCTCTGCGGTCAGACAACGAACTTCGCTGTCGGGGTTCGAGTCCCTGACACTAGGAAGAAAGGGAAATGAAGGACCAAGCAGAACACAGATGTGTCTGCTCTGATCCAATTATCTGGTTCAGTTCTATTGTCTGAGACTCTCCTCCCTTCTGTCTCTCCAAGAAGCCCATAGACAATTGTGTAATTGTGTATTTGTGGAAAAAGGGAAACTGAAACTTACCAACGTCTTCAGTAAGTTTCCCTGAAAAGTACACAAATAAATACAAATTATTCTCATTGCCTTGCTTCATGAAACAGAGTTAAAAAGCTACATCCTATAGGTACAAAATTCATTAGGAGCATGGAGGGAAAAGTCCGATTTATTGGGAATTTGGACTGGTGTTCTTTATGGATGAAGTTCAGCAGGGCCTGGACAGCTGTGTCTGAGTTATGTGATCATGCGTATGGTTTTTTTTTCTAACTGAGGAACAAATGTGTTTACTTACTGATTTACTACAGGGGCATGTCTATACAGCCTATTAATGTAATGTTGAGGTGCATTACACTTTATTAGCAATGAAAAAAAAGAGAGAGAGAGAGAGATGAGATGAAATATGAGAGGATAGGCTTTGCAGAACCTTCTCTCAGGTGGGACCAAGCAGAACAGAGATGTATCTTCTATGATCCAAATCAGTTCTATTGTCTGAGACTCTTCTCCCTTCTATTCTCTCCTTTGCACCTCTGCCCCCACCCTCTATCAGTAAATTTACATCCATTCTTCTTCTTTATTTAGGACCAGATCAGCAGATCACACGTTCTTTTTGTGTTAAATCCCTAAATTGCCCTTATTTATTTATTAGAAAAAAACCCTTTATTTACAGTATATTTCTCCCTCTGATATTTACCTTTCATTTTAAACAGATAAACAGTGAGGCCAATGAAACCAAACAAAACCACCAGGATCACACTCAGAGCCACCATCCAGGGATTCACTCTCGGGAAAAAGGAATCTGAAAAACAAAACACCCAGGGTTTGCCTTAGTTTGGAAGTGGTGACTAAAAGCAGATTTTTTTTCATACAAATACACAAATAGTGCCCAGCAGGATTTGTGTGAGCTAAGAGTGAAAGAATGGCCATGTCTACACTACACAAAAGACCAGAAACTGTTTTTAAATACGGCTCCAATCAACACAGCTTTACCAGTGATTTATCCTTGAAAACACAGCCCTGATTTGATTCATTGCTAATCAGAGGTCCACAGAGATCAGAGGCAAATTCTCTGCTCATAAAACCCCATTGACTCTAATAGGGTTATACCAGAAAAGAATTTGGCCCTTAGCAGTAAGCAATATTCAGAAACTGCCAGATTAATTAGCATATTTTTGAAAAATCCACAATACCCCCTAATATTGGGAAAAACCATAATCACAATTTGTCCAAACACTTGTGCAACAAATTAACTAATTTCCATTTGCTCTTCTTGTGTTCACAGTGATTCGGTCATCTAAACAGGATGGAATTTTCAAATGTGCCTAATGTCTTTTCCACACATGGCTTGTGCTCTGATTTAGTGAACCTGGGGCAACCCTCTTACGGGGTCATTCTTAAATTGGTTCAAGAGTTGACAACATAGGAGGGTTGCACCAATTTAAATAAATTAATGCACAAAACCTTACATCATAAATCAGCTTCATAGTGCTCTATCTCCATTTAGCTGAAGTCGATAAGGAATTGATTGAAGCTAAATCTATTTAGGGCACTCTGAAACTGATACAAGAAGTGTTCACACAAGCAGGTGTTATCCATTAACTAATCAGTACATCTTCTGTGTGTAGAGAAGAAGTAAAATGAGTCCTTTTGTGGATCCGGATCAAAGTAAATTAAGGAGTGCAAATCCCATTGAATGTCAGTAAAAACAACATCACATGACTTAGGTGACATTTCACAAAAGTAATGAAGTTGGTGAAGTGAACAGATCACTAGAGCCCTGCGTGGATACAAAATTGGTATCCGTATCCAATCTGCAATCCCCCAAAATGAGGCTATCTGTGGCTATAAAGCAGATACCTGTGGGTTTACAGGGCTCTACAGATCACAATCAAGCCAGAGTACAAAATTTACCACATTCAAAAAAATCATTAAGGTGAATTTAAGGTTACAGGAGCCTAATGCATCAGTGGATTGAGTGAAAGTTCCCTCTCAAAAAGGTTGGAAGGTGTGTGTGTGTGCGTGCATGCGCAAGCACATGCACACTAGAATATCAGGAAAGTCAAACTTAAAATTAAATTTACATGAAATTCAAAATGTTGATAGTCTGAATACTCACAATTAAGGGAATCAAATTGCTTAAAATGTAACCCTGTAAAAACACTATCTTCTGTGTTTGTGCATGGATTATGAAATATCCACCACAGATGTTTCAGTTCTTTTCTTCGTATGTTTTGTTTCATTTCTAGTGGTGGTGAGTTCAGTGTGGGATTTGGATGGTAACTGACCTGCTATATAAACTGCTGATTCCTTTTCTTGATTGAGAACGGTGTTCCTGATGCAACACGACAAGTTTTGGTTTGAATGTTCCATTACAATGAGAGCAGTTTCTGTTTCAAACAGGCCGTTATCTCTTTGGGATGTTGTTTCAGAGAGTGATGGTAAATGTCGCCTACTGCGATCTTTCCACAGCACTTCAGGCTCTGGGTACCAACCAGCTGACTGACAAATCACCCGAATCCCTCCATCTTGGTGACCCTTCACAGAGATAAGAGGAGCAGAGCCCAGACCTAAGGGGAAATACATAAAGGTGTCAATTCCATATGTTAATAAAGCAGAAGGGACAGTTTGTGGATCCCTTACTCACACTAGAAAGCACTAATTCATGCGGGTAGTCAGTAGAAGGGATAAATGAATACTAGAATGTCTGAAATCCCAATACACGTGGACACACAAAAATTTGAACAAATATTTAAAATAGTTTCACTGAGTCAATGGGAGATATTGTCATCTCAACACAGGAACAACTGAGTGCTGACACCTTTGGAGATATTACAATGTAGATAACTGAATAGGATCTGAACTTTAGAAAATCTGATCATTAGTGCATTGGCTAGATCTAGTTATTTAAAAAAAATCTAATTGGTTCATGGTGAAAGTGTTAAAGCAGCAGGGGGAAAATGCTCAGTCTTGTCTAAGAGTGATAAATGCATAATTTCCCTCCCCACTAGGACACTCTGCACTCCATATCCTAGTAATATGATTATGGTATGATTATGATATAATTATGTTGCATCTTGTACAAGATGTGTCAAGTGTCAATAGAAAAGTTATGATTGGCTGAATGATTATCCTATTTGTATGCATATATCATTTTTGTATCTGGAGTTATGAATATTGACTATGCATCTGTATTTCAAATGTGCTTGCTCTGGGTAACACCCACAACTAGCCTTTCAGGTGCAACAGTGAAGAAGCTAGACAATGCTAATGGCCAATCAGTGAAAACAATGGGCCATGGAAAAGCCTTGTCCTCACTGGGGGACACTGCAGACAGCCTATGGATAATGGCTGCCATGACTCATCAAGCATTCAGGGGCATGTGAGTAGATCACATGATACTGAACTCCATTTTGGTACCTGTATTTTTCCTCAAACTGGGCTGGGAACTTGGCTTGGAACAAAGGGGTTCCCGCCATATAAAAGAAACTGTAAAAGGGGGAAGTGACATCACCAATTGGCCTCACTTGCTCCACAACTCAACACCTGGATATAGCTCTGGAAGAGCACAGACTTTGAACTGGGGAAGTGATGGTCCCAGGTGGGAAAGATGGAAACTCTGCCTGTGTATGAAACATCTATAAAGTGCTTGTACTATCTAACAGGGTGAGGCACTTTTTGATTCAAATCCTGTGTGGTATATTAGGCTTAGATTGGGTTTTTGTTTATTTGCTTAATAATCAACTTTGATCTCTTTGCTATCACTTATCATCTATCTTTCTGTAATTAATAAATCTATTTTATATATTTTTTACCTAAAATAGTATGGTTTGAATGAAATCTCAGCTCATTTAACAAAAGTTTTTATGTATATTCCTCTCCACATCGAGGGAGGGGCGAAGTGGGTAATTGTAATAATCTTTACTGGTCAGGCTTTTGATCAGGGCAGGATGGTACAGATTCAGGGTCTTGGGTTGGGGAGCTGGGGGGTGTTTTGGCTGAAGCTTCGCTATTGTTGGTTCATGAGTGCCTGGCCAGATGCATTCATGCACAAAGATGGGTGTGGTCCCTGCCTGTGGATGTTGATGTGAGTGCAAATGTGGAGGGTTTTGCAGCTTGTCACAACATCACAGTGCAAGAGGGAACCCAGATTGGTGAGACAGAGGGCTCAGCTTTACCCCAGTTCGAAATGGTACCCCAGGGGAACCCATCACACCCACCACCACCATCACCATTATACAGTCTTAGCAAATAAGAATACTGCATTTGATTTTAACTACACCTGTGAGGAACAACCAACAGTGAACCAATAAGACGGTCATAAAAGTCTGTCAGTCCCATCTTAGCCACACATCCTAGAAATGACTGCAGAGCAACTGGAAGGCCGTATGTGTCCAGAAGTCTTTCCCCTCTTGACTAAAGCCCGCTTTGGGGTCAGTCAAGATCAGCTGAGAAAGTGCCTTGGCCATCCTGAAAATGTTTTTAATAACATGTTGGGAAAGTTTCCAGCATATTTTCCTGATATGAAAGTGGCTGTTTGCTGAAAGTTAGATACACTGTGTTGTTGTGAAATATTTCACAAGCAGGGAGTCACGGTTGTAATAGGAAAGAATAAAGCCTGCAGACCGCACACAGCTAAAACTGATAGGAGCTACTGACCTGCTACCTGCAGTTCCAATACAGTTTCTCCATAAAAAGTATCATCTTGAACAAAACAGAGGTATTGTCCTTCATCAGCACGTCTGATATTGAGAATCCTCAGGGGAACAATCCCATCTGTGAGTCCGGCTTTCAAAAGCTCTGTCCTTCCCCAATACTCTGGCCTCTGCCCATCATACTGATCCTTCCCATCACGATACAGGTGCACAAAGGATGCAAACTCCGATCGGAACCATCTCACCTCCATGTTTGCAGCGCTCATCCGGGGGGACAGGTGACAGGGTAACACAGTTTCCTGACCCAGGATGGCAGTGACAGGGTCAGAGGGTCCAATCACTGTGAACGTTGCTGGAAAATGCACCAGGAAAGTAACAAAAAGGAAAATGGCAATTTGATATGAAGGACACAGCCAAGAGGTTCCATTTCAGAAAAACTTTCCAAAAACTTCAGCCAGGGACAGACACTGGCATGGAACATTTCAGCCTGAATGTTTAAGAGAGAGCAGCGCTCATGGGCAGTGGGACTGGGGCTCTGTTATAAGAACACTCAGCCTCAGTGTATGGCACAGGCACACAGCACTGAGATGGGGGTGGAGCTGATAACAGACAAGTTTAGCGCATGACCCAGACAGAGAGCACTGGACACAGTGGGGAGCTAAGAATTGGTAGGCTCAGTGCATGACAGAGGCACACAGCGTTGACCCGGGATGGGAAGCTAAAGACAGGTGTATTCAGTCGATGTCACAGTCACACATCAGAGAAACTGAGGCAGAGAAATGGTAATGGACATTTTTGATGTGTAGCTGAGACAAGCTTACTATTTAACAGCCCATTTTCCTGAGTGTTCTCAAACTGACACATTTACTGACGTTGCCATGAAATTTGATGGGCCTCAGCAGGAATAAGGGTAGGGTTGATGGGCCATATTTGGTGTTCTTTCACCAAGGTGTTCCTGAGACATGGCCACATTGCTAGAGCTAATTTTTGGACAAGTGTGGTTCAATACTTCGCATGCTCAAGAGACCAAATAACCAAACTTAGTGAACATTATTGTCTAAAGACAAAACAATGCACTACATAAAGGAGACATATACATCTTCCTCCCAGGGAGCAGGTCTTATCTTGCAGCAGACTCACTTTACACAAAAGGTGTGCTAGAAAAATACACCCCAAGCCCACTTATACCACTGCTGTTTACAAGTGAAAAAGCACTTTAATCGTCATTTAAGATCCAACCCACCTTTTTGGATACCACATTCCAAACCTGATGAGTGTTGAGGTACATCCCAACCAGTGCTAGGACACAGCTTTCATGGCTTTGGTAGGCTTCCTATTTTCTATTGTGAAGGCTAACTTGAGATTTGTAAAGAGTTGTGGGATATTAGATATTGGTGAACAGAATTGTGGGAAAAGCATCATACATTCAGTTAACTCAAATTCCCAACTCTCTCTCTCATGTATATTATAGGACTACTGTGCACATAATGCCTAATAATACAGTATATACTACAACTAACATGTATGTATTAGCGAACAGGCCCAATTAAAAAAAGTCACATGACATCAATATATTCTGGTTCATCTTATGTTTTTGTGCACATTAATTTCAAACTAGGGTTCTGATCTTTTTTACATCTGAAACACACTAAGTTATTTTATTTTATTTATTATTGTTATTATTAAACTCTTCAATAAGTGTCCAGTCAATGCTTTGGGCATCTTTGACAATCTTTTAAAAATACTTGTGTGAAGAAACAGACCTGGGCACTACCCCAGGAACAAATAAAATAACCCGGCAGCAACACAATCAGGGCAAAAAATGAATAATGATGGCATCGATCTTTCTGTTTGATTAAATTCACTCACTGTGAGTAGTTCCATTGACTTTGAGTGCAGGATGTTGTTAAGACACTTCAGGGGCCTAAATAAATCCTTTAAGGAACAGCAGACACAGGGTGGATTCCTACCTGATTCCATCCTGTGAACATAACAAGTAAAGAAGAAAATAATAAACCCAGGGAGAGGGAAGCAGGCTCTGGAGCTGTGGCAGAATGAGAGAACCTTCATCTTCACTGTAACTTGATCTAGAAAACAGGAAGGAGGAAAAAAATGATGATCGTGAGTATAACCCTGAAAAACATTAAATCATTAAAGTCAAACATTAAAGAGGGCACAGTAAATAAATACATTGTTACATGAATTCTTTCATATTATGAAGTTAGAACTGCCATTCAATTAAAGTTGAAAATGTGATTTCTTTACAAGTCTGATTTTTATCCATCCCTACAAAATCCATGTTAAAAAAAAGAAGTCAGATCAGCGTAAAAGTTGCTAGAAATTCTACCAATGGAGAAAAAAGATTTAAGGAATTAGAAAGCGTGCGTGTCAGAAAGAGAGATTCTCATTTGCATTTTTTCTTACCCATTTATTTTCTTTCGACATATCAGAGGCAAAATGATTCAGTCCCATAAACAAAGTTATACGTAACATGGAACACAGAGGAAGACGCTTCATAAAATTAGATTTTCAAGAGCTTGTAACTTACTGTACAAAACAGAAATATACAGTAAGTTAATTCATAGCAAATCTCCCTTTGAAGGCATTGAGAGCAAGATCAGGTCCAGTTTTCTTGAATAAAACATAGGAGCAAAGAAATAGATTCTTAAATCAAATAACCGGAATAGTCTGGACTTACATTACAATGAAAGGAGAGGGGAAAATAGCTCACGTATCATTCTGAATATATCCTTCAAATGCAAAGTTTGTATTCAGAGTCAGACACATCTATCCTGGGATTATTAGATCATTTTGCAGTTAATAATTCACGCAGGGAATAAATGTCTACTAGGAGATATCAAAGAACAAGGGAGATGGTATTCAAGTGACAGAAGCTCACCTACCTGATACATCCTGGAAATAAGCTTTGGAACAGTTTTGAGCTCTCTCTGGTATTCCAAGGTTTTCTAAAAGCCTCATCCATTCTCCTCTAGTTAGTTTACATTGTCAGTGACTATTTCAGTGATGAATCTGAAAAAATAATTCTTACTAAGATATTACAGAGACAAAGGGTTGAATCCTGGTCTTTACTTCTGTATTTCTGCCAAAATGGTGTTTATGTTTTATTGGACACTGAAGTGTCTCTCTCGATGCCTTCCAAAAGCAAAAGTAGAAAAGGAACTGGAATGCTATGGTGATTTCAGTCCCTATCACGCCCTTGTTCCGGTTTAGAGATAAGGATCCTCTCCCAAAGAAGTCCTCCTAGGGTGCCAGTGTTGGTGGCAGCAGAGTCAAATATCCAAGTGCCCCCAGTCTGGCTGAAGACAATGAGAATTTCGAAGAGGCTCAGCTTCTTACTCCTTAAGAACTGCTAAATTCTGGCATAATAAGCATTATATTTTTCATCTCATGCTCCAAAGAGAAACTCTCCTTTTAATTACTTCAGTAATAAACAGCCTTTGTCCTGCTACACTGGAGTTTATGGTGAAGGGAGTGTCTTTATTGCTCTAAGGTTGAAGGTTAAAGCCCAACCCATCTCTGTTCTCAGGTAGGAGTTAAACAGGGTTCAAACTGTGTTAGTTGATTCTAAGTTCTGATTGGTCAGCAGACCTGGTGCTCTCTTTGTGACGGGATCCCCGGGGCACAATCTGGAACTGGGGTACTGCTGTGCCCCCTTAACTCTCCAGCCTAAGGTGTCTCTCACAATGTTTTGCTAGTGACAAGAAACAACCCCCTCCAGGTGCTGTTATCACTCAGCAGAACAGCAGGGGGAGCCCCACACCCAGCTAGATTGTCTGAATGCTCCCACAGCCACTCATGAATCACACAGAGAAAGGAACCAGCCGATTCACCCCAGGTCCCAGCCTTACTCCCCAGAGTTGTACCATCTTGCCCTGGCCAGAAGCCTGACCAGTGTACGTTTATTACCCAGTCCACCTCCCCTTCAATGTGAAGAGGACATGCATCAGCTTTTGTAAACTGAGCTGAGATTTCCCAGGCACGTCTGTCAACACACACTGTTTTGGGTAAAATATAAAATAGATTTATTATCTACAGAAAGATCGATTTTAAGTGGTTATAAGTGCTAGGCATAAAAGGTCAGAGATTTTTACCAAAGAAAATAAAAGGTAAATGTACAATCTAAATCCTGCACCCCACACTTTCCAAGATGGCAGCTGAGTTTTCTCTAGCAGCAGCAGGATTGGCTGCTTTAAATGCTATATTTACAATACTCACCACCACCACCATCAGTACCGCTGCAGAGATTGTACCCTGGGCCTGTAGCCTCAAAAGTACCAACCCCCTTGAGCCAAGGGAACTACCTCATTGCCTACTTGGGAGTAAGTGGAACCAGCCACTAGGGGGCACCACACTCCCACAGCCTGCCCAATGGTTACACCCAAAAATGAGTGAATCCGACTCCCCCCACCACCCCTTCACTAAAAATACGTTCAGGATCAATCCCTCTCCCCCACGCCAGCACAAAGATGGCCTGGTCCTCACTGAATCCCTCTCACATATCATGCAGTCTGCCTGCATATCTGGTTGGTGGGGTGCTCCCCAGCACCCCTCGCCACAGGTTCTTTTATGCACAATGTAGGCTCCAGCAATAAAACCCAGACACCTAATTCGAGCTCTCAGGCATCTCTCTTGCCTCTCTGCACTAAGCCTTCAGCCACTTGGAATTGCTCACTGCCTTCCCTAATGGGTTTCTAGTTGATATTCTGGGCGTGTCACTGGTAATACCTTTGTCTGATCTTTTGAAGACATTTTGCTGCAGTAACTGGAACTTGGGAGGGTTTTTTTTAAGTTTTTTTTTGTTTGTTTGACTGAATGGTGCACTGGAGAGAGGTGATGGATTGATGGCTCTGGTACCTAGAGTCACCTCGGTTCCTGTATAACAGGAGAGCAGCAGGGCCAGCCAGCACCCCCCCTCCCCATGATTCCCCAATGATGGGCTTCTGTAGATAAATCTGTGATAATTTTCATATGACTTTACATTGTGCCTCTTCATATAACCTTGTAGTGGGTCTACCCACGTGTGACCTCTGTTTTCATTAAATTTTGTATCAAAGCCTCATGTAGAAACCTTGTATTGATGATCCTTGGTACATGGAAACTTTGTATCAGAGCCTCATGTAGAATCTTTGCATTGCCTTTGGTATAGTGTTATAGCCCCTAAGGATAGAATAAGCTAGAAGAAAAATGTCTTTTTGCTAAGAATAGACTAAAATTTCCCCCCCATCCCTTAATCAATTGCCCTGTTGAATGAATGAGGTGTGAATGAGGAAGGCGTGGAAGGCAGCACCTCCAGAGAGCTGCAACAGTTGGAGAGGGGATGGGAGCCAGACCCAAGGACAATAAAACTTGTCAAGTGGGCTCACGTACTTGTAAAACAATATCATTCTTGTGTTTGTATTTTAAGCACAAAATAAATATGTATAACTAATTAAAAAGTATGTAATTAGTAATTTGATATGTCGGGTGGCACCTTTTTTTATGTGTTCGCTCCCCCTGATGTTAGAACCTGGCTATGCCACTGGCTATGCTACAAGAGTGGCCGTGCTCCAGGTTTCTGGCCTCCCCTAGAAGGTACCGAGAACCACTAAGGACCTTTCCTTCAAGGGTGAGACTCTTCTCAGAGAAAACTGACAAAAGGCTAAACAGCCTTAAAGACTCTAGAGCCACCCTCAGGTCACTGGGCCTCTGCACTCCATCAGTTCAGAGGATACACTTCTGCCCACGGCCCCAGCAGCAGTTTGGTCAGCAGAGCCATCAGGATGGCTCCAGAAGGAAAAATCATAGCAGCAGGAGGAGGCTGCAGCAACCCTCTGTCCAGGACTCAGGTCACCCTAACCCATCTTTGGGGGCCAAACCAACCTATCCACCCCACCTTACCTTCTCGTCCCAACTATCCCCTTTCTACCATGCATGGTCCCATATCACCTTGGACCGTTGGGTACTCTGCACAGTAGAGAGGGGATGCTCCATCCAGTTCTGTGCCTTTCTGCCCTTCCACCCTCCTTCCCCGTCCCTCTTCAGGGACCTTTCTCACAAGCAACTCCTTATCCAGGAGGTGCAGTCAGTCCTATCTCTAGGGGCAGTGGAGGAGGTCCCTCAGGAGAACAGGGGTGAGGGCTTTTATTCCTGGTGTTTCCTAATACCAAAAACCAAAGGCGACCTCATGCCCATCTTGGACCTGCGAGAACTCAACAAGTTCCTGAAGAAACTCAAGTTCCACATGGTCTCTTTGGCATCCATCATCCCCTTACTTGATCCAGCAGACTGGTGTGCTGCTCTCAACTTGAAGGTCGTGAATTTTCATATCGCGATCATTTAACCCCACAGGAAGTACCTCAAGTTCATAGTGGACAACACTCACTACCAATTTGCAGTTCTCCCATTTGGCATGTCAGCAGCACCTCGTGTTTTTACCAAGTGCATGGCAGTCATCACTGCATTCCTGTTCAGACACCAGATACAGGTGTTTCTGTACCTCAACAAGTGGCTGATCAAAGGCCGCTCCAGAACTCAGGCGGAAGCTCAAGTCAAATTCATCAGAGCCACCCTCGACAACCTGGGTCTCCTTATAAACGAGACAAAATCCACTCTGCCCCCTGTCCAGAGGATGGAGTTCATAGGGGCAGTATTGGACTTGACCCAGGCCAGGGCATACCTGCCAACAGCACAGTTTCAGGTCCTGACCGATATCATTCGAGACCTCAGACAGTTTCCCACCACCTCAGTGAGAAATTGTCTGAAGCTCCTGGGACACATGGCTGCCTGTACCTATGTGGTGCAGCGCGCCAGGCTCAGGCTCAGATCTCTTCAACTGTAGCTGGAGTCAGTGTATTGACCAGCCCAGGACAGCTTGGACAGGATCGTGACCCTGCCTTGCCCCGTCCTCGACTCCCTCCTGTGGTGGGTTGACCCTCAGGAGGTTTGCTCAGGGGTCCCCTTTGCTGTTCCACAGCCGTCTCTGTCACTCTGACGCACCAGACTTGGGATGGGGGGCTCATCTGGGGGACCTCAGGACTCAAGGTCTCTGGTCTCAGGCCGACCTGTCTCTCCACATCAATGTCAGAAAGCTGAGAGTGGTACGACTAGCATGCCCGACCTTCCGGTCATTGTGTATCAGTTATGATGAACAATACAGCAGCAATGTTTTATATCAACAAATGGGGGTAAACGCTTCTCTCCTCTGTGCTGAGAAGCCCTCATGCTGTGGGACTTCTGGGTAAAACTTTCAATACACCTACAAGCTTTGTACTTCCATGGGGTACAGAATGAGCTTGTGGACCAACCTCAGAAGATTGTTCCATGGCCAAGAGTGGTCCCTTCACCCAGACATCACAAATTCAATTTTACGGGGGTGGGGTTATCCCCGGATAGGCCTATTCCAGTGGTCCCCAATGCGTTAAATTTGCAAATGAATTTCAGTTCAGCTGTTTCTCTTGGAAGTTTGTTTTGAAGGTTTTTTTTGTTCAAAACCAGTGACTTTTACATCTGTTATAGAAGGACATGGGAGATTGAAGCGTTCACCTACTGGCTATTGTATGTTACCATTCCTGAGGTCCGATTTGTGTCCATTTATTCTTTTACATAGGGACTGTCCGGTTTAGCCAATGTACCTGGCAGAGGAGCATTGCTGGCACACGATGGCATATATAACATTAGACATGCAGATGAATGAGCCCTTGATGGTGTGGTTGATGTGGTTGAGTCCTCTGATGGTGTCACTAGAGTAGATCTGAGGACAGAGAAAAGGAAACAAGGTTTGCTACAGGGATTGGTTCCTGGGTTAGTGTTTCTGTGGTGTGGTGTGTAGTTGCTGGCAGATTCCTTGTTGTTTTTGGAGATACAGACTAACACGGCTACCCCCTGATACTTGACACCATGCAAGGCTCTAATTTTATACATTTTATTAATAACAATAATTGGATATTATAAAGGTAGAATAAAATGTAGTAGATTTTGATATGAAAGAATGAAGGACGGAAGTGACAGTGTATTGTGTATAATGTATGTGATTTATTTTAAGATCCATGTTATGTTGTGCAAAGTGAAAACAATAACAATATCAACAATGTCAGGTTACTCGTTTATTTTTATTAAATAAGAAGACTAGATAATTAAATTAATAAATGTTAAAGCCGAACGTGTATTAATTCTAATGAACAATGCCATATTATGCAGTATTTATTTTTGAAAGTTTATAATAAGCGATGCTCCGGGAGGAGGGGAGGGGGGCGCAAGGCAGGGCCACCCAGAGGATTCAGGGGGCCTGGGGCAAAGCAATTTTGGGGGCCCCTTCCATAAAAAAATAGCAATACTATATTCTCATGGGGGCCCCTGCGGGGCCTGGGCAAATTGCCCCATTTGCTCCCTGCCAGGGGTGGCCCTGGGAAAAATAAACCTTCCGCAACTCGGCACAAACCCAGTTTTGAGAAAACTTCTTTACAAAGTATCACTGGTTCTCAGCATCAGCTAGTGCTAAAAAAGGCACTAAAGCTCATTAAAAGGGTTGGACAAATATTTTCCATCAAAACTTTTTTTGGATCGAAAACTAGGGGTTTTTAAAAAGCAGAAAAAAATCACGGACAATGTCTGCTTTCCTTCAAAATTTGTTGTGGTTTTTTTAATTGAAAAGCTGAAATTAATCTGCCAAAACCTGAATATGGTTTGGGGTTTCAGAAATGTGTGGCCAAATATTTGCTGCTTGCTGTGTTTGATTGTTTAAAGAAACACTAAAAAATTCTGCTTAAAAAAAATCCAAAACTTTTGAACCACCTCAGCTTGTGACCAAACGCCTGAGCCCATCCAGTCAGAGATTGTTCCAGGTTTCTGATACTCTGCTGGCTTCCTTGACTCATATCTGTCTCCATAACTTTGGGTTCATTTAGGTTAGAACATAAGAACAGCCATACTGGGTCAAACCAAAGGCCATCCTGCCCAGTATCCTGTCTACTGACAATGGCCAATGCCAAGTGCCCCAGAGGGAGTGAACCTAACAGGTAATGATCAAGTGATCTCTCCCCTGCCATCCATCTCCATCCTCTGACAAACAGAGGCTAGGGACACCATTCGTTACCCATCCTGGCTAATAGCCATTAATGGACTTAACCTCCATACATTTATGTTTCCTAGAGACTGGCTCCAGGTGGTCCCTCACAAACTGGAGACGGTTACTGTGGGTTTATCTTTAGTATCACTTATGCACATACTCCATGAACTGAGCATTTGAGCTTGTTCCAGAATCTGGGATGAACCTATGTTGTGAAAACTGACATGCTCAAAATAGCACATGCATGTGAATGGACACAGGGTGCTAAAATTAAATTAACTCAGGGGTTCTCAAACTGGGTGTCGGGACCCCTCAGGGGGTCACAAGGTTATTACTGGGGGTTGCGAGCTGTCAGCCTCCACCTCAAACCCCGCTTTGTCTCCAGTATTTATATTAGTGTTAAATATATAAAAAAGTGTTTTCAATGTGTGTGTGTGTGGGGGGTGTCACACTCAGAGGTTTGCTATGTGAAAGGGGTCACTAGGACAAAAAAGTTTGAGAACCACTGAATTAACCCCTCTGAAGCCTCAGGGAATGCAGGGGAGGGAAGGGGTCTCCCTTGGTAGGGTCGGGAAGGAGGTAGGTGGTGTAGGATATTGCTCTTCTCATGTGATCCCTCCCCCAGTGGCTAATTTTAAATGAAGCTACCCTCCCCTGACATGAATCTCCCTATGGCACTGAAATTAAATATAGACTATAATTTGGCATTTGAGAAGTGAAAGGGATGGTAGCCCTAATGGAAAAGCTAACAGGTTGGCTCTTCTGCAAGCCTCAAACTGCTGAATGAGCTTTAGGGTAGGGAAGGCTGTGCCTCCCAAACAGCTTGGCCCTGCCCCCTATCTGACTCCCCCACTTCCTGCCCCCCAACTGCACACCACCCTCAGAATCCTCAACCCATCCTGCTCCTTGTCCCCCCACCGTCCCCCAGAGACCCCACCCCTTCTCCCTGTCCGCCCCAACCCCTATCCACCCCTCTGCTGAGTCCTGACAGACACCCAGCACGCCCACGATCCAACCCTCCATTCCCTGTCCCCTGACCACCCCCCCCACCTCTGCACCTTCCCTATCCCCTGACTGTCCCTGGGACTTCCTGCCCCTTCGCCAACACCCCCCCCCCCCCGGCCCCAGTGCCCCGCTCACCCGGAGCCTTAGCGCGTCGTATGCAGCAGTGTCCCTGAACAGCAGCGCAGCATGGCTTCGGCGGGGCTCCTGAGCTCCGCCCCGCTCAGAGCCACATGGTAAGGGGGCGGGGCTATGAGCTCCAGGCCGAGTGGAGGAAGCCCAGGCCCCCTTGGAGCTCACAGCCCCGCCCCTTACCACGTGGCTTTGAGCGGGGCGGAGCTCGGGAGCCCCGCCGGAGCCATGCTGCACAGCTGTTCAGGGACACTGATGTTTCCGCTGAGGCTCCGGGTGAGGGGCGGGGGCGGAGGCGGGGTCGGGCTGGGGCGGCAGCCTCACTCGTTCTTTTGGGGGCCCCTGCGGAGTCCAGGGCCTGGGGCAAATTGCCCCATTTGCCCCCCCCACTGGGCGGCCCTGGCGCAAGGTGGAAGTTTCGCCTAGGGTGCAAAATATCCTTGCACCAGCCCTGCATTTCACACACAGAGAGACTCTTTGCACAAGTCCAACACACTAGTGCCCTTTCATTTAACCAGCTAAAGCACAAGAGAGTTCAGATCATGTAGCACAAAATGACCAACCTAACTGCAGTGCCCCTCACTAGCTCCCCCTTCCCTTGGGAGTCCTGGGGGCCATCAGGGCCTAGGAAAGCAGGCAGGGCCCCCGGCCTCATGAAGCAGCTGCATGCTGGGGGACTTTGTTCTCTCCTTCTGAGTTGGAGACAAAGAGCAGGATCCATGAAGGGACTCAGGTATTACAATGCTGAATTCCACCGTGTCTAAATTGTAGCTGCCTAGAAAATCTCTGGAATGACACCGTGAGCCACAAAGCCTGAGCTATAGGGAGAAGTAAGTGCCTTAGAATGGATGACACAAAAGCCAGCGTGCTAGGCAGGGAGCTGCCTAAGCCAGCCAATGGGAGATGCCGACCTGAGGGATGTTGTATAGGCAGTCCAGGCCCCTCACTCACCTTTGTGGATTTCAGGGCTGTTCCTGTGACTCACTGGAGCCCCTTGGCTCTTGATAAATGTTGTCCTGGATGTCAGGGCCAGCCCCAGGGGTGGATGGATGGGCGACCACCCAGGGGCACCGTTCTATGAGGAGAAACCTCCGGCACAGGGTGCCCCTCCTCCCCCTGCTGCTCTGCTCCCATCTGCAGCCACCACTGCTCCTGCACCCCCACCCCCTGCCTTCAAGCTGCCCCTGACCACCCTGGTCCTGGGAACCTCCTGTCTGCTGTGCAGAGCACGTGGGCAGGGGGGGGACTGATGTTGGGGTGTCCCCCTCCCCCACCCATGTACCCTGTTTCTGCGGAGCTGGGGTGTGGGGATAGGAGTCTCTGCTGCTGCTTCTGGGTGAGGAGTAGGAGGTGATGCCGTCTGAACAAGCCTTCAGACTAGTGCCGAGATGGGCAAACAACGTCCCACGGGCCACATCCGGTCTGCAGGCCCATCCTGCCCGGCCCTTGAGCTCCCGACCGGGGAGGGTAGCCCCCGGGCCCTCCCCTGCTGTGCCCCCTCCCCCGCAGCCTCAGCTCACCATGCAGCCAGTGCGGGAGGGGGCTGCACTGCGGGGGCAGGGGAGAGCAGGGAAGGAGGCTCACCTGCAGCCTCAGGGGAGCAGGTGGGAGGTGCGGGTGGCAGGAGCGCAGCGAATGTGGCAGGAGGACTCAGGAGAGGCACCGGGCAGCTGCACAGCCAGCTGGAGAGAAGCGGCGCTTTGAAGGGGAAACCGCCACTTCTCTCCGGCTGCGCCGCTGCCCCTGCTCCTCCTGAGTCCTCCGCCCAAGTTCGCAGGGCTGCATTCTGAAAGGGGCTTTAGGTGGGGGCTGGATAGGGGGTGGGGTTCAGGAGAGGCCTGTCAGGGCTGGGGGTGTGGATAGGGATCAGGGCAGTCAGGAAGCAGGGGGGTTGGATGGGGCTGTAGTGTCCTGGGAGGGGGCGGTTGGGGGACAAGGAGCAGGGGGGGGTTGGATGATTCAGGGGCATTGAGGGGAGCAGTCAGGGAGCAGGAAGTGGGAGGGGGCAGATAGGATTAGGGTTTAGGCAGCAGGGCCGGCTCTAACATTTCTGCCGCCCCAAGCAAAAAAAAAGAGCGCCGCCCGACCCCTCCCCAAGCGTTGTGTCGCGCCGCCCAAGTCCCCGCCCCCAAGCGTCGCGCCGACAAAGTCCCCGCCCCCAAGCGTCGCGTCGCACCGCCCAAGTCCCCGCCCCCCTGAGCATCGCGGCACCCAAGTCCCTGCCCCCTCCCCTGCACCACTCAAGTCCCCGCCCCCCCCCAGCGCCACCTGGCCAAACCAAAAACAACAAAACCAAACCCCGATCGCCGCCCCCTCCCAAGGTGCCACCCCAAGCACGTGCTTGGTAGGCTGGTGCCTGGAGCCGGCCCTGTTAGGGAGGCACAGCTCTCCCTACCCGGCCCTCCATACAGTTTTGGAACCCTGATGTGGCCCTCAGGCCAAAAAGTTTGCCCACCCCTGGACTAGTGAGTGCTGAGCTTCAGTGACAGAGCACCATCTCTCTCTCTCTCTCTCTCTCTCTCTCTCACACACACACACACACACACACACACACACACACACACACACACACACACACACACAGAGTCTCTCACTCCCCAAATACACACACTCTCCCCACAACACACACTTGTATTATTGTTGTTACTTCCTGTTGAAATGAGCAAGGCACTTATGTTCTCTGTAATTTTATTCTTTCAAAGTCAGTTAAGGATTGCAGTGCTGTTATTTTAAGGGTTTTTTTGGAATGGCCTGTGCATTTAATAATTTTATTTCTCTCTTATGCTTAAATTTAATTTTTTGAGGAGTGAGTTCTAAAATGCCTAACCTGTCCTGGCTGGAGTAATTCTCATTATTACTTGTATTAGCATATTGTGCTTTGTCATTCATTACTTAAAGTTGTACAATCAACTAATAGAATCCTCCTAGAATGTAAATTTAGCTTCTACCCACCTTAGCAGTTCCAGGTTTTTTTTTGTTTTAATTAGCTAAACACATAACTTAGGCACTGTGCAGATGCAGGTTGCTTATTTACAAAGGGTATTTTTATCTGTAAAATAACTTAAAATTAATAAAAAAATTAAAGTTACAAGTCTGATATTAATAGCAATGGTGGAGTCAAAGGTTAGTGAGTCACGTACATGACTGATCACTAAACATAAATGCCAAAATAATTAGAAAAATAAATTCCCGTTCCTAATAAAAGAGAAAAAAAAACTTAATCATTTATGTTAAAATGAAGTAAATACATTTTAGTGGCGTGAAAAACAATTAACTAAACCAGAGTAGATAACTTCAGTAACGCAGAATGTGTCTGTTAGAGAAATTAAGCAGATTTTATTTATCTCTACTAAAGATAGCGTACAAAGTATCAAACATGTGTTTCTGATACCTGTGTAAAGCTCCAGAATTGACACCTCAAGGCTTGGGATGGGGAATATTTTGCTGTATTATCTCTTGATTGTTCTAAATTTACATATAAACTCAAAATGTGGCTTTAATTGCAGTTTGTATATATATATTTTCTTCCTTTATATAGGAATTAGATACAGTGCTCCTGTCAGCTAATTCCTAACTTATCTGCAAAAAACCTAGAGTTTTCAGGTGCCTACATAGTTCATGGAATCAGAGGTGAAAGTGGGCTCGTGTGGGCCAGTACAGAGTACCGGTAAGAACTGGCTGCCAGTACTAGCCCGTACATAGCAATGTCAAAGCAGTGCCTGGGCTTTTAACGTCGCTGTCCCTTTTGCTCGCCCCCATTGGTGGCCCTGCCGGTAGGGTCCAGTAGCTGCCCGACCCTACCGTTGGGGCCGTCGATTGGAGGAAGCAAAAGCTGCAGCTGCCCAGGGGGCGTCCTGGCAATTACAGGGGCTTGGGGCTCTCAGTGGCTGTGGCAGTGGCGGCCATGAAGTGCTGGTTATGGGAGTCTGGTCCCCAGCCCCGCCCCTTCCATCCAAGGCTTTTCCCCTGTGGGGGGGCAGAGCCAGCCCCCACCTTACACAGGAGGGACCCAGTGTACTGGTAAGTCCCTCTACTTACTTTCACCCCTGCCTGG